>NC_050070.1:103714341-104021951 GCF_009764565.3 Dermochelys coriacea
AGAAATTCCACAACCAATTATCTGCCTTGGCAGAGGAAGACACAAAAAAAGATTGAATCACAAGTAACTGATGCTAGCTAAATTGCCGAGTGCAGTACTAGAAGGCACTCATATACCAGGGTGCTGGGTACATTGTTAATTACATTGTAAGCTCTTTGGGGGCAGAGATTGTTTTTGTTCTGTGTTTGAACAGCGCTCAGCACAATGGGTCCGGTCTGTGACTAGAATGCCTATGTTCTAGGATAATAAAAATAATAAAAAAAACATTGTTCTTCATATTAAAGGAGAGATTGCATTAAACAAATAGGTTTTTTATTATTACTTTTTATCTACCTGCTCCAAACCGAGCTCTCTTCTGAATAATATTGACAGATCCCTGCATTGCCATGTGAAGGGTGACCCTTTGAGCCCTCCAGAAAATTTCCCTCATGCCTACATAACAGGAGCAACTGATCCACACAGCTGGGCTGGCATCACTTTAATAGAATAGACCAAAATGAGAAAGTGCTCTCAGTTTAATTTTGCCTAGTCTTGATAACAGGATCTGCATGCCTTTTCCTCATCTATTCCCCATCTCCATTGGAAACTTCATAGAATCTAGAAACGCAGGGCTGGAAGGGACCTCGAGAAGTCATTAAGTCCGGTCCCCTGTGTAGAGCAGGACCAAGTAAATCTAGATCATTCATGACAGGTGTTTGTTCAACCTGTTCTTAAAAACCTCCAATTTCATATTGCTACATGTCTGTAGTGGACTTCGTCACAGTATTTGGACATAATGTTGTGAAGGCCAAAAGTATAACTGAGTTCAGAAAAGTATTAGATAACTTCATGGAGTAAAGGTCCATCAATGGCTATTAGCCAAGATGGTCAGAGATACAACTCCATTCCCTAAACCTCTGACTACTAGAAGTTGGGACTGGATGAAGGGATGGATCACATGATAAATTGTCCTGTTCTGTTCACTCCCTCTGAAGCATCTGGCACTGGCCACTAATGGAAGACAGACTATTCGGCTAGATGGACCATTGGTCTGACCCTGTATATACATCTTATGTTCTGATGATATAGGTCATCTATGAAGCTTGGATCTCACTGTGTGATCTATTTGGAATCCATGCTTCATATGATAAATCTATGAGACTTGCTAAATGTTGCCCTAAATGTTTAACATTAATTAGCAAAAGATAGAGCAAATGATTTGGTAAAATAATCCCCTTCACACTTATGAGCCTTCATCCCCTGTCAGAACCAACCTTGCACATAATTTCCTTCTCACATTTTGAAATGTGTTTGCACTCAAGGTCTGCTGGAACAGGAAATGCCATAATAGCTTGCCAAAGCTGTTCTTGCAGTATTTCTGTAAGCAGAACTGACGTACCTTTCACAAGAAAATCTTACTCATGCCAGGTTTTCAAGGTAGTTCAGGCAAACTTTGCATAAGCATCTAAGCTCCTCGATGTTTATCTGATCCCCACCTGAACTTTTGAGAGTCAGCCATCACTAACCCTAACCTGAATTAGAATTGTTCTAACGCTGACTTAAACAAAATCTTTACTCCAAAGGAATTGTGCCAAATACACCTTTGTCAAGTATACTTATAATCTTACTGAAAGGTGAACACACATTCATAAATAAAAAATAAATCAGGCTCTTTATTTTCTGAGTCTAGCTTGCTCTAGTTTCTTTGTTTCATCTACTTTCTAAAAGCCTGATATCCAGCAGCGATAATCCCTCAGACTAGAATATTGCCAGATGTGATTAAATGAGGTTGCCAAATTCCAGGTTTTTTCCACTCTTGGCTTTTCCTCTTATGTAATAATAAACAGATATAGCTTTTAATTCAATATGGTTCAGCTGTCAATGGCATCAGTTGACTCAGCACTCTTTGTACTGTAGACAGGTATTAATTCATAAATCAGTCCCATTTACTGTAATCACAAGCAATGTTTTCCATGAGGGAAACATCAACTTCTTCTACAGAGCACCCTAGCACTTAGAGCTGCCCTCATTCTACTGAGCTCCCACAGGTGCCATTACTAAATTGTTACTACCCTATTTCACGGTGGTCTTTGGGGTCATCCTTGGGTTTGGGGAGTATTGATACGATGATCCTCCTTAAGACTCCTTCTGGCCTGTGTTGGGCCTGTCTTTAGCCCACAGGCTTGTCTGCAAAGGGCTCCATTTTTCAGGGATGCTGAAAAGAATGGGAGTTGAGGGTGGAGAGTAGCTGCCAGGAGAGGATCAGCACCTGCTTCAGCCAGCCACTGTCCTGTCCCCTGCAGTCCAGATCCCCATCTTCCAAAATGGAGGATGACCGTTGGTCTCTGTAGTCTCATTGCATCAGAATACACAACAGCTACTCTGTACACTAAGGCTGCCTACATTACGAGCTACGGGTGTGATCCCTCTGCCCACGTACACACACTTGCACAAGCTCCCATAGAGCCAGAGTGAGTATAAATAGCAGCGAAGCTGCAGTAGCATGGGCCATGGCAGTGGAGCCATGGCCTAGCCATAGCGAGTACAAACCCACCTGAACTCAGTGAGTGTGTATTTCACAGTTTGCTTCCCTAAGACAACAAACAATGGGGGGCTGCTGGACAGTTTTTGGTGGGACTGAAAAAAATGCTTTAACTGTGTTGGTTGGAATTTTACAGAGTCAAGGTTCCCACTACTGGTGCATGCTCCTCTTTGTATAATCTCATTGCCTTTTATACCTCTCAGTCAGCTTACTGCTTCCTCTACAGAGTCTCATTGCAGTGTCTCTGACATGAATATTCATTTTCCTACCAGACAGTATCAAATGCCTTAATTGTCATCTCATGCTGTTTGTGTGCTAGCTTTGTATCCCAGTGATATCAAATGCACTTTTCTCCTACTCCAGTTGCAGTTCATCTGATCCTTTCCTCCCTTCTCCTGGCATTATCTAATTACAACTCAGAGCAGGATTTGAATTTTCCTCCATTATATAAGACGTACAGTGTTCACAGAGCTCTTGGAATCATCTCCCTGAAGCCTGGAGGGCAACTTTCAGGAAATTCATTTAAATTACAGTTATGGAGATTGTTGAATGAAAGGTTCATTGTTCAAACTGTGTACAGTCAGCTAATTAAATAGAAGATGGTAAATGAGAGGGAAGCTGATTAATGTCCAAATGGAGATTTATCACTGCTCTCTATTTGGCTTTGTCATATAATTTGTTATGTCCCAGGGGAAAAGTAACACTGCAATAGAATCAATTTGTCAGAGCACCTCAAACTGCTATTTTCTTCAAAACTCTGTAATGCATCACTTTATTTATTACTGATCACATTTTATTTTAGAAAGTAAATGAAGAACAGTCCCTGAGTAATTATCAGGTGCCATTCTCTGTGGCTGCGTTACAAAAAATGGGCTGAGGCCCAAGTAGAGTCCAGCTGTCATACATATAAAGGGAAGAGTCACCACCTTTCTGTCCCCAGTGCTATAAAAACCCTCCTGGTCAGAGGCAAAACCCTTTCACCTGTAAAGGGTTAAGAAGCTAGGATAACCTTGCTGGCACCTGACCAAAATGACCAATGAGGAGACAAGATACTTTCAAAGCTGGAGGGGGAAACAAAGGGTTTGTCTGTCTGGGTGATGCTTTTGCTGGGAACAGATCAGGAATGCAGCTCAGAACTCCTGTAAAAAGTTAGTAAGCAATCTAGCTAGAAATGCGTTAGATTTCCTGTTGTTAAATGGCTGGTAAAATAAGCTGTACTGAATGGAATGTATATTCCTGTTTTTGTCTCTTTTTGTAACTTAAAGTTTTGCCTAGAGGGATTCTCTATGTTTTGAATCTGATTACCCTGTAAGGTATTTACCATCCTGATTTTACAGAGGTGATTCTTTTACATTTTCTTTAATTAAAATTCTTCTTTTAAGAACCTGATTGATTTTTCATTGTTCTTAAGATCCAAGGGTTTGGGTCTGTGTTCACCTGTACAAATTGGTGAGGATTTTTATCAAGCCTGCCCCAGGAAAGGGGGTGTAGGGCTTGGGGGGATATTTTGTGGGGAAGACATCTCCAAGTGGTCTCTTTCCCTGTTCTTTGTTTAACACGCTTGGTGGTGGCAGCATAGGGTTCAAGGACAAGACAAAGTTTGTACCTTGGGGAAGTTTTTAACCTAAGCTGGTAAGAATAAGCTTAGGGGGTCTTTCATGCAGTTCCCCACATCTATACCCTAGAGTTCAGAGTGGGGAAGGAACCTTGACACCAGCATTTCTATTCAGGCCAGGAGTATCATTAATGTGGCTCAGATTCATTAAAAATTGGGCCTTCCCCAAATATGCATCAGGAAATGATATGCATGCTGAGAGAGATTTCAGAGTAGCAGCCATGTTAGTCTGTATTCGCAAAAAGAAAAGGAGTACTTGTGGCACCTTAGAGACAAACAAATTTATTTGAGCATAAGCTTTTGTGAGCTACAGCTCACTTCATCGGATGCATTCAGTGGAAAATACAGTGGGGAGATTTATATACACACACAGAGAACATGAAACAATGGGTGTTACCATACACACTGTAAGGAGAGTGATCACTTAAGATGAGCTATTACCAGCAGGTAGGGAGGGTGGGGGGGAGGAAGAAAACCTTTTGTGGTGATAATCAAGGTGGGCCATTTCCAGCAATCGACAAAAGCGTCTGAGGGACAGTGGGGGCTGGGGGGGGGAAATAAACATGGGGAAATAGTTTTATGTAGTGTAATGACCCATCCACTCCCAGTCTCTATTCAAGCCTAAGTTAATTGTATCCAGTTTGCAAATTAATTTCAATTCAGCAGCCTCTCGTTGGAGTCTGTTTTTGAAGTTTTTTTGTTGAAGAATAGCCACTCTGTAATTGAGTGACCAGAGAGATTGAAGTGTTCTCCGACTGGTTTTTGAATGTTATAATTCTTGACGTCTGATTTGTGTCCATTTATTCTTTTACGCAGAGACTGTCCAGTTTGGCCAATGTACATGGCAGAGGGGCATTGCTGGCACATGATGGCATATATCACATTGGTAGATGCGCAGGTAAATGAGCCTCTGATAGTGTGGCTGATGTGATTAGGCCCTATGATGGTGTTTTCTGAATAGATATGTGGACAGAGTTGCCAACGGGCTATGTTGGAAGGATAGGTTCCTGGGTTACAGAGTAGCAGCCGTGTTAGTCTGTATTCACAAAAAGAAAAAGAATACTTGTGGCACCTTAGAGACTAACAAATTTATTTGAGCATAAGCTTTCGTGAGCTACAGCTTTTCGTGAGCTTTCGTGTATGGTATACCCATTGTTTCATGTTCTCTGTGTGTGTATATAAATCTCCCCACTGTATTTTCCACTGAATGCATCCGATGAAGTGAGCTGTAGCTCACGAAAGCTTATGCTCAAATACATTTGTTAGTCTCTAAGGTGCCACAAGTACTTTTTCTTTTTGTTCCTGGGTTAGTGGCTCTGTTGTGTGGTGTGTGGTTGCTGGTAAGTATTTGCTTCAGGTTGGGGGGCTGTCTGTAAGCATAAGCTTTCGTGGGCTAAAACCCACTTCATCGGATGCATGAAGTGAAAAATACAGTAGGAAGATATATACACACAGAGAACCATGAAAAAATGGGTGTTGCCATACAGTTAGGTGAACTATTATCAGCAGGAGAAAAAAAACCTTTTGTAGTGATCATCAGGATGGCCCATTTCCAACAGTTGACAAGAAGGTGTGAGTAACAGTAGGAGGGTAAAATAAGCATGGGGAAATAGTTTTACTTTGTGTAATGACCCATCCACACCCAGTCTTTATTCAAGCCTAATGTAATGGTGTCCAGTTTGCAAATTAATTCCAATTCAGCTGTTTCTCGTTGGAGTCTGTTTTTGAAATTTTTTTCTTGTAGTATTGCCACTTTTAGGTCTGTAATCGAGTGACCAAAGAGATTGAAGTGTTCTCCGACTGGTTTTTGAATGTTATAATTCTTGACGTCTGATTTGTATCTATTTATTCTTTTACATAGAGACTGTCTGGTTTGGCCAATGTACATGGCAGAGGGACATTGCTGGCACATGATGGCATATATCACATTGGTAGATGTGCAGTGAACGAGCCTCTGATAGTGTGGCTGATGTGATTAGGTCCTATGATGGTGTCCCTTGAATAGATATGTGGACAGAGTTGGCAAAGGGCTTTGTTGCAAGGATAGGTTCCTGGGTTAGTGTTGTGTGGTTGCTGGTGAGTATTTGCTTCAGGTGGGGGGCTGTCTGTAAGCAAGGACCGGTCTGTTTCCCAAGTTCTGTGAGAGTGATGGGTCGTCCTTCAGGATAGATTGTAGATCCCTGATGATGCCCTGGAGAGGTTTTAGTTGGGGGCTGAAGGTGACGGCTAGTGGTGTTCTGTTACTTTCTTTGTTGGGCCTGTCCTGTAGTCAGTGACTTCAAGAAGCTGAAGGAACCAAAAGTGCCCAAACTTAGCAAGCCTTCTAGTAGTCGCCTAGTTTTTTTTCTCCTGCTGAATAGCTCATCTTAACTGTATGGCAACACCCATTTTTTCCTGTTCTCTATGTGTGTGTGTGTATATATCTTTCTACTGTATTTTCCACTGCATGCATCCCATGAAGTGGGTTTTAGCCCACAAAAGCTTATGCTCAAATAAATTTGTTAGTCTCTAAGGTGCCACAAGTATTCCTCGTTCTTTTTGCTGATGCAGACTAACATGGCTACCACTCTGAAACCTATAATAACTATGTAATTGTGTCGACATATAGGCCCAGATACTCTAGCTGAAACCAAGAAATGCTTGGAAGTGAGGGGTTGCAAAGGTTGTTGATTCATATTTTTCAATATACATTTATCACTGTATTTTTTCCTTTTGAAATTCATTCTTCAGATTATCACTTGCAGCAATCATTTTTTGCATCCTTCAATAGTTTTGGCTGAAATAGCACTTCAAGATAAAATATAATTTCAATATAATAATACTTGTTGCTGTATTATGTAATAATGCATGCAGAACATGATGAATTGTGAGATACAGTCTCAAACATCATTTAACTCCAATCATTCGCTGTTAGATGAAAAGTGTTGTCATAATGAGACGCGTAAAGGACATTTTGGGTGTTCTCCTCGTTTGAACCTAATGCTGCTTCTCTTGCTCTCAAAAACTGCAAAGGATAGATTTGTTATACAAGATCAGGCACTTATATCATCATAATGATTCATAAACTTTAAAGCTGGAAGGGACTATTAAATCATGTAATCTGATCTTCTTATATCACAGGCTATAAATTTCACTCATTTACTCCTGTGTTTAGCCAAATAAATTGTGTTTGGCTAAAGAATATCTCCTGGAAAGGCATCCAACCTTGCTCTGAAGACAGCAAGAGATGGAGTATTCACCACTTCCCTTGGTACTTTGTTCCAATTGTTAATCACCCTTGCTGCTGAGCTGATAAGAATGCTTTGAGATATACTGACCATAAGGCTTCTTCTACAGTACCTTTCAGTATTTTGTTTAGGAAAAGTTCAATTGATTTGCTTTGCAATGTCATATAAAACCAAAGAAGATTAATTTTCCGAAGATCATTCACTATCTTTTTCTTAACTGTTTCCAACATGTGTGCTGACAGGTGTGAACTCATGGGTGCAGGGACCATTTGAGATTTACCTATCACTGCAGAAAAGAATGTATGAGTCTGAACAATTTGTAAAGACACTTCCACAGCACACCCTTCCCCCAAAACTTGCATGCAGAGAGGCTGAAACTGTTTAATAAGTTGACTTTATTAGGTTTGAATTTGTTGGATGGTTAAGAATCATGAGCATGACTTCTTTTCACATTTGTGAAGAAATCTATCTGCCTGGAGGTTAGTAAATATGAAAGGGAGAGGTAGTATTTGTGGTTTTTCTTGATACAGAGCTTGATGTGACCTTATGTGCATTCCCATAACAATGGAATATTATTAATACTTTCTAGTCACATTTTTGTCTGCCCTGAATTTTAATTCTGTTTTGACTCCCACCAAAATGCTGACTTTTGATATACCAAGGACTCAACAAATAACAAGAATCCTCTCTGCCCCCGTCCCTCCAAAATGACATAACCTGTAAAACTACAGATGCTTCAAGTAGTGAAATGTAAAGACTTTCTTTTGCGCCTCTCTAAGCTGCCTGGTATATCAATAAATGGTTCAACAAGTTGTTTTTCTTCACAGTTTAACTATATCCCTTTGAGAGAACTGCTCATTAAAGACGGCTAAGTGCTGTGGACAAAAAACAAGTTAACAGGAGAAAAGCCGCATTACATACTATCACTCATTAACAGTCCTTCCTTTAAAAAAAAAAAAAAGTCTTCAGCAAGAATGTAGCAACAGATGCAACACTCACACACGCATAAAAATACGATAACAACAAAGACTTCTTCAGTTTACATGATATCCCTTCTTCTTAGGCCGGTATTTTTTCAAGGGCATGGTCACAAACCACAGTAAGTATATTGCTGAGCATTTTTATCCTCAATGGGCCTGCATATGCTTTCAGGACCATTAAAATAAAAACCTTTTGTTTTGGAAACACAAGCTGAAGTGGAAGCCACCAACAATGACTCATCAGCTTCAGGGCTGGAGTCTCCCATATGGTTAGTCTGGGTTTTGTGGGTATGTCTATACTCACAGGTGCCAGCTTCCTCTGGGCCCCAGGGGTGCTCACCCCTCCACTCCACCCCAGGCCCTGCCCCCAACCCCCCTTACCTGAAGCCCCCATCCCACCCCACCTCTTCCTGCCCCTGCTCCACACCCACCCTGCCTCTTTCCACCCAGTTCTTCCCCCTCCCCTGAGTGCGCCCCATTCCAGCGCCTCCCCCCCTGCTCCAGCACCTCCTGCATGCCCCGGAACAGCTGTTCGCGGTGGGCTGGAGGAGCTGGGAGGGAGGGAGAGGAGTTGACCGGCAGGGCTGCTGGCAGACAGGAGGCTCGGCGGGGGAGGAGGGAAGAAGGAGGAGGGGAGCTGGCTGCCAGTGGGTGCTAAGCACCCACTATTTTTTTCCGTGGGTGCTCCAGCCCTGGAATATGCGTGGAGTCGGTGCCTATGTCTACCCTACAAATGTAAGTTGATCTATGCTAGGTCAAATTACAGTCACCGCAATAATTACTGCAGTGGTGCATGTCTACAGCACCCTCTTTGGTTCAGTGATGTGTGTCCTTCCCAGGAGCGCTTCCACCAACCAAAGAGGGCAGTGTGGGGAACTGAGAGCCCGGTCTCTCAGCTCTGCTGGAAGCCTGGCTGCCCCACAGGCTCCTGGGCTCTGGGCAGGCTGCTCCGCACCTGCTCCCTGTTCCCCACCGGGAGCAGGGAGAAGCCACCCAGGGCTTCTCATCTCCCTGTTCCTCACCGGGAGCTGGGAAAGCTCTCTGGGGCTTCTCACCACCAGGGAGTCAGGGCCAGTTGCCATGAAATTGACAAGGCTGATTGGCTCCAGGCAGCGAGCGGGTGAGGGGGCTGCTTGGGCTTCTCACCCAAGCTCCCAGGGAACAGGTCTGAAGCCACCTGAGCTTCAGCTCCCCTCTGGGCCCTCACTCCAGCTCCCAGACAGGAGCAGGGTCCAGCTGCCCAGCTCTCCAGGGAAGCAGGGCTTTCTTGTCAATTTCATGATTTCTGCCATGAAATTGACAAGACAGCTGATGTAAGTAACACAAGGTCCACACTGCCTCACCCTAATTACACCGACATAAACCTTTCGCCTCTCATGGAGATGGAGTTATTATGTCGGTGTAGTACGGCACTTAGAGCAGCAGGAGGAAGGCTGTAGTGTAGTCACTGACATAATTAGGTTGACAGAAGCTGCCTTAGGTCGACCTAACTGTGTAATGTAGACCAGCCCTGAGGCAGCTTGTTTTGACTCCCCTATTCCACATGTTCGGCTTTTTTCAATCTGTGCAAACTAAATTTCCAAAGTCGTTTCGGTAAACATCATTGATGCTAACAATTTTTTTCCTCTTAGCAAGCCAACATTTTAGAAGGTCAAGGTTGATTAAGTTAAACAATGTGTATTACATCAGGGAAGAATATCCTCTCGTTGAAAACCCTGCTGGTAGGCAGACATATGTGATTTCAATTTGGCAGCTGAATGATTTCACAGTCCTCGTGGTCTTGGCAAATAGTATTTTACTCCATGTCAATGTGTGAAGGAAATAGGAAAGCAGCGGCCCACTTTGCCAAAAGAGTTACTTTAGCTGAAACAAACAAAACAGCAAAGAGGGAAAGAGGCGGAGGAAATGACTGAGACAGACAAGTTACCCAGGTTTTTAAAAGGATTGGAGAGCTTTCAGTTATGCAAGTGAAGTCAATGAAACAAAGGAAATCAAACCTCATACTTAAACTTATTGTTGTTGATTTGGGAAGTGAGTTTGTAACTAACGGTACCATTTTCAAAAGCACGCAAGTGACTTAGGATCCTAAGTCCATTCCTATTTTCAAGTGATTATGGGACTTAGGTGCCTACGTCCCATTGACTTTACCCTACGGGCCTTACCAAAGTTAATGCAAGCCCTGCCATTCACCTCAGAGACCTTGGTATCAAAAGCTACATGGATCCACCAGCCAACCTGGGACTCCACCGCCCGCGAAGGAACAGTCTGTTCCTTGGACCTCCATGGCCCTACTCAATGCACAACCTGTTTAACTGTGTGGGACCAGGAGTTAAACACTAAAGGGGGCAAATCAGAAAAACAGAAGAAACATGAGTGGGCAGAAAATGATTTGTTTATATATTTATTTATGGAGCACTGTCGGGGTGTTCAGAGCTGTACAAGAAGAGGGGCAGGCCTGGTCTTATCCAATGAAGTTTATAATCCAAAATGGACAGATAATACAGTTTAGACACAAAATATCCTGGATGGCCAGAGAATAGAACATCCAGTCTCAAAATGTTTCATATATTTTTCCCCTCAAAGTTTCTTAATGAATCTTAAATAGAAAAGAATAAATTCATTTAAGCTAAGAGATCCCACAGGAATCACCTTTGCTCCCTCAATCCATTCTAAATTGAAGTGGAATAGAAGAAACAAAGGCATATGGAATAAAGAAGCATACGGATCTAAAAGAGAAATATTTCCCTTTTGAGAGGACTAGAGAAGAGTGTATTGTATAGGCCATGGACTCAAGAAGGAACCAGCATTAAGTGTGTTAAAGGAAGCATCTAACAACATAAATCAACTCTTACAATCTTGTTATCAAAAATGTAGTCACAGCCCATCTCCCCCAAGTGCATTGGAACCCCAAGTGCACTGAGGAACCACTGTCAAACTGAAATGTACCCTCTAAAAGATAGGTCCAGGGTAATGAATTGAGAATCTCCCTCCTGAGGCTTGCACTGACGATTGGCTTCTTACTTCACAGAGAGGCTTGGTAATGATAGAGACCCTGCTCTGGGGGAGGCATTTAAATGACACACTACATGAAATATTACTTCGAAAACAACCAAAAAAAACCTTTTCACAAATGTTTCTGAGTCTCCTTTCCACCTAGCATCCTCGAGCCCAGAGGCAATGAGACCAGTGTGTAAATTATCCTCACTGAACACATTACATGTGAACAAGTGTAGTGTTCAAACAAAGCTCGTGGTCCAATATAAGCCCCATACTGAACTCACTCCATTGTGCTTAGGAATTGCTGCACATACCATAGAGTATGAAAAATCATCCTATTGTTTGGGGCAGGAAGAGAAGTGAAAGGAGGTTGGAAAGAGAATAGTTACCTATTTTGGCCCAGATCCTGTGCAGTTCAGCTAGCCAGGCTGTGCAGTGAAATTCTCAGTGGAAGGAACTCCCCAACCCCCACCATGGAACATCTGAAGTGCTGCGCTGCAGCTGCCACTCCCATACTATAAGAGTCAATGGCTGGGTTGGTGGCGAATCCGTCGACCCTGTTCCTGCTCTCTTCCATACCAAACGCCACCAAGTGACAGCACATGATGAATTCCCATGGAGCTCAGCTCTGTGACTTATAAGAAGGTGCTGTCCCTTTGCAGACTTCACAAATCCCACTCCATTCCTGCACAGTGGAACCATGCTGGTTCTGCTTCAGCGGGGGAGCTTCGTGGCCATGGAGGGGGTAGAGGCGCACTTGCGTCTCATGCCATGCACATACTTTAGTTTGTAGTTGCAAGTTAGGTACAATGTTGGCCAGATCCTCAGCTGGTGTAACTCAAGCTCACTCCAGTGAAGCCAAGGAGCTGGCAGCAGTGGCCACAGTGGGGTGACTCAGCGGTGCTATGCCCTGGCTCCAGGTCAAGGGTAAGATTCTTTTTCCCCAACCACATGTAGGTCCCTGTGCGGAGCTCCTTTGCTTGGGGCGGCTGGTAACATGGCTGTAAAAGAGCAGCAACACCAGGGACTATGAACTTGGTAGAGAAGCTACTGAAAATATAAGTAGTGGATGGATCAAAAGCCCTACTTCCACGGAGAGAATGGAAGCATCAGCATTGTTCAGTTCTTTTAAATTACCGTGAAACCAAATACCTTTTCAGCAATGAAGTCAGAGCACTTGCCTGACGATGAACAGCAAGGGAGTACAGTTACCCTGGCCTCAATCCTTAGGGAAACCAATTCATTTACTTCATATCCCTCTGTGAACAAGGTTACTAAATAAGCATGTGAACCTGCTGATTAGTGCCCTTCTCTGGTTAAAGAATAAATCTTTTGAAAACAAAGCCCAAGTGCTGCTTAATGAGAGAGAGAGAGAGAGAGAGAGAATTCTGAGAAGGCCTGAAAGTGAAATCTGAAACAACCTGGCTCTAAAGAAAAGAAGCTAGCTTTACACCTTCCTTTCCCTTTGCTCATCTTTTAAATCAGCTTGGATTAATTCAAAAGGATTTGGTTGAGATGAAAGTGAGCACCTGAGTAAATTAATTCAGCATGTGTCATTATGGAGGGAAACATCTGCCTGTAGAGTGGCAGAGATTATAAAATATATCCAACTCATATATAAAATAAACCCAGACCTAGAGTTCTTTAAAGGCTTGTTCCTGATCTCATCTCAGGCTTGTTAGCATGTATAGCAAAGGGGGTTGGTTCTGAAAACAGCTGATTACTGGCATTCAGATTCCATTGATTTTATGCACAGGAGTTACATATGTGCTAAGTTACCTGAAAAGATTTACTGGGGTGCTCTTCACATACAGGTAGGATAATCTCCCATTTTACCCTATCGTTACTTGCTTGCTCAGTACTAGTTAGCATTTTATAGGTGCTTTTTCTGCATTTCCTTTGAGCTCATTCGTCAAGGCAAATTCTGAGTTTGTGTGAGTATTTATTAATGCAGGTTTCAGGCAAAATAAATGCATTTAAAATCTATCTATCAACACAATTCCAATGCTCCATGCAATTGCATCAGATTATGGATTACATAGTCAGCCAGTTTGGTTAAGGCAGTGCCAACAGAATGGAGGAGTGAGATTGAAACAAATTTGGAAAAATGATTTAGAGGTACATTCTGACAATGGCATATGGGTGATAATCTTAAGTATCTGATCCAAAGCACATTAAAGTCAGTGGATAAGCTGCTAGTGATGTCAATGGTTTTTGGATCAGGCCTTTTGTGGGTGAATTTACCCCTACATTTAATGGAGATCTTGCCTTTATTTAAAGGGGAGAGGTGATTTTTTTGAGCACCATATACTGAATGATTATTATCATAATCATTTTTAATATTTAAATATTCAACACAACCTTTAATTTCAAGGATTCTTATAGGGGAAGGCAATTTTCTGAAAGTTTAAACAAGAAATGCACCACGGTTCATAATTATTAGCTGCAGGTCCTAAAATTCATAACACTGGGCATTCTACCAACTATGTATCTTCAGTTGCAGCAGTGTCTTTAACTTTATTATAGTTTTTTTGATATCACAGTATGTCCTCCCTCCATCTTACTTTCCTATTATCTTTCTGTTCAGCTTCCTTTTCTTTGCACGGATCACTGTCGTTCAGTCTAGGTACTAGTCAAAAAACTTCCATACAGAGAAATCCAGTAGTGATTTTGTTCTAATGTGTAGCAACACTCCTGCTGTGACTGTCTCACAACACAAAGATTCAGTCCAAAACTCCAACCAGGCCAGCCCATTTTACCAAATCTAGGGTGAACTATTGATTTTCTTTCCTTTGGTGACTTTTTTTGTAAACTGATCATTAATTGTACAGGAAGGACTATACAGGAAAGATGGACCCAAAGATTTGGGTGATTCAGCCAAGTTTGTCAGCTAAGCATAATGGCTTACATTATCAGTATAAAACCTACCAATTACTTATCATTAATTGAATTCCCATTTTAAACTATTTTAACTTAGTTACCATTACGCTTGTTAAAGTTTTCCATTCTTTCATTAGACAAATGTGAGGCCATATTAGCACCAGAAGGATACAGAAAGAGCCATCTTTTCTTTCTCTAGTTCTGGGATTGCTCATAAGGTTTAACAGATCTTTAGGCCAGATTTTCAATGTGCTGAGACCTTTTGAAATATCTGCCTCTTAAAGAACAGCACTTTCCAGCCTATGTAAGGATCTGCTTGCTGCTCCTCAACTTTGGAATGTGGCTTAATAATAATTGTTTGTTTTTCTCTCTGCCACAATTTGAAGGCCTCTTAGTGCCTCAACAAAAATTAGTACACAGTAATTAATGAATGAGGCAAAAGAGGCTAATTAAGATAAATTCAGAGCAGAAAGTGAAATAAAAAGAACATAGCTAGCACTTCCTCCCAAACCCACCAGATCTCTCTCTCTCTCTCACTCCCCCCACGACCCCGCAACCAAATTTTTATTATTATAAGCTTCCATCAAGATTGGGGCCCCATTGTGTCAGACATTGTACAGACACATAGTAAGAGACAATCCCTGCCCTAAACAGCTTCCAGTCTAGGCAGACAAAGCTTGGGAAAGGAAACTGAGGGACAGAGTCTACGAAGAGCTACAAAAGAATCTCAGAAAACTGGGTGAAAGGGCAACAAAATGGCAGCTGATATTCAATGTCGATAAATGCAAAGTAATCCACATTGGAAAACATAATCCCAACTACACATATAAAATAATGGGATCTAAATTAGCTGTTACCACTCAAGAAAGAGATCTTGGAGTCATTGTGGATAGTTCTCAGAAAACATCCACTCAGTGTGCAGCGGCAGTCAACAAAGTAAACAGAATGTTGGGAATCATTAAGAAAGGGATTGAGAATATACAGAAAATATCATATTGCTGATATATAAATCCATAGTATGCCCACATCTTTAATACTGTGTACAGATGTGGTCGCCCCATCTCAAAAAAGATATATTGGAATTGGAAAAGGTTCCAAAAAGGGCAACAAAAATGATTAGGGGTATGCAACAGCTGCCGTATAAGGAGAGATTAATAAGACTGAGACTTTTCAGCTTGGAAAAGAGTCAAAGGGGGATATGATAGAGGTCTATAAAATCATGACTGGTGTGGAGAAATTAAATAAGGAAGTGTTATTAACTCCTTCTCATAACACAAGAACTAGGAGGAGTCCGGTGGCACCTTAAAGACTAACAGATTTATTGGGGCATAAGCTTTCAAAAGCTTATGCCCCAATAAATCTGTTAGTCTTTAAGGTACCACCGGACTCCTCATTGTTTTTGTGGATATAAACTAACATGGCTACCCCTCTGATTCAAGAACTAGGGGTCACCAAATGAAATTAATAGCAACAGATTTAAAACAAATAAAAGGAAGCGTTTCTTCATACAACACACCGTCAGTCTGTGGAACTCTTTGCCAGAGAATGTTGTGTAGGCCAAGACTATTACAGGGTTCAAAAAAGAACTAGATAAATTCATGGAGGATAGGTCCATCAATGGCTATTAGCCAGGATGGGCTGGAAAGGTATCCCTAGCCTCTGTGCTAGAAACTGCAAATGGGCAACAGGGGATGGATTACTTGATGATTACCTGTTCTGTTTATTCCCTCTGGGGCAGCTGGCATTGGCCATTGTGAGAAGACAGGATACTGGGGTAGATGGACCTTTAGTCTAACCCAGTATGGCCGCTCTTATGTTAAATGACTTGCCCAGGATCACACAACAGATCAGTGGCAGAACCAGGAAGAGAACATAGATTGCCTGAGACCCAGTGTAGGAATCAATTTAAAAATGTCCTCAGCCCAGTCCTGAAGGAAACTAGAAATGTGCTACAGTGAATAGGCAAGGAGGAGATTGTTCCAACATCACAGCCCCTGACTAGAAAGGTCTTTCCCTTCCCTTCATGGCCATATCTTCTGCTGGTCAGCAGTGCCAATCTCAGACACTAACAGCCCGTGTGTGGGCCATCACTGGTCTTCTATTATTTAGCATCTTATATTCAAAAATGAAAAGCCTTCCATGGATTCATTTTAAAGCTAAAGTTGCAGACATTTTCACTCAGTGTTGTGGTACATAGACCCTTTACATGGTGAGATGCGCCTGCCACTGTATGATGTGTGAACTGTACACACATACAGAAAATAAAAACATAATTATTTAATAAAAGCCTTTCTATTATTCATTTGGATTTTCTCGCCTGTTTGGCACACTTTAATATTAGTCCTTTGGGGAGATTTTGTTTGGTTTTAATTTGCTGTAGCATTGTTTTTAATCAACACAGTTTTCCCATTTGCAGAAGCTTTTTACTTATGTGTTTGCTTTCCTTCCATGTGTTCTGGCAAGGCCTTTCTCCCTGGCATCAGAGCGTGTTTGATCCTGCTGGTTAGAAGGATGAAAGTTTCCCCCTTTATATCAGTTCCCTGACTCTTGTCCCCAGAGACCCAACCTCCGACCAATCTGACTGAATGGCTTGGCTTCTATCCTCTAATAAGACTAAATTTAATACAAAGCTATGGAGGAGTATATGCATCAAGGCACTACAAACCCTTAGCTCTCACCAGCTCCTGCAGATTACTTATCACTTTCACAGTGTGGCAGGGGAATCACATTGATTTTTTAAGGGGATCAGATGTTGCTGCCTGCTTTCCATCTAAAGCAGTGCCATGGTTTGCACCACCTCTTCTGACACAAGCTGCTAGAGATCAGAGCTCTCTCACTTTGTTCTTCCTGTCCAGAACTGTTTGAGAGTCACATGTTGCCCTGGTTTGCAGCCAGTGCCGAGCATATTGAGACGAGTTGCGATAGCAGTGATATCATTATGTTAAGGGAAGAGCTACTCCAAGAATTTTGTCCCAGGCTCTATGACCTTTTAAAGAGTTATATTTATTGGCAGAAGACATAGACATCTCATGACCATCACCTCCCCAGATACATATCATCATCAGTAAGTCCCCTGACATGAAAGAGAAGGAGACCAAGGTGCTATTCAGATCCAAGAAATATCTAATCTGGTCTTCAAAGGAATGAACCAAAGCAGGTTCTTGAAGAAATCAAAGAAATCTGCACCTCATCATTATTCCATTGTATTCATGTACAATGAGGTCTCGAAATGGTAGAATAACTATGAAGAGCTCTGAACGAGGAAGAAGGAGGAGAAGGAAGGGAAGATGGAGATAGAAAAAGGAGGATGAAGTTTTGCCCTTTTGTATTCTTTCTTCTCTCACTCTCCCTTTTGTTCTGATATTCTCTTTTTTTCTTTCCTGCTCTGCTTTTTCTCTTGAGTTGTTATCTCTCAAACCTCTTAAAATCCTTTCCCCTACCTCTTGAAAACCTCCATTCTTTACATTAAGCAGCAGACTTAAATACCCATCCTGGCCCTAACCTGACCTGTTCTGTCTCATGAAATGTTGTCCTATTTGCTACTCACTTCTCATTCAGACAAATCTCTCACTGACTTCAGGATTTGGTCCATTGTGTCTAATAAACAGGCTTGTTTGTCTGAAGGAAAGGTTAGTTAATAGCCTGTCTCAAACATGTTTTGGTTCTGATTTATCTAGTCCCATTTGTTTACTACATAGAGTGCCTGCAGTAGTTGCTGTGTGCAAGACTTAGATATTTGGACTTGATCCTGAGAGGGACTGAGCACTCACAGCTTCAGCTGATGTCAGTTCCAGTTCCAGATGCTCAGCACCTCTGAGGTGTCGAGGCAGAAAAAGTGAGATGGGAAAGAGATTTTCAGTGACATCTTATCTGGCTTGCAGTCAGCCAGATCATCTTCTCTGGAAAGCTGCTTAAAACTTTACTTACTTTTATTACACTGGCCCAAGCAATTAAGAAAATGAGCCCCTGTCCTGTAGAGTTGGCATTTTCTAAGACACATTCAGCTTCAGATCTTTATTTTTTCAATAGTAGAAGCACAATCATTCTAAAGAGCCTAATCTTGGAACCGATTCTAGATCTGGAATGTGGGACCAGAAGCGGGGTCCTCTAGGCAGAATCTGTAAGAAGAAACACTAGTTCACATGAAATCTGTGTAACTATTTATGCTACAGCTTGGGCTGCCTAATTACTGTAAGCCAATACTGGCGATAGTTAGCAAAGAGGCATGTAGGTAATTCTGCAGCCTCATCAGCAGCCTTCCCCGGATATATCTTAGGCTCAGCTGTCCAGTTTCATGTATGCTGCTGCTTGTGTTTAGCCCTTCTGGCTTGTGTGTGGAGAAAGCCATCGGTGTGTTCTGAGGCAAAATATCTGCCTCGAAATGAGAAATGCAGTTTGCATAAACACCGGTTTGAAAAGTGCATATAAACACGAAGCTGGGATTTTTCTTTCCTTCTGAGAAGTCTCTTTGGCTTGATGTAAATTATTAATTAATGTAAAATTTTCTCAGTGAAAAAATGATAGATGTGGTTTCCCTAGTCAGATTTCAGAGCCACGAATCCTGAATTCATGCCATAAACATCCATTATAAAACATTCCCTAGATATCTCTCTCTTTAGGATAGCGACTTTCCTGTTTCACTTATCATTCATTTATCTTCTTCACATCTTGAATAAATGTGCATTTGCTCTTGTTTCTAAAGTAATGGGTTTGCTGAGCTTACAGTATCATCAGCCTGTATTTAAATGGTATGGACAGTTAAGCATTTGCACAACTATAAACTTCATTTTGTGTTTGTTTGGTTTGTTACATGTCATGTTACGTTATTTCATGAGGTCACATGTCATAAGATGTTGTCCAAATTCTTTTTTCAGAAAAGGTGGCAAGGGTAGGGGAGGAAAACAATGCAAATATCCCAAACCAGCCCTTACTGAAACCATTTGGTAGCAATTTAGGCAGATGTAAATAAGAAGGCTAATGTATCTCTCCTGGGAGGCCTGCCAGGTGAATTTCAATAATTTATTTGTAGTTTTCAATATGCAATGAACTTATCAAATGATAGCATCAAATTCTATTTGTTATTCTGCTAGGTTCTGAGGCATAAAAGGGATCACACCTTCCACCAGGACCTGAATATTGTTAAGTCTTTTTATTTATAAAAGTTAAGATGTTGTCAGTATTGAGAAGAACAGATGTTCTTTAGTGGTGTAGGAATTGCCTTGCCAAACCAAACCAGTGGCCCACCTAACTGCATATCATGTCTCTGACAGAAACAGCCAGTGCATGGGTATGTCAGAGCAAAGTGTAAACCTTCATCATGTATCTAATTGTACAATTATATACACTACAAGGATAATTTCTTCCTGAACTCCCATCCTCAACTGCTTGTGGTCCTCTTATACCATGAAGAATAAGAATGTTTACAGTAGCTTTTGTAAGTGTATCCCAATGTAACTGCAGATGCTTTTCTTATTCAAATAAATGTCAAATCCTTTTTTTTTTTTGAAACTGCAGGAGTACTGTTAACTTAAAACTCATGCTAGTGTCCGAACATTGTGTACCTACTCTAGTTATAACTAACAGTTAAGATTATTGCAAAGTCAAAAAAACCCAGGTGTAATAATTGAAACTCTGTTTAACTCATTTAAAAAAATTGACAAGGTTTCAAGTTGATGGTGTTGCAACCTATTCGTGCGGTAATACCCCACAGCAATGAGTTCCACAGGTTATTTCTAAGCATCGCATAATATTCTATTTCCTTTTACATTTGCCTTTTGATTTCAAACACTCCCTTATTCTCCTGATCTTCAGAGATGATCATCCTATGCTCTGAATCATGTGCTGTGGTTTTAAATCTCAGAGGGGTTAGTGCTTTGTCATTAAAGACTAGCCTAGACTTATTTTTTTAAAAGTAGGTTGGGGAAAAGTGACAGAATGAAACACATTTGAAATTAAAGACAATAATTAAAACTATAATATTTGAGTACACTTTCAGCCTAGTCAAAATCCAATGAGCACTGCCAGTCCTTTGTCCAGAACTATTTCAGAACATGTGGCAGGGGACCACAGAAGAATGCATTCATTGAAAACAAAATGCTGTATTCAAAATAAAAACATTGATAATACAACACCACACAATATAAAACAATACCATATAATATAAAACAGAAAATAAATGAATTATTCCATGCAATTTTGGCAGGCATAATCTGGATAGAAACAAACTTTTAGAATAGGACATGAAAGCATTTGTGACATAAGGATGGGCTTTTGGTTTTAAGGCATTGAACCGGAACTCAGGAGATCTGGTTTCAGCTCCTGGTTCTGCCACAGACTCCCTGTATGATCAATGGAAAGTCACTTAGGATCTGAACCAATGCCCATTAAAGTCAATGGGAATCTGTGTCTCTGTGGTTCAGTTGCCTATCTGTAAAATGGAGGTAATAATGCTTCCTTTCTACTGCCTATCTTGTCTATTTAGATTGTAAACTCTGCAGGACAGGGACAATCTCTTTATAACTAGATGTACAATACTAGGCACAAAAAGAAAAGGAGTACCCGTGGCACCTTAGAGACTAACAAATTTCTTAGAGCATAAGCTTTCGTGAGCTACAGCTCACTTCATCGGATGCGATGAAGTGAGCTGTAGCTCACGAAAGCTTATGCTCTAATAAATTTGTTAGTCTCTAAGGTGCCACGGGTACTCCTTTTCTTTTTGCGAATACAGACTAACACGGCTGCTACTCTGAATACTAGGCACAGTGCCCCCTCCCCTTTCTTTTCTTTTCTTTTCTTTTCTTTTCTTTTTTCTTTTCTTTTCTTTCTTTTTAGGAAGTATTAACAGGTTTACAAATTCTTGCCATGCAAATGTCAGAAACAAAACATTGATCATAACAATGATCTTTTGTTTAAAATGCATTGTGCAGTAATATATAATCAGACCTCTCTACTTAATGGGGTATTACCATACAGAGTGGACATCATTACAACACCTGTGATATGTTGTTTCTACTCATTTTATTAAAATGAGTGAAATCTCTGATTGCAAATATTTAACATGTTAAATGTTAACATTAAAAAATTGGACAGGTGTGCTTTTTTTTTTTCAGGTGGACATACTTTATCTGGTTTCAGAGTAGCAGCCGTGTTAGTATATATCCAGGAGTATCATTAATGTGGCTCAGATTCATTAAAAATTGGGCCTTCCCCAAATATACATCAGGAAATGATATGCATGCTGAGAGAGATTTCAGAGTAGCAGCCGTGTTAGTCTGTATTCGCAAAAAGAAAAGGAGTACTTGTGGCACCTTAGAGACTAACAAATTTATTTGAGCATAAGCTTTCGTGAGCTACAGCTCACTTCATCGGATGCATTCAGTGGAAAATACAGTGGATTTTATATACACAGAGAACATGGCAACTGGTGTTACCATACCGACTGTAAAATAGGATCAGGTAAGTTACTATTACCCCAAAGAGATCGTATCGTGTAGCGGGGGAAACTTTTGTAGCTCCTCATCCAGTGGGCCCTTTCCAGCAGTTTACAAGAACATGTGACATAATGGGGGGGGGGGAATAAACATGGGGAAATAGTTTTATGTCGTGTAATGACACTTCCCTCCCATTCTTTATTCAAAACCTAAGTTAATTGTATCCAGTTTGCAATTATTCCAATTCCATCTCTCATTGGAGTCTGTTTTTGAAGTGTTTTTGTTGAAGACTTCCACTTTTAGTCTGTAATCGATTGAATGTTCTCCGATTGTTTTTGAATGTTATTCTGACGTCTGATTTGTGTCCATTTATTCTTTTACATAGAGACTGTCCAGTTTGGCCAATTTACATGGCAGGGGCATTGCTGGCACATGATGGCATATCACATTGGTAGATGCGCAGTGAACGAGCCTCTGATAGTGTGGCTGATGTGATTAGGGCCCTATTATGGCATCCCCTGAATAGATATGTGGACAGAGTTGTCAACGTGCTTTGTTGCCAAGGATAGGTTCCTGTAGTGGTTCTGATGTTTGGTGGTTGCTGGTTAAGTATTGCTTCAGTTGGGGCTGTTCTGTCAGGACTGGCCTTTCTCCCATCTGTGAGATTGTGGGTCGTCCTTCAGTATAGGTTTTTAGATCCTTGATGCTGGAGAGTTTTTAGTTGGGCTGAAGGTGATGGCTAGTGGCGTTCTGTTATTTCTTTGTTGGCCTCCTGTAGTAGTACTTCTGGTACTCTTCTGGCTCTGTCCAGTCTGTTCTTCACATTCGCGGTGTGATATTGTAGTTGTAAGAATGCTTGATAGATATCTTGTCATGTTGTCTCTGTCTGAGGGTTGGACTCAATGCGTTGTATCGTAGATCGCGTGCTATAGACAATGGATCGTGTGGTGTGGTCTGGAGAAGCTTCATTCCTTAGTAAGCACAGTGTCAATAGGTTTCTGGTATAGTTAGTGTTTATGTGACCATACGCTTATTAGCACCGTATGGTTCAGAAGTGGATCTCTTGTGAGGACTGGTCCCGGCTGAAGTTGATGGTGGGATGGAAATGTTGTAATCCTGGTGGATTCCTCAAGGGCTTCTTTTCCATGGGTCCAGATGATGAAGATGTCATCACTGTAGCGCAAGTAGTAGGGGCATTAGGGACGAGAACTGAGGAAGCGTTGTTCTAAGTCAGCCATAAAATGTTGGCATACTGTGGGCCAGGTGGGTACCCATAGCAGTGCTGCTGATTTGAGCTATACCTTGTCCCCAATGTGAAATAGTTCTGGGTGAGAACAAAGTCACAAAGTTCAGCCACCAGTTTGCTGTGACATTATCGGGATACTGTTCCTGACGGCTTGTGTCCATCTTTGTGTGGAATGTTGGTGTTGAGGGTTTCTACATCCATAGTGGCTAGATGGTGTTTTCAGGAAGATCACCAATGGCTTGTAGTTTCCTCAGGAAGTCATTGGTTTGTTTAAGATAGCTGGGATGCTGGTAGCATAGGGCCTGAGGAGGAGTCACATAGCCAGATAATCCTGCTGTCAGGGTGCCAATGCCTGAGTGATGGGGCGTCCAGGATTTCCAGGTTATGGATCTTGGGTAGCAGAAAGAATACCCCTGGTCGGGTTCTAGGGTGTGTCTGTACGGATTTGTTCTTGTGCTTTTCAGGGAGTTTCTTGAGCAGATGGTTAGTTTTCTTTTGGTAACCCTCAGTGGGATCAAAGGGTAATGGCTTGTAGAAATGTGTTAGAGAGCTGCCTAGCAGCCTCTTGTTCGTATTCCGACCTATTCATGATGACGACAGCACCTCCTTTGTTAGCCTTTTTGATTATGATGTCAGAGTTGTTTCTGAGGCTGTGGATGGCATTGTGTTCTGCACTGCTGAGGTTATGGGGCAAGCGATGCTGCTTTTCCACAATTTAAGCCCGTGCACGTCGGCGGAAGCACTCTATGTAGAAGTCCAGTTTGTTGTTTCGACCTTCAGGAGGAGTCCACCCAGAATCCTTCTTTTTGTAGTCTTGGTAGGAAGGTCTCTGTGGGTTAGTATGTTGTTCAGAGATGTGTTGGAAATATGCCTTGAGTCGGGGACATCGAAAATAGGATTCTAGGTCACCACAGAACTGTATCATGTTCGTGGGAGTGGAGGGGCAGAAGGAGAGGCCCCAAGATAGGACAGATTCTTCTGCTGGGCTCAGAGTATAGTTGGATAGATTAACAATATTGCTGGGTGGGTTAAGGGAACCACTGTTGTGGCCCCTTGTGGCATGTAGTAGTTTAGATAGTTTAGTGTCCCTTTTCTTTTTTTTTCTTTTTCTTTTTCTTTTTTCTGAATATTGAATAAAAGGTAATCAAACATCTAAGTATCTATCTGTCCTCTGTCTATTTTGCTATGTATGGAATTGAAGTGTTGATTTTTCCATAACAATCTCCTTTTTTTTTAACCATTTCTCTGTGGTTGGGCTATTTTTCTTTTTCCAATGAGAGGCTATCGATAGCCATAGCAGATAATATTTTAATTCTTCATTTTCTTTTGCGTGACCATTTCCTCTGGGAAGTCCCAGGAGGATTACTAAAAGAGCATTTGGTAATAAATATCCAACAATTAGTGTTATTTGGTTACAGATTGCAAATACTGTCTAATGACTGGACATATCCATCATATATGCATAAAATCTCCTCTTTCACCACAATTTTTCTAACATTTATCCCCACTTAGTCTCTAAATATTCTTAATCTGACTGGTGTGTATTTTAAAGAAACAGTATCTTAAAGAAAATTTGCTTTTATCATGCTTTATGAGGTTGCTGGTCATCTTTTCCAGATCAAATCCCATTTCTCTGGGGTAATGTGTCTATCTGGGTCTTTTTCATAGCATGTCATGTATGGAAAATTTTTAATTTATTAAAGTTGTCTGCAAAGATTAATACAAATTAGGGGGTTTTTTTTGTTTCCTACTTGCCCAGAAGCCATTGCTGCTATTAAAGTTCTCTTTCTATACACAACAGGTTTTCTAGAAAGTTCTAGAAACATAGTGCCTAACTTGAAAGTACTGGTATCATGGGAGAGTCAGTCAGTCAAAGTTAGTTTTGTCTCTAAATAAGTTAGAAAATTTTCTATGTTGAATAGCTGACCAGTCACTTGTATTCCATAGCTCTCCTAATCTTTAAAACTCTCTGGTTTGTGTTCTGGGTAGAGATCTAGATTATTTGCAATGAGGGACCTCCAGTGCAGATGCTACTGAAATCCCAACAATAATAAATAAGAAAAAAACAGGACATCATGTTTGATTCAATTAACTTAACCCATAGGCTTCCCCAGACGTCTCATGTATTTTTCCCTTGCCATTCTTTGGTGGACTTCCGAGGATGGGTCCAGAACACCAGTTTGGCACAGAATTGGCTCTGCCTCTAACAATCTCCCAGCTAGTCAAATACAATATGTTTAGCCAGTTCAGCATACACAGCAGGTAATTTGCTGTAAGCCTGCATCATTCTCAACACGTTCACATTAAGAACAGGCAGCTTTCTCCCCTTGTACTGCATGTCATTTGAGGACTGATGTAGGCACTTTGTAAGTGATATTTGTGTGTTGGGCTTTTTGTGAATGGGGAATGATGTGGTTAACAGATAGTTCAATGAGTACATTTACATATCGATAAAAATGACGGAGTTTTCTACCTTTGTGATTTTAAATTAGTTTTACTGATTTTTAAAAAGACCTCATCTGCCTTTGAACCAGTAGTATCAAATATAAAACCTGATAAATTGAAACACTCAGTTATTGACAATGAAAATTTTCTATCATTCCATTTTTCTGAGACTCTCACTAGGATATTTTCTACAGATACAACAGTCATAAAAAAAAAAACCCTCCTCCTAAGGGAATTTTATTGAAGATCAGGGAGCAATAAGTTCATCCTGCAAAGACAATTCTCCTACCTCATAGACTGTAGATGCAATAGATCCCCACATTAAATAGTCTTATTACTGTACAGGGAAATAGGAGACAACCTGGCAGTGTTTAACCTCAAATATGAACTGCAAGTGATTCTCCCCCCCCCTCCTTTAATAATATATTTGTTTTTATCTATAGACCTTTTGGAAGCTTTGGATCCCAGGAAAGCCTTACTGATGAGAAATGTATGAAATGTAAATGTATGAAAAATAATTTACTTAGCGTTTAAACTCTTTAGGACACAGACTTTTTTTGTACACTGTGTTTGTACAGTGCCTAGCATCGTATCTACAATTTCTCAATACAAACAAATAATAATATAATAACAAATATGAACAAAGATATGTTTTCTCCAAATGAGCCTTTCCATGACAAACTGCTTGTATTTTTTCCACTTCTTCCCTTTAAATTTTGCCATTTGATGCACTTTGAATTTGTTGGTCTCTGCTCATAATTCAGTGGTTGGAAAAGGCTTCACTGTCTTTGATGGGAGGGTTAAATGGAGTGACCATAACACAGAGAGAGATGAATGAATGAATGAGTGAAATGAATGAATGACTGAATGGAGCAGTTTATCTAGTTCTACTCCATTTCTTAAAGTGAGAGCTTATATTTTTAATCATTCAGTAACTCCTCTCCAGTTCCTGCTGTCAGCCTGTCTCTGATGCTTAGCATCTTTGCTCCCTCTCTGCCCAGGTCTATTCAGAAACTCTATTCTTGTTGCCCATGGAAATGACTTTGTCATAAGCAGAGTTGAATGGAGAGTGAGCATTACTGTGTCCCTAAAGAGTCAGGGAAACACAATGAATGCTGTTAAATTAGCGATGCGAAGCTTAAGACATACATTTTCAAGAGGACAGTAATAGTCAAATACAGCACCCTGCAGCTTTCCACCTAAGAAATGAGCTGCAATCATTCTGCCATACTATCCAAAAGAGAAGAGGAAAAAAATCAAGAGATTTAAGTGACAGGTGTCCCGCAGATCTGCAAACTAGCTGGTGCTTTCCTCCTGCCTTGAAGGTAAATACAGGTTGTGGCTATGTGGCAAATTATAGACTGACAGATTCTGCTGAGAACATGAGCATCTTTTTTCATGGTGATGAATGAAGAGGGTAATGCAGCACTTCAGACTAGTGAATGAAAGGTGTAGAGCAAGTCAAACCCATAAGTGGGTGTGGGGGGAGGAAGGCAGAGAGTGAGAGATGCTGCAACATCCCTGGACTCTGATTCAGAGTGTTTTATTCTGTTCTGACTATCCAGTCTTATTACGTCAAGCTCTGTGGTACAGCTGTGATTGAGATATACGTTCCACAACAAACATTGCTTACATCATTCGATCCCCCCCTTTGTGTACAATTTCATGGCTCTTGGTGTATAGTAAAACTAGCAGTTCATGCTTCCACTTACAGTAGGACACTGTTACTAAAACACTTTCCTCCTCCACGGACTCCCCCTTACAACGGCATGTAAAAGAAAGAACAACCGAAAGAAAAGCCTTACCCTCTTTTTAAAAAATTGAAAGGCTGAGCACTTCTTGACTGGGAATCCATTCATGTCTTTGTTGACCATTTTCCACAGTAAGGAGTACACAGTGATAGATCCAGTGTGGCACTTGCTTAGTTAGTGCATCTGTTATCTTCAGTGTCTCTTCTCCAGACAGTTAATGAAGACAGAGTAGGACTGGAGACTCACAAGCAGTGCCCAGGCGACTATCTTTCACACATTCATTCTGCTGCAACAGCTACTGCAGCAGCAGTCTCTGCCAGCTTTCGGGTGCAATAGGCGATCAGCTGTGCTTAAACATTCCTTAACCGTAAACTCCTATAAAATCCAGTGACAGCCCACAAACCACAGGCAGCAAAGCTCAGGCTAAGTGGGTCTCACATAAATCCTTGCCTTTCCCCTGGATGTGCTCCTCTTGTTTTATAAGCAACCAGGCTGGTGCATTCTTTTTGCTCCTCTTCTTCTTCAGGTGATATGATTCACTGGTGTATGAGAAAAGAGCTGTTTTTGATTGTGCAAGTTCCAGTGGGAGCTGCAGTTCAGCAACAGCAGAGAAAGAGAGAGAGAAAGAGCAAGAGAGAGATGCACAGGAAGGAGCAGCAGTGCACAAACAATCCTATCAGGGATGGGAGGAAGGCTCCGGGCACAAAGTACCAAAAGGCAATAGGATGATGCTGATAGATCTTGTTTTACATTTGGACTCCCTCGGTATAAAAAGAAGGGGGGACCTGAGTCATTTAAAAAATTCTGTTCTTGTTTTGTTATCAAAGCACCAGGTTAGATGATATTATTCTGGAAAAAAGCCTTTGGATGACTTATGCCATTGCAGGGGGTTTTTTAAATTGATTTTTTTATGACAGGACACAATATAGAAAGAAAAGCCTTAAAGCTACATGAGAAGTTTGAGTATAAAGAAAGCAGTGATTCCCATGAAATGCCATTGTCACATTTGCTGTAGAAATGCAGTAAATAGGTACATACAAATTCAATCAGGTTTGTGTTCCTTTCTAGATGCACAGATTCACAGATTTTAAGGACAGAAGGGACATTAGCTCTTTGAGTCTGTCTCCCTGTAGATCACAGGCCATTAAATGACACCCAGTTATGCCTATATTGAGGTCCATAACTTGTGTTTGGCTAAAGCATACCTTCCAGAGAGGCATCCAGTCTTGACTTGACAACATCAAGGGATGGAGAATCCGCCCCTTTCCTTGGCAATATGTTCCAATGGCTAATCACCCTCACAGTTAAAAATTGGTCCCTTATTTCTAGTTTGAATTTGTCTGGCTTCAGCTTCCAGCCATTGGTTCTTGTTGTGTCTTTTCTTCACTGGATTAAAGATCCCTGTAGTACCCAGTATTCTTTCACTGTGAAGGTACTTAGACATTGTCATCAAGTCACCGCTCAATCTTCTTTTTGATAAATTAAACAGATGGAGCTCTTTAAATCTCTCACTATAAGGAATTCTCTCCAGTCCTCAAATCTTTTTTGTGGCTTTTCTCTGCTCCGTCTCCAATTTTTTAACAAAAATTTGGACACTGGAGCTTTATGCAGTATTCCAGCATTGGTCTCACCAATGCTGTATACAGAGATAAAATCACCTCCGTACCCCTACTTATTACTCTCCTACTTATATATATCCATGGATTGCATTAGCCCTTTTTCACAAAGCATCACTCTGTGAGCTCATGTTCAGTTGTTTGCCACTATGACCCCTGAATCCTTTTCAGAGTCACTGCTTTCCAGGATACCATCTGTGACAGTGCACTCCATATGATGTTATGAAAATATGCTTATGAGTGTGAATATAATATAACTGGAATATGCTTCATGCAAACGGTCTCTTGTAAGGTATCATTACAAAGCTTATAATCTACTGAGTGTGGTCATCCTATTTGTATAAATGTATAGTTCTTGTATCTGAAACTAAAAATATGAAATATAATTCTGTGATCCTATTGTAATTATGCAAAGTGTGGGCCATTAATGGTGGTTTGGAATCTTGATGGCTCCCATTAACCGGGACAATTGGTTGTAAATGGCTCTGTTTACTTGTAAGTCTTCCTGTATACCTGTGTGCTGGCAAGTGGGTAATGAAGTCTAACAGTGACATGTGATCATGTCACCTGAACTGGAATCCATCTTTAACCTTGTGCTTTTCCATTTAGAAGGAGGGGTGGGAACCCAGAGAGGGACAAAGGATTCCCATCTTGTGCAAAGATATATAAGGGGGTGGATCAGAACAAAGGGGGCTGCAGTCATGAGAAATCCCCTAGCTACCACCTGAGCTGGAACAAGGACTGTATCAGGGGAAAGGATTGGGCCTAGACTAGGAAGGCGTCCAGTCTGTGAAAGAAGCTTATTGAAACATCTCTGAGGGTGAGATTTTATCTGTATCCATTTTCCTACTGTATTAGGCTTAGACTTCAGTGCTTTATTTTATTTTGTTGGTAATTTACTTGGTTCTGTCTGTTATTACTTGGAACCACTTAAATCCTACTTTTTATATTTAATAAAATCAATTTTTACTTATTAATTAACCCAGAGCAAGTATTAATTCCTGGGGGAGCAAACAGCTGTGCATATCTCTCTATCAGCGTTATAGAGGGTGAACAATTTATGAGTTTACCTTGTAGAAGCTTTATACAGGGTAAAACAGATTTATTTGGGGTTTGGACCCCATTGGGAGCTGGGTGTCTGAGTGCTGGAGACAGGAACACTTCTTAAGCTGTTTTCAGTTAAGCCTGCAGCTTGTGGGGGATGTGGTTCAGACTTGGATCTGTGTTTGCAGAAAGCAAGCATGTCTGACTCAAACAAGGGAATGTGCTGAAGTCCCAAACTGGCAGGAAAAACGGGCTCAGAGGTAGTCTAGGCACATCAGATGGCAGTCCCAAGGGGGTTTCTGTGATCCAACCCCTCACATTGTCCCCATTGTGTAGGTGTGGCCTGCATGCCTTGTTCCTTGATGTATAACTTTGTATTTGGCTATATTAAAATGAACTTTGTTTGAATTTGCCTAGCTTACCAAGTGATCCAGAACACCCTGTAGGACTGTCCTGTCCTCATCATTATTTACCATTCCACCAGTCTTTATGTTATCTGCAAATTTTATCAGCAGTGGTTTTATATTAACCTCCAGATCATTGAGGAAAATATTAAATTGCATCTGTTCTCCTTCTAGTCTTTTAAACCTGGCACCCACCACACTAGTGGTATTGTTGGTTATGTCCATTAATTATTTTATTTTATTTTACTTTATTTAATAATAATTGATTAATAATTAGTAGCATTATTTTATTTTACCATTCCTGGTGCCAGGGCTTCTGCCTTCAAAGTCTAATCAGAGACATACCTGACAGGTCTTTTTTTGCTCTTTATTTCTCCTGGGATTCTGGCATACTTTCAACTGGACTTATTATCAGCTAGGCCAACCATGTTCCCATTAGAGAAATAGCTGCTTTCAAAATAGCTTCATAGTTTTAAAATGTCTTAGGAGTTGTTCTTTTGAGCCAGGTGAGCTGCTCTCAGCTATGTAACCTGGCCCAGAGATGTCCAGATTTTGACAAGAATTCTTTTTATCAGAAATTCTTTTATCTCCATGGGCTCATAAGATCATGTTTCCTAATGCTTTGCCAAGTTGTCCCATGCTTCGTTGGTGATTGCAAGACTTAAAGCTATCATTGGAGTGTGAAAGTCATAAATGGCTATGGAAAAGATGCAGATCACAGCTGTTTTTATACCAGAATCCAGTAGTAATAATGACTTAAGGCCCAAGAGTTTTCCTAAGAAAATCTATTTGACTTTATTATGAAGTCAAAGTACAGTTCCATAATTAAACCTGAAATAAACATAAAACCCCTTGTTCATTGCATTTAACTTCAAATGAAAGGCATACAAATTGAGTAGGAAACTCATAAGGAGTTTGAACAAGTATAGTCGACCCCCTTTGCAGAGTTTCATTGTCAGTGTCATAGAACACCAAAGCCTTTCATATACTAAGTGGCATGCCAGATGTAGCATAAAAGCAAGTACTGTAGGTACTTCAAATACTAAGCTGTAAACTCATATGCTCACCAGCTAATAAGAGAGTTTTTATTAGGGTTGTCAGGAAAGAAATCCTACAAATACTCTAGTTACAAGATTTCAGTCAGTGAGAAAGTATAAGGTAATTCCTAAAACCCTGGAGAACAGTCCAATAGGTGGAGATCCTGATCTCTCAGATCTTCTTCAGTTAGTCATGATTTATTATTTGTATTACCATAGAACCAAGAGGCCTTAGTCAAGGATCAGGACCCCACTTTGCTAGGCACAGCATAGACACAGAACAGCAAGACAGTCCCTGCACCAGACTGCTGACAGTCTGTGTATAAGACAAGAGACAACAATAGATACAATATGGGATAAAAGAGCACTTGGAAACAATGAGATTATATTGGTCAGCATGATGGGCAGAGGTCTCAGTACAACAGCAGCCTAACATTCTTCTTCTTTTTCGAGAGAAAATCTTAGGTATTTGGTCTAGCAGGCCTGGGTTTGATTCATTCTCCATGTAGTGTTCTCAATGTTGCCCAAACCTATGATAAGTACAGAAAATATGCTTTGTATGGTAATGCAAATAGCTTGTCAATGTCAAACACTAGGTTCTTAAACAGGAGCTGTACAATAGCTGCTTATGGTCAACAAGCACTCTATCCTTTCCATTCCTAGTAGGGAAATGTTGATAATTTCCAACAGTTGATCCTGTACTTCCCCACTGGTCTTCATCAGCCAGAAAAGACACAGATCCCACTCAGAGCTCCTCTGAAACTGTGTAAGACTGAAACTCAAACTGAAAAGACCAAACATTTGTTCCTGTAAGTCATTGTTCTGTCTCCCTGGAGTCAGATAGTTCAGTCTGAATATAATTCATCTTCTCAGCTCTAGGCCAGCTAATGACACATTGTGCTAAGGAGGAAGGAGCAGAGAAAGGGGAATTTCCAAGCTGTAAGAGGGAGAAATAACATTGTAGGGAGGGCTCAGAAGAGGAACAACTAGAGCAGTGTTGGGTTGGGGAACAGCCACAAGGGACTCTTGTCCTTCCTGTTCTTTAGGTGATGATTTACTGACTTCCAGTCTTTAGCAACCTACACTGGCTGACTAGTGAAGGAGATTTAATAGTTCTTTAGCACTAAAATAAGTCTTAAAATCACCTGCAATAGCTTTTGCATACATTATAACTGTTGCAATTTGAAGGTCTGATGTTGCACGACCTTCTAGGCCAAGAAGCAATTGTTCTGTGTCCCACTGGAAATCTGGGAATCTCTTTTATTTTCAGTAGTATGTAGTTCATGTTTCCAGACTATCGTGAAATATAAATATATAACATATTCTGCTGAAGGAAAACATCCATCTATACTACAGGCCACTAACTAATCCCCAGATGATAATGAGTTTTGGTTGCTGCTGACCTGAACAGAATTCAGATGGTGAAAATCTCCACATTCCAGCATCAATCAGCTGAGCCACAGAGTCTTCCTATTTGTATTTATAGCTGGTGTTTAACTTTTGTGTATTTGATTTCTTCTTATTTAATTACCTCAGGCATCTCTTTTCGTATGGTCCTGTTTGCAAGGATTTAGCAGTAATAAATAAAATAAAGTAGATCTTCTCATAAAAAAAGACAAAAAAGGGCTAAATTCAGCCCAGGTGTTAAGCAGGCATAATTTTACTGGAATTGATGGAGATGTATTTACTTATACCAGTGCTGAACTTATACCAGTGCTGAAAAGCATTGAATCTAGAGAAACAAGGTAGAGCAAGATCATCATTATTGTCACAGTTAATTAGATTTCCCTTCTATATCTAGATTAATCAGTAAGGACTTAGGCTTCAAAGCGTGTGAAACCAATGTTAGAAAAAAGATAGCATTTTCTGGAAATCTTATCAGACCCATATTTCTCCGGAGCTTCTCTTTCATTTATAAAATCCATTCACAGAGAGAAACCTTCATTCGGCAGCAGTCCCAGCAAATCCATATCCTTTATTACACAGGCTGTCCCACAGTCAACACTGACACTGAATGAATTCTCAATGCAAACTCTGCAGCTCTGCTCCATTCATTCACATTGTGTGTGTGTGTAACATTCCAGCATCAATGGGAATTTCATAGCTGTTAACAAAGTGCTGCTGGATGTTAAGCACAGACTAACAGATGAAGCTAACTAAGGAGGAGGAAGCCAAATTAAAACCAAAGGGAAATACCCTACATGTTTATATATACTCATTAATAGGGTGTGAAGGTAAATATATAAATGATAAAATATAATCAGCCTTGTATAAAAACAATATAAACCAATAGTGATTCCAGATGAAAAAGCACTGATGTTCAAATTAAGGTCTTATGATGAATATATTTTTCACACACACATGCAGACACGCACTCTCCTACTTCCGCAACTCCCTCCTCTGGCACATTCATTTGGATAGGTCAATGTCAAAACATTACTAAAGAGGCTGGAGAGAAATAATGACATTATTAATGCATGGTCCAGCTACAGAGAACTTTTGGTCCTTATAGTAGCTGACTCCGTGGATATAGTAAATGACCTGAGTTTTGATGGATCAAAACAAAATATATGACGTTTATAGGGTTATAACAGCTGCCCAGGCTTGCAAAAAATTATGTCTGAAATAATTAATAATCACCCTTGGCTAATTGTCAGCAGTATGATCACCAGTATGAAAGAGTTAATGGCTTTAGGAGACGTAGGAAATCATATCCATAGATTGTGAGATGAACACACAGTCTATCATTCTGCCTAGATTCCATTTGAAGTTTGCTACAGAGATTTTGCAAGCTTGGTGTGACACTAAGAACCTCTTGATGCCAACTTGCAAAGGGTTCACTGTTGTGTAACAGGAACTCCTATCAGGCCTGACAAACTTACTACACCTAACAAATGTATGCAATGATTATATTTAAAAAGTTATGTCTGTTTTACTGAGAACATGTCCTTACAGTTTGTATTAAGGTGTTACTCCCCAGCAGAGGTAAAAACTCGTTTTGCCAGGCAGGGTGTATTTTCAGATGCCTATCTCTGTTTGTATGTAAATTAATCATTGTAAAGCCAACACAGTGGAAGCCCCATTAACATGTGCAAGTCAACAGGAAAAACAGGTCAACAGAGGGATGTGAAACAAATAGTAATATAGGTTTCAGAGTGTTGTTTTAGCTCAAATAGGAGTATAGGAAGACACATTTGAGCCAGCACCACAGGGAAGGGACCATAGGAGTCTTTCTGTCTTAGGGAGGAGAAAACAATGAGATTGGGGAAATAAAGGAGAAGCAAAAAGACATTTTATCAGGTTCACTGAGGAAGCAAAAAAAGAGCAGTGCGTTTTGCATTCATGAAGGTTGGATCTCGGCCATGTGGCCTAGTGAAGATAAGATGTTGCTTTAAGTTAGAAATTGCTTTAGACAAGGATTTTATCCTTAGCATTAAGTGTAGTCTCTAAGAAGTGCATTATACCTATTGTTTTAACTGTAACCCATTGTTCTTATTATCCTTGGCCACTGTCTCTTAAATCTTAATTTTTGGAAATAAAATTATATATTTGTTTTTGCTATAAATAGACTTCAGGGCTGTTCTGTTAAAGAACCTGATCCTGAGTATTACCAGTCAAGCTGTGGATACACTGTCTCTTTGCAAAAAGAAAAGGAGTACTTGTGGCACCTTAGAGACTACCAAATTTATTAGAGCATAAGCTTTCGTGAGCTACAGCTCACTTCATCGGATGCATTTGGTGGAAAAAACAGAGGGGAGATTTATATACACACACAGAGAACATGAAACAATGGGTTTATCATACACACTGTAAGGAGAGTGATCACTTAAGATGAGCCATCACCAGCAGCAGGGGGGGGAAAGGAGGAAAACCTTTCATGGTGACAAGCAAGGTAGGCTAATTCCAGCAGTTAACAAGAATATCTGAGGAACAGTGGGGGGGGGTGCGGTGGGGGGGGAGGAGAAATAACATGGGGAAATAGTTTTATGTAGTGTAATGACTCATCCATTCCCAGTCTCTATTCAAGCCTAAGTTAATTGTATCCAGTTTGCGAATTAATTCCAATTCAGCAGTCTCTCATTGGAGTCTGTTTTTGAAGCTTTTTTGTTGAAGGATAGCCACTCTTAGGTCTGTGATCGAGTGACCAGAGAGATTGAAATGTTCTCCAACTGGTTTTTGAATGTTATAATTCTTGACGTCTGATTTGTGTCCATTCATTCTTTTACGTAGAGACTGTCCAGTTTGGCCAATTTACATGGCAGAGGGGCATTGCTGGCACATGATGGCATATATCACATTGGTAGATGCGCAGGTGAACGAGCCTCTGATAGTGTGGCTGATGTGATTAGGCCCTAGGATGGTATCCCCTGAATAGATATGTGGACAGAGTTGGCAACGGGCTTTGTTGCAAGGATAGGTTCCTGGGTTAGTGGTTCTGTTGTGTGGGGTGTGGTTGCTGGTGAGTATTTGCTTCAGATTGGGGGGCTGTCTGTAAGCAAGGACTGGCCTGTCTCCCAAGATCTGTGAGCGTGATGGGTCGTCCTTCAGGATAGGTTGTAGATCCTTGATGATGCGTTGGAGAGGTTTTAGTTGGGGGCTGAAGGTGATGGCTAGTGGCGTTCTGTTATTTTCTTTGTTAGGCCTGTCCTGTAGTAGGTGACTTCAGGGTACTCTTCTGGCTCTGTCAATCTGTTTCTTCACTTCAGCAGGTGGGTATTGTAGTTGTAGGAATGTATGATAGAGATCTTGTAGGTGTTTGTCTCTGTCTGAAGGGTTGGAGCAAATGCGGTTATATCGTAGAGCTTGGCTGTAGAAAATGGATCGAGTGGTATGATCTGGATGAAAGCTAGAGGCATGTAGGTAGGAATAGCGGTCAGTAGGTTTCCGATATAGGGTAGTGTTTATGTGACCATCGCTTATTAGCACTGTAGTGTCCAGGAAGTGGATCTCTTGTGTGGACTGGTCCAGGCTGAGGTTGATGGTGGGATGGAAATTGTTGAAATCATGGTGGAATTCCTCAAGGGCTTCTTTTCCATGGGTCCAGATGATGAAGATGTCATCAATGTAGCGCAAGTAGAGTAAAGGCATTAGGGGACGAGAACTGAGGAAGCGTTGTTCTAAGTCAGCCATAAAAATGTTGGCATACTATGGGGCCATGCGGGTACCCATCGCAGTGCCGCTGATTTGAAGGTATACATTGTCCCCAAATGTGAAATAGTTATGGGTGAGGACAAAGTCACAAAGTTCAGCCACCAGATTAGCCGTGACATTATCAGGGATACTGTTCCTGATGGCCTGTAGTCCATCTTTGTGTGGAATGTTGGTGTAGAGGGCTTCTACATCCATAGCGGCTAGGATGGTGTTTTTAGGAAGATCACCAATGGACTGTAGTTTCCTCAGGAAGTCAGTGGTGCCTCGAAGATAGCTGGGAGTGCTGGTAGCATAGGGCCTGAGGAGGGAGTCTACATAGCCAGACAATCCTGCTGTCAGGGTGCCAATGCCTGAGATGATAGGGCGTCCAGGATTTCCAGGTTTATGGATCTTGGGTATCAGATAGAATACTCCAGGTCGGGGTTCTAGGGGTGTGTCTGTGCGGATTTGTTCTTGTGCTTTTTCAGGGAGTTTCTTGAGCAAATGCTGTAGTTTCTTTTGGTAACTCTCAGTGGGATCAGAGGGTAATGGCTTGTAGAAAGTGGTGTTGGAGAGCTGCCTAGTAGCCTCTTGTTCATACTCCGACCTATTCATGATGACGACAGCACCTCCTTTGTCAGCCTTTTTGATTATAATGTCAGAGTTGTTTCTGAGGCTGTGGATGGCACTGTGTTCTGCATGGCTGAGGTTATGGGGTAAGCGATGCTGCTTTTCCACAATTTCAGCTCGTGTATGTCAGCGGAAGCACTCTATGTAGAAATCCAGGCTGCTGTTTCGACCTTCAGGAGGAGTCCACCCAGAATCCTTCTTTTTGTAGTGTTGTAGGAAGGTCTCTGTGGGTTAATATGTAATATAAAAATACCCAGAAGTCACCTACTACAGGACAGGCCTAACAAAGAAAATAACAGAACGCCACTAGCCATCACCTTCAGCCCCCAACTAAAACCTCTCCAACGCATCATCAAGGATCTACAACCTATCCTGAAGGACGACCCATCACTCTCACAGATCTTGGGAGACAGGCCAGTCCTTGCTTACAGACAGCCCCCCAATCTGAAGCAAATACTCACCAGCAACCACACCCCACACAACAGAACCACTAACCCAGGAACCTATCCTTGCAACAAAGCCCGTTGCCAACTCTGTCCACATATCTATTCAGGGGATACCATCCTAGGGCCTAATCACATCAGCCACACTATCAGAGGCTCGTTCACCTGCGCATCTACCAATGTGATATATGCCATCATGTGCCAGCAATGCCCCTCTGCCATGTAAATTGGCCAAACTGGACAGTCTCTACGTAAAAGAATAAATGGACACAAATGAAACGTCAAGAATTATAACATTCAAAAACCAGTCAGAGAACACTTCAATCTCTCTGGTCACTCGATTACAGACCTGAGGGTGGCTATCCTTCAACAAAAAAAAACTTCAAAAACAGACTCCAATGAGAGACTGCTGAATTGGAATTAATTTGCGAACTGGATACAATTAACTTAGGCTTGAATAGAGACTGGGAATGGATGAGTCATTACACAAAGTAAAACTATTTCTCCATGTTATTTCTCCCCCCCACCTCACCCCACCCCATTGTTCCTCAGATATTCTTGTTAACTGCTGGAATTAGCCTACCTTGCTTGTCACCATGAATGGTTTTCCTCCTTTCCCCCCCCCCCGCTGCTGGTGATGGCTCATCTTAAGTGATCACTCTCCTTACAGTGTGTATGATAAACCCATTGTTTCATGTTCTCTGTGTGTGTATATAAATCTCCCCTCTGTTTTTTCCACCAAATGCATCCGATGAAGTGAGCTGTAGCTCACGAAAGCTTATGCTCTAATAAATTTGTTAGTCTCTAAGGTGCCACAAGTACTCCTTTTCTTTTTGCGAATACAGACTAACACGGCTGCTACTCTGAAAACTGTCTCTTTGGGGACAGTATACCTGGTAACTGCTGTGAGTGCCCTGTGACAGTGGCTGGATACTACGGGGAGATGTTTCTGGGGAGTTCGGGGACTGGGATACACAAAGTGTTAACCTACAAGGCAAAGGTGGGGCTGGCAGAGCCCAGGGAAGAGTGCGTGCATGGCCGAAGGGCTGGCCATGTCAAGAGCTAACATCCAGCTACCACAAGGAAGACTCCCCCATGCTGGAGGCAGGAGGAGAACATGGTGACTCACAGGCCTGGACGCTCTGAGGCAAGACATGAAGCTAAGTGTGACACGTCAGTAAATCTGTATTGATGACCACATTAGTCCTAGCATTATTAAACAGAAGCTGCTCCATAGGAATTACCATATCAAGAGCAAAAAGAAAAGGAGTACTTGTGGCACCTTAGAGACTAACAAATTTATTTAAGCATAAGCTTTACTTTGTGTAATGACCCATCCACTCCCATTCTCTATTCAAGCCTAAGTTAATTGTATCCAGTTTGCAAATTAATTCCAATTCAACAGTCTCTCTTTGGAGTCTGTTTTTGAAGTTTTTTTGTTGAAGGATAGCCACTCTCAGGTCTGTAATTAAGTGACCGGAGAGATTGAAGTTTTCTCCGACTGGTTTTTGAATGTTATAATTCTTGACGTCTGATTTGTGTCCCTTTATTCTTTTACGTAGAGACTGTCCAGTTTGACCAATGTACAAGGCAGAGGGGCATTGCTGGCACATGCAAGCCTGGCATCATGGCACATCATGGCTAAAACTATTTCCCCATGCTATTTCTCCCCCCCCCCCCACTGTTCCTGAGACGTTCTTGTTAACTGCTGGAAATGGCCCACCTTGATTATCACCACAAAAGGTTTTTCTCCTCCCCCCTCCCCTTCCTGCTGGTAATAGCTCATCTTAAGCGATCACTCTCCTTACAGTGTGTATGATAAAACCCATTGTTTCTTGTTCTCTGTGTGTGTATATAAATCTCCCCACTGTATTTTCCACTGAATGCATCCGATGAAGTGAGCTGTATCTCTCAAAAGCTTATGCTCAAATAAATTTGTTAGTCTCTAAGGTGCCACAAGTACTCCTTTTCTTTTTGTGAATACAGACTAACACGGCTGCTACTCTGAAACATATCAAGAGCCCGTGTGGTCTCTGACATTGGTAAATGCTGGCAGTTTTATGAGAGGGTATAAAATGCCCATAAAGTAACCTTTGATGATTTCATCCATTTGATTTGGTAGGCCCAGTTTCAAATTTGGCTGTTTTAGTTAACTCTCACAGGTTCATTCAAATTGGCATTTAGTGTCCAAGTACTAAAGATGTGTGAATCACTTCAGTAGATCTCAGAACAAACCTTAATGATCATTTTGGGAGTCTATTATTTTCAAGAATTTCAGGACAGGTCCAGGAAAGATTTCTGAATATAGGCTGGGGCTATCCAATTCACCTACTCACTTCCTCTAGTCCAGTGTTTCTCAACGACCAGTCAATGGACCAGCGCCAGTTCCTGAGATCTCCCTGACACAGTTTAAGAAAGCAGTAAACCGGTCCCTGGTATCAAAACACTGCTGTAGTCCAATTCCCTCAAAGAGGCAATCAACTAGTCATCCCCATGTCCTGGGCTCACAATGCCTTAATTGTCTTGTAATGTCTCTTGGAAGCCAGTAGCTGATTCTTTCTTTCACTGATGACCCTCTCATTTTTTCATCTGGATCATTAGAGGGCATCTGTTGATACAGGGATTTCCCCATCGTCTCTATTGAGCATGCCACAGAAATGCCTCATAAGCTCTAGCACTGTAGTTACAGATCCTCCAGTTTGTTTTGCAAGGGGGTATTAAGAAAGAGGAGGCAATTCCTGGGGTATGTGAGGAGAAGAAGGGTACAGGTCTGAGTGGGTGAGCTGAGGCAAATATGGGAATGATTCTATGGGTATGTCTACACAGAAATTAAAAACCTGTGGCGGGCTCATCCCAGCTGACTTGGGATCACAGGGCTTGGGTTTAATTAGGGTGCAGATGTTCAAACCTGGGCTCTAGGACCCTGCAGGCCTGAGCCTGAATATCTATACAGAAATGAAATAGCCCCACAGTTGGAGCCTCCAGTAATAGGGACATGGTGGATTCATTTAACCCATCTCATGTTTCTGCCAGTGGCAAGTTTGATCTAGGAGTCCACTTGAGATTCCCCTGTTTATGCATCCCAGGATTACATTAGATCTTTTGGCCACAGCATCATCGTGGAAGCTCATGTTCATCTTATTATCCACCAGGACTCCCAAAACTTTTTTGTAGTCACTTTTTCCCAGCATAGAGTCCCCCATTCTGTTTGTATGGCCTACATTCTTGGTTCCTAGATGTTTATATTTACATTTAATGATATTAAAATGTTTACCAAACAATCCAGATCCAACCACTACATTATCTTGTCTGGGATCGATGTCAGACTGACAAGCCTATAATTATCCAGGTCATCCTGTTTACTCTTTTAAAATATTGGCACAACATTATCTTTCTTCCAGTCATCTGGAACTTCCGTCTGTTCCAAGACTGATTGAAAATCAACAATGATGGTCCAGTGGTCATTATTATCATTGTGAAATGTTTATAGATGAAATTATGGGTACTCTGACATTATGTCTTGGAGACTGTGAACAGACAAAGGGGACCAAACAGCTTTTTCCATATTAAGGGGAAAGAATGTATGGTGGCAGATGTCCTGTCCAGGAAAGAGGGTTCTGACCTGCACCTCTGGGACAGCCAGTGACTAAAACTCCTGCAGTTTTGTAAGGAGGGAAGTGTGACCCTAAGAGCACTCCCCAAATGCCAGATGGGAAGGGACTCCCTGGTATGTAGCAGTGAGTTTCAGTTGGTTTGACCACCCAGTGTACCTCAACTATTGTCATAATCAGTATCTCAAATGTGTTGTGTAAGGTATCATATGCAAACTGGTGACACACTGGGGATTAATATAATGGTGAACTATATGTATTAACACTCTATGAGGAATTATGGATATTCACTAACTTTTACTCTTTAAAGTCTGTGAACAAATAAAGGGAGAGACTCACAGACACTTGGGAAGTCAACCTGTGGAACTCCTTGCCAGAGGATGTTGTGAAGGCCAACACTATAACAGGGTTCAAAAAAGAACTAGATACATTCAGGGAGGATACGTCCATTGATGGCTATTAGCCAGGGTGGGTAGGGATGGTGTCCCCAGCCTCTGTTTGCCAGAAGCTGGGAATGGGCGACAAGGAATGGATCACTTGATGATTACCTGTTCTGTTCATTCCCTCTGGGGCATCTGGCATTGGCTACTGTTGGAAGACAGCATACTGGGCTAGATGGACCCTTGGTCTGACCCATTATGGCCATTCTTATGTTCTTAAAGACTGTAGTTTGTTATATCTTAGACACTAGAAAGCTCTCTCTTTTTGATTAAATAAACTTGTTATTTTTTATCTAAACCAGACTGGTGCAGTGTTTGAATTGAAGTGACTGTTAGCTCCAGTTAAAGTAGTAAGCCATGCTTTTGTCTCTTTAAAGGATCAATGAACCTTATTACTTCTCTGAGTGTTTCAGGAGAGGGCTGGACTCTTCAGGGAAGTCAATTTGGGGAGAAATTTGAGACTGGGAGTGTGTGGGGGTTACCCTACATGTAGTAACTAAGATTGGTGGAGACCAGGGTGAGGCTGTTGTGTTGTAGGCAGGCTACTGGGGTCAGGGTGATAAACTAGGGCTGCACCACACAGACGTTACAGGAATTGCATGCTTGTCTGCTTGCCAGTGTCTGGGCTGTGAGCCACAGCAGCAGAGCATTTAAGCACCCAGAATTACAGGTCAGATGTGACACAACCCCTCACTGGTTTGGGTTGAACCCCAGAACTTCACAAACCAATACTGCTTTCTTCCTTGATTGCAGCTTTTTGGGCACCTAATAAAGTGTTCTTTAAAAATTCCCAATTATCAATCACATTTTTCTGATTAAATTCTTTCTCCCAGTTGATTTGGCTCATAATTGTTTTCAGCTTTTTGCAATTGGCCCTTTTAAAGCATCAAGGATATGTATCACTGGTCTAGACTTTATTCTGTTTGCACATTATAAATATGATCAAGTCATGATCCTGCATCCTGCAGGCACCTCATCCTGCAAAGAAACATGAGAGTATCTTCATGCACGTGAGTAGTGCCAGTGAACTCACTGGGATTTCTCATATGCATAAATGTTGGCAGGATCCAGGTCTAGGACTGAAAACTCTTCGTTGCAGGGAACTTATCTTCTATGTATTTCACATGCAGGGTCTAGCACACAGTGGGGTGTATAAAATAATAATATTAAAAATCTGATCAGTCATGTGTCTTTTACCAGCTTCTCAGCACTTCCTCTATCCCTGGAGAATATTATAGCTATGGAGTGACCTAAAAAGGCAACATCTCTTTAAAGCTGTTCCCAAACCATGGAAACCTCATTATGGCTAAGTGTATTTAAAAGAGTGTGACTGGACCTTCAAATTGAGATGTGTCCAGCCCCACCTGAGACCCATTTAGTTACCCACCCCAGATGGAGAAAATGAACAATGTCACATGACAGTTAGATCATATGGTTAATGCAGATCTTCTGGGGGTACAAATAGGACAGAAGCCTGTAGCTAGATAAAGAAGAGAGAAGGAAAGACTCTAGGTAGAAAACTTTGGATGTTGCTGTTTGATAAAGAGCAGGGAGAGACTCAATGGAAAAGGAGGGCTGGATGAGGTGCTCTGCACAGAGAGATGGTCCCCAGCTCACAGGTGGAAAGCCTGGGGAATGCAAGCCTGCCTGGAACAGGAGCCAGCTAAGAAGGCAGGAGTGTGGAATGCAAGTCTGGTAGAAGAAAGCCTAAGCAGTGACAGGACTAAGAGTCCTCCACCAAGGGTTTTTGAGCTAGCTATGAAGATGATGTGGGAGATTTTGTGTTTCTTTTTGAACTTTGTTAATAAACCAAGACCCCAAAAAGGAGTGTTACCTGATGCATAAAAATCTCTGACAAAGTTTTTGGGGAGCCTGAGGAGGGGGAGTGAGGCAGTGGTCAGTCCAAAGCCAGACTAGGTCTGGCATCATAGAGGATAAAAAGAGGAATATTTCTAATGTGTCAACAGATTTGGGATACAAACCAGAAGCCACACAACATTAGCCCATAGCAGGGAGCCTAGCTGTTGAGAGTGAGAGAGGTTTTCAGTGTAATTGTTATCAATATTGTATTGCAAGCCTTATGCTCACTCAAGTGAGTGGGATAGGAAAGAGATCTGATTTCCTCCAAAAATCAGCATTCTGCAATCTGAAAATTTGGGGAATGTCAATCTTTCTCCATCTTCCTTTGCAAAAGTAAGGCAAAGATTTGTCCAAGATATAAGGAAAGTAATACCTGAAACTAAAGCTCTGGTTTTCAGGTTGATTTGGGTCTTTTCTTAGTTCCATTAGTCAATGTTCCTTGACAGGAGTTACATAATTCTGAATTATGGTTATTGTAGTCAGCAGGAGTAAGATTTAGCTTTCAGCTAACATTATTAGTTAATGTTATGTTTGATATACATCCAGATAGCAAAGATATCATGTAAACACAAAGAAATGGAACTATTTTAGCATGATGAAATTGAAATTTTCCTTATAAATGTTTCGGTTTTGGGTAGCCTCATGAAATAGGCACCCCACTTCCAAGATTCCCTCAAATCCTACTGATTTAAACCACACCAGCATATGTCAGTACAGTCACTTGATGGGATTATAAAGATATGTAGTTTTTAAATAATACTGTTTCAGAAAACAACTTGTTTCCAATTTTCAGACAAGGAGCATCATTTTTTTTCTTCTTTATGCCTTAGAATTAAAGTTGTCTGGTTATGACCTTTGTGACTGTGGTTGAACAGGTTTGACTTGCTATGGGAACAGACACTGAGAGTTTGTGAGTATTTGGATCCATGTATATTTGAGAAGCTTATATAAGTAGATATGTAGCTTTTCATTGTACTTTCTGGGTTTTGTGGTTTTCACTTCTGTGTTATTGTCCCTTAGCAACCTTAACTAGTTCTCACAAGGTGTTTTTATTTTTGAATTTGTGATAACATCTGGATCACAAAGAATGAATCAGCTATATCTGTGAAATATTAGTGGAATCAAAGTAGGCAGTCACACATCATGAAGTTTCAGATAGGCCAGACAACTCTTCTGATCAACAACAATAAATGTCTGAGATTCAGAGAATGTTAAAAGTGGACTGTATATTAAATAATTAATATTCATGCAAAAGCACATTCTCTAACTAATTATGGTGCACCTATATTCTTCATCAAATGCATCAGGACATCCTGAAGATTTTGTATATTGGAAAAAATATAATTGGCAAATTTGGCCATAATCTCCTATCATCCAGATTAGCATATGGAGAAAATGGATTGTCTCCTTCAACCAATATTTTAGGAATTCAGAGAGAATTCATTTTATAATTAGGGGTATCAGAATGTCATAAGCTAGGGAAAGTCTTGAGAACTGAGGATTGGAGAAAGAACACCAAGATATCAAGGCTTGGGTATTCCAACATATGCCAGAGATAGACTTGGCTATGAAGGGTAAAAGAGAACCTATTTTTAAAGAGCTGCCCAAAAATATATAAAATTCTGACATTTTTAGACAAAAAAGGGGGCACATTTTTCACAAAAATGTTCACAAAAATTCATCCTATTTTTTCAACCACTATTAAATTAATTATGGTATTATGATGTTGGGCCTTGTGTAGTGCCTCGAGTTAGGGTTTTGACTCATCAATGTAAATTTTTAAATTTACATCATTTTGGTTTTCTGTTGTACACTTGTATAGCTAACTATGTGGATGTATTTATTTAACTATTTTGATTGTCCGCATCTTATAATAATTAATGTGTGCAATATCATATTAAAAACTGCAAGTTACTAATTGAAAGGTCCCTTAAGAAGCCCTCATTAGACAATTCCTCAGCCTGTCTCATCCCAAATGCCCAAGAATAATGATGAGGTTCACAGCTTGCTTAGAAGGATAGCAAATCTAGGCTCTAGTGGGCCACAGGGGGCTAGAGTTTCCCTCATAGAACACATCCTGTGGTAGGCATCTTCATTTGGAACCATGGGCTTCATTTCTTCCATCAACCTAGCTACCACAGGGAGGTGTATTAACTACAGTGATGGGAGAACCTCTCCTGTTGTGTTTACACTGAAGCACTACAGCAGTGCAACTGCAACTGTGACACTATAGTATTTTAAGTGTAGACAGAGGTTAATTATCCAAGAGCAGATCAGAATCTAAATGGTGAATCTGTGTTATGAATGGCAGATGCAGTCAGGGAGAATCTTTTCTAAGACTTCTGGTTGCTTTCTGTAGCCCATGAGTGTTACCTGAATTATAGCTGGCTGAGGCACCATCCAGATATTTCTCAAGAAGTAAACCCCAAACCTATTCAGACACTGGGTCATTCCATTATATCAGATGGGTCTGATGAAATGGACAGAGGGAGCTAGGTCTCATTAGCATATTGATGCATGTGCATATCTTCTTATTAATGGCTCAATGTGGGGAGAGGAGGAGTGGTGATAATACTGAATGTTGCATTAAGAACTTTTTAGGGCAGAGAAACTATCTTCTGGAACTTCTCACCCTACTTGGGACAACAGTTGTATCAACAACACTTGATTGTGTTACAAAGTTTCAGGTGATACTGTTGACAATGATCATGAACACTTTTGGGCTGATTCGCCCTACACTTACAAATCAGGAGTAACTCCACTGAAGTCAAGAGAACTAGGCTAGTGTAAGTGAGAGGGGAATCAAGCATTTGTCATCCATCATTAGGAGGAAGTAAATGATCAAAACCACCATTCAATTTCTGTTCATTTCCCAAACCTGACTGAACGGGTCTAGGAAAACTAAATTACCCTGAATACCGCAAGAGTTGTCCAGCTACATCTTCTTAATTATCTTTCCCCGAAAGGAAGGTAGCATATAGGTCTATAGCTAACAAGATTGTAAATGTCAATAGATGATTTCTTGAGAAAAGGCCTGGAAATAGCTTTCTTAAGACCAAATGGCATTCTCAAGGGAGGAATTGACAGTATTATCCACCAGTGAGCCCAGTACTTCCCCACTGGCCTTCACCACCCAAGGGTAACATATATCCAACTCACAGGTCATGGCCAAAAGCACCCCATTGCCTCCAGCATCTCAATGAATGGCATATTAAATATTGCCTGACCCATTGGCTGCAAATCCAGAACAAACTGCATCAGCAGCAGCTACCTTAAGGTACAATTTCTGGCTGTCTGGGAAAGTTTCATTGAGATAAAGCAATAAATGGAGTGAAGCGCAGAGAGGGTATATGGATAAGGGGGCATCTGTGTGGCAGAGTTACAGAAGATATACAATAGTTTAACACATTACTGCAGATTGTATTGTTAACAACTGAATACGAAGCTGTGCGTCTTCAACTTTGTGCAGTTTCATCATTTGTTATACCCAGATTCACCGCTAGCATTCCTGATTGCTGTGATAGGCTGACAATGAGCCCTACTGGAGTGAAATGTGTGTCTACACTGTGGTCTAGAAAAACTAGTTCTAAGAGCTACTTGCGGTATCATAGGAATTATAAATGGCTTGGTATGCTCACTGCATGTCAGTATTCATAACTCACTTCTGGCTCACAGATGTTCTCAACAGAGATGAACCTGACTAAAAACTTTCTTCCAACGTCTCCCGCAACCCTTCAACCAAATTTTGGAAGTGTTCTGGGCTAGTCTAAACCCCACATCCAAATACACCAGAACTTTGAAATATTTTGGATCTGGCCTCTGATCAGAACCTCATGATTCAGTTCCATCTCCAGTGTTAAGATCCAAAGTGTGGAAATAAACAGAAAGGTCTGGGTACTTCTCAAGGGTGCACCAAGCTCTTTTCTGTGTTTTTTATATTGGGTTGCAAAGCCAATCTCCCCTCCTTTTTGCTGTCCCTCCTTTTTTTAATGTTTGGTTTAAAGAGAACAACAGTGTTCCTTATGTCTGTGGGTAGGGAGAGATTCAAAGTGAAGGTGTGACATGACTGACACAATAGGTACCAAAGAGATAAGTAGACCAACATCAGATAACATGACCATAAAAAATGGTCCTTTTGACATTTTCTAATGTTATAGTTAGACTGATAGAATCAAATCTCTATACCCGGTTGGGTGAAATATGCTAAAGCTTAGCTGCACTCTGTAATTATGCACAGGAATTCAACTTAGCACTGATAAATACTGAACTATAAACCACTACAGAGTTCAAGAGATTTCTTGGTTTCAGAATGTTCTTCTGATGTTCCAGCATTGTAACTTGGGACTTATTATATATTGCTGTTTCTTTTAATCTAATATATTTAGTTTCAATGTCAGTTTTAGATATTCTCTCTGGAACTACATAAAAAACCAAGGCTGGATCATCACCCAGCTTTATGGAAATTCAGTGTGAGCAATTATGAGCTGAACCTTGACAAGGTTGCATTTATAAACCAGAACAAACAGGGGAGTTTATTGAGTTCACTGAACAGCACAAACAAAACAAAATGCAAATATGCTCACTTGGCTGCTGCTTGCATTGTGCTTTCTGCACTGATGGCACATGATCTGAACTCCAGTATCTCTTCTACATGCCACTCTTCAGGGAATATTACAAAAGAGTTGCATATTATACTGCTGCTTCTAGTGAGCATAGTCAGTCAGGGGAACAGCCATATTAATGTAGCCAGGTTAATCCACTTTTTAAATGAATGTGCTCCCATCCTACACTGATTCTACACTGTCACAGAACACTCGTGTTGGGCGCTTTCTCTCCATCCTTGAAAGCGTTTAGCTTTTTAAAAGTTTTGTTTTCTCACTGAAATGGATCGTTTTAAAATTTAAAATTTTAAAATGTATTGAATTTTGAAATGTCATCTTTGGGGGTGTTTTTCCCCTTTATCTCCCTTTTTCCTTTTTGTGCCACTGAATGCAATTGAAAGTCCTCTGTCTACTTTCTTTGGGAGAGGGTTGACCCTGTTCTTCCCCCCCCCCACTTGTTAATTTTGACGCTATGGTTTACTATTTTGTAACTTGTCAAAACTTCCTCAGTTAAGGGACTCTTACAGAGAGGCAAAAGCAAAAGTGAAACATTGCAACTCTGCCAGGGTTTGGACCTTGCAGAAAAGGAAACATCTTTGAAATTTCAATTTTTTTCCATAATATTTTCCATTTGTTGATGACCTCAATTGGAGATGCACACAGTTCTAACATAGCTCTTAAGTAAATTTTCAAGTTGAGGTGTGTAAATCTCATTGATTTTCAATGAGCCTTAAGCTTTTCAGTTCCTAAATCACTTCTGAAAATAGACCTTAAGCTCTTAAGTCACATGGGCACTTTAAAATAGTATCCTTTGTCTACATGCAATAGTTGCACTAGTTGGAAAAGGTTGCCTCACAGTCACAGAACAGTCTGGTTGAACTTATATTGAAAAAGATGTATTGTTTAATATATTTTTTGTCCAAATGTAGAGAAATTAAGATTATCAATAGCTTTGTTATTTTCATTCTCACCTGCATTTTATGAGTGTTTTTTGCTTCGAAAGAGACTCTAATGAACTGGATAGCAGACACAGGTATCAGTACCCTCTTTCAGATTAAATCAGAACCACTGTTTTGTGTATCATAGGCCCTATCAAGCTAATGGTCATCACAGTACAGTAAAAGCACAGTAGGAGAGTCTGAGTTCTAGTCTCACTCACACTGGGAAGTTCTCAGTGACCGTGGAAGTTCTAGGTGGCTAGGGATTTGTTGCAAATGGACCTTATTTAATTATGTCCAAATTCACACACAAGACCTAATTACATAACAGTCTGTGGGCCTGACTCAGTTTCCCTATACCTTGTCTTGTTGCTTACGCCCAGGCAAAGTGAACTCAAAGTGGATGTAAAATGCTCCCATTCTGATCTGGAACCATTTCTGTTACTAAGACTATATCTACACTAGAGAGCTTAGAGCAATACAGCTGTACCAATGCAGCTGCGCCACTAAGGTCGCTCTATGGCAATGGGAGACAGCTCTCCCATTGGCATAATTAAACAACCCCCAACAAGTGGTGGTAGCTTTGTCAGCGGGAGAAGCTCTCCCACTAGTGCTCTCCCACTAGCACTGTGCACACTACCATTTTTGCTGGTGAAACGTATGTTGCTCAAGGTTGTGTTTTTTTTCACATCCCTGAGCAACATACATTTTGCCGATATAAGTGGTAATGTAGACATGACCTAACTTTTATGGAAGATAAACAGAATAACTGACAGTCTATCTTATGGTATTTTGCTTAATTATTAAGAGACAGATTGAGAAATACAAAAAAAGTAAAGGAATGCAGTGAAGTTAGACAGTATAGGTCAGGGATAGGCAACCTATGGCATGCGAGCTGATTTTCAGTGGCACTCACACTGCCCGGGTCCTGGCCAATGGTCCAGAGGGCTCTGCATTTTAATTTCATTTTAAATGAAGTTTCTTAAACATTTTAAAAACCTTATCTAATTTACATAAAACAATAGTTTAGTTATATATTCTAGACTTGTAGAAAGAGATCTTCTAAAAACGTTAAAATGTATTACTAGCATGAAAAACATTAAATTAGAGTGAATAAATGAAGACTCGGCCCACCACTTCTGAAAGGTTGCCAACCCTTGGTATAGGTTATGAATTACAACAGGTATACACACACTTTGTAAACATTGTCAGCTATTCTATTTATAAATGCACCTAGTTTGGCTCATTGTTCCTCAGATAGGTCAGTTGATAATCTAATAGAGGAAGTGAGTCATTCCATCTTTCTTAATTGCAGTGGACTACACTTCTATAGTTGGGATATGTTTTGCCAGCCCTGATGACGAAATTGACTGAAGTCACAACTGTTCTAAATGGGAAACTCATCTTTGTCTCTTCTGAGATTTGTCCCACATCAAAAGCCTTTTGGTCTGATGTTCTACAATTGATTTGGAAGCATTTTACACAAGGTGATAAATCCAGGCCTGAGATTGTCTGCTAAATAATACATTACATTTCCCCCCCCCCCCCCATATACTCTCCAGATCAGGTATAATTTTGTAACAGGATGTGCTGCAGATATATATTTTATCATCATTAATGTCTAACGATAATCCTTGCTGTAGCAATGAATGGATCTGCACGTCCTCTTTGTGCTATCTAAGCACTCCTTCAGATGTGTTCTGGAAAGCTATTACAAGAAAGAACTTCTTTTTATTTTGTTTGTTGGGTTTATGGCTTGCTTCCCTTAGCCTTTATTTGATGTCACAGGGTAGTTGTTATATTTGCCCTCTGTATAATAAACTGGGAATAGAGCTGATGAAAGCCAGGAGGGTATAAAAAAAAACACAGTGCTGTGGTACTGAAAAGAAAACTACTAAGCAATCCATTTGTGCAATATACTGAAAGGAAAACACAAAGTGTAATCAGAGAAATTAATGAGTTTTGACCAGTGGAATCTGCTAGATAAGACTCAAAATGCTATTGAAATTCATTGAGCCATGGTATAGTGAACAAAGTCAAATTCTTAGAGTTAGATTTGGGCCTAAAAGGCTGAGCTAATTAAAATCACTGGGCATGATCTTATTCATGCAATGCCAGTTCATTTAATCTTTATTGAAATAAATGATTGGTAAATTTTGCTGAGGTGACAAATGCTGAGATTATTTTATCAAACGAATAAGAACATCAAAGTACAAAACCTTTTCTTATGTCTTTTTAATTATTATTAATCTTTTCTCCCCTCTATGCAGTAATTGTGCCCTACAGATTTAACTCAGATCACACTGGTGGGATGAGGCAGCCATGAGAATTAGCTCATTGTGTACCTGCAAAATACAGATGGTACAAAGCTCTAGGCAAGTTCAGCAGATGTCTGATAGCATTTGATGCATGACTAGGTGCACATCTCCATTGCAAACACCTCCAAGACACATCTACTCTTCAAATAACAGAAGGTTGCCTTTTTACAGCAAGCAGTGCTAAGAGTTTTGGCAATTAAATTGCAGGTACAGAAAACCAAGCAATGAGAAAACAGGACACTGGCACCAATAATTAATTCCACACCTTACAATTCATTCTTCTCTTCAGGCTTTTTGCAACAGGGACATTAACAAGTAACCACACAGGCACTTCAGCTCTGAGCTGGAAAGGACACTCACAGGTATGTGTTCATTAGGCATTCATATGTTTCCTTTAAACATGTTACCACTTTGTTCTGTTCATGCATTTTCAAATAGCTACTTGTCCATGTGGTATTTTATCTGACATGGTACTGGAGATTAGACTATCAGGGTTAGAAGGGACCTCAGGAGGTCATCTAGTCCAACCCCCTGCAGGACCAATTCCCAATTTTTGGCCTAGATCCCTAAATGGCCCCCTCAAGGAGTGAGTTCAGAATCCTGGGTTTAGCAGGCCAATGCTCAAAACACTGAGCTATCTCTCCCCCTAATTGAGTTCTTTGTTTCCTGTGCTCAAGGATTGTCAGTTATGTTCATAGCCTTTCTGCCTACTAATGAGACAAAAAGAGGGATGGTTTATGTTGGCAACATTTCTTTGAAGTTAAAATCTTTAGTAAGGCCCTATCATTTCTAACAGCCCATAGGGTACGTTAATATTCTTGATTGGAAGTTAGGTTTGGGCTGTATTTCACTTTCTTCCTATCACGCTCTTTCAGTGTAGTGCAGGAAGCTATGAAACTGTGATGCTTTTGTTTTCTGTGCTTCACCTTTACTTTTAGAAGAACTCTTGACTGTGTGGAGTCCGGTGGCAACTTAAAGACTAAAAGATTTATTTGAGCATAAGCTTTCGTGGGTAAAAAACCCACTTCTTCAGATGCATGAAAATTACAGATGCAGGCATAAATATACATACTAGCACATGAAGAGAAAGGAGTTACCTTACAAGTGGAGAACCAATTTTGACAGGGCCAATTTAATGTGTTCCACTCCCAATAATTGAAGAGGAGGGTGTCAATACCAAGAGAGGGGAAATTGTTTTTGTAGTGAGCCAGCCACTCCCAGTCCCTGTTCAAGCCCAAATTAATGGTATTAAATTTGCAAATGAATTGTAGCTCTGCAGTTTCTCTTTGAAGTCTGTTTTTGAAGTTTTTTTTGTTGAAGGATGGCTACTTTTAAATCTGTTATAGAATGCCCAGGGAGATATAAGTGTTCTTCTACTGGCTTTTGTATGTTACCATTCCTGATGTCTGATTTATGTCCATTTATTCTTTTATGTAGTTCTGTCCAGTTTGGCCAATGTACATGGCAGAGGGGCATTGCTGGCACATGATGGCATATATCACATTAGTAGATGTGCAGGTGAATGAGCCCCTGATAGTGTGGCTCATGTGGTTGGGTCCAATGATGGTGTCACTAGAGTAGATATGGGGACAGAGTAGGCAACGGGGTTTGTTACAGGGATTGGTTCCTGGGTTAGTGTTTCTGTGGTGCGGTGTGTAGTTGCTGGTATTTGCTTCAGGATGGGGGGCTGTCTGTAAGTGGGGACTGGCCTGCCTCCCAAGGTCTGTGAGAGTTAGGGATTGTTTTCCAAGTTGTAGATCACTGATGATGTGCTGGAGAGGTTTTAACTGGGGGCTGTAGTTGATGGCCAGTGGTGTTCTGTTATTTTCCTTGTTGGGCCTGTCCTATATTAGGTGACTTCTGGGTATCCGTCTCATTCTGTCAATCTGTGTCCTCACTTCCCCAGGTCGGTATTGTCGTTTTAAGAATGCTTGATAAAGATCTTATAGGTGTTTGTCTCTGTCTGAGGGATTGGAGCAAATTCGATTGTATTTTAGGGCTTGGCTGTAGACAAGGGATCGTGTGATGTGTCCTGGATGGAAGCTGGAGGCATGTAGCTAAGTATAGCAGTTAGTAGGTTTCCAGTATAGGGTGGTGTTTATTAAATAAGTGATGGTCACATAAACTACAATTCATTTGCAAATTTAACATCATTAATTTGGGCTTGAATACGGACTGGGAGTGGCTAGATCACTATAAAAGCAATTTTCCCTCTCTTGGTATTGCCACCTCCTCATCAATTATTGGGAGCAGACCACATCCATCCTGATTGAATTGGCCCTATCAGCACTGGTTCTCCACTTGTAAGGTAGCCTCCTTCTCTTCATGTGCCAGTATAATAATGCCTGCGTCTGTAATTTTCATTCCATGCATCTAAAGAAGTGGGTTTTTTACCCATGGAAGCTTATGCCCAAATAAATCTGTTAGTCTTTAAGGTGCCACCAGACTCCTTGTTGTTTTTGTGGATACAGAGTAAGACGGCTACCCCTCTGATTCTTGACTGTGTGTGGACAGCAGCCGTTTTGTTCTCAGAATTGGTGCAGCCTATGTAAAGGAGATGTGCGCACACACAGTGCTTTGCCATGAAGATTTACTTTTGTGTTTGTTTTCCATGAACATTTTAGCTATTGAGTTGTATAGGCCCAAATGTTTGTGCAAAAGCAATTTACATGCACATAATCATGGTAACCAAGTTTTAAACATGCACACTTTGCCCTTGAAATGCTTCTATCCCCCAGTCAGGGAAGAAAATCTGTGACTAATCTGACCACTCACAACTAAGTAGTGCAGTTTACAATTATGCATGAACGATCCCTAATATACAAAATGTAATCAACTAAATCAATTCTAATATGTACAAACAACAAGTACATTTCAGGAAAATGCAAATTGCTGAGGATGTTCTGCAAGCTGAAAGAAAACAAATTAGTCAAATACATTATTACTTATGAACCATTCTCTCTGTTCTAATGTTTTTATGTACTTTAACGCTTCACAGCCCCCCCATCCATATACTTTATAATCATCTTCATTTGAGTAAAATCTGTTTGTAATGCTCAAAATTGTTTTGTGATGAACATAGTGCAAATGGTTCTTGTTACTATATAAGCTGAAGGGTTTGTTTGGCATCAGAGCACATGTGTGGGGACATTTTCAGCAATCCTTTTGCAACCCACATTTTTTTTCACATAGAGAAACAAAGGGGAAATCCTGGCCTCCTTGAAGTCATTAGGAGTTTTTTCATTGACTTCAATGGGACCAGGATTTCACCCCAAGTCTTTATCCAGTTAGGTCAGATTGCAGCTGTTCCTCTGCTGGAGAACTGAGTTGAAGAGTGTAGAAGACACCTTTTACCCTCACATAGTGCAGGGCAGTCAGGTTACTGATGCCGCTGCTAACGTTACACCCCAAAGTGGGGGTAGCTGGATGACAGAGGGGATGGTCAAACCTTCTTCCTTTCAGTTAATGGATGGGAAGCACATACTGCATCCTTTTACAGATGTTTAGCATGCTACTTCCAGGACGCAGAGGCATTCTGCCTGCCTCTAAACTCTCCTTTGTCCTATGACTGTAGAGGTGTTAATTGCCCACTTCATTTCAAATGGTCTCTTGCAACATGTGAAGGAGTACTTGTGACACCTTAGAGACTAAAAAATTTATTTGAGCATAAGCTGTTGTGAGCTACAGTTCACTTCATCGGATGCATGCAGTGGAAAATACTCACAAAAGCTTATGCTCAAATAAATTTGTTAGTCTCTAAGGTGCCACAAGTACTCCTTTTCTTTTTGCGGATACAGACTAACACGGTTGCTACTCTGAAACCTGCAACATGTGCTAACCCTTTATGATTAACAATCTGTCCCACCTTGTATTTAGCTGTGACACTCTGGATACCTTTCCCAGACCTGAAGAAGAGCTCTGTGTAGGTTGAAAGCTTCCACCAATAAAAGTTGGTCCAATAAAAGATTTAATAATTTTATTAAGACGATTTTAAAATAAAAAGAAAACAGTACAGAGTTTAAGCATAGAAGTTTCTAGTTATCAGGGAATAAAGTACAGATTATCAAGGGGTACGAAGTTTGGTTTAGGATTGGGTGGCGTAAGGAATACATAATCTGCAATATCCCCGGTTGGGGGTAAAAGGTTAATGAGTCAAAGTACAGACATTGAGATATGAGGGTATGTTGTTCATATGATGGCTATGTTCAGGTGTGGAGTAGAATGAGTGGATACGATGATGAGGGTGGATTTACCCTCATTTGGTGAGATTTAATGTTCAGTGAGTGTATGGTTCCAGTTTATATGGTCCAATGGAAAAAGTCTCTTGGTCCCTTTCTTGTAGTTGATGCATGATGTCACTCCGGCTCACGCCTCCTAATACTGTCGGTGGCTGGTGAAGTGTTCAATGTAGATGTCTCTGGACCATCGGATGGTGTCCGAGATCATGAGATGCCGCATGAGCCGTGCATAGCATTGACCGATTCCACAGGTCTGCAGCACATGCTCATTGCAGGGGTCTCAAGCCCCAGGGCTCCGACGATCAGGGAATCCATCTGCACCTCATAGCTCTTCACTCTCACGGTATCGGCCAGGGCGAGCTCGGGCTTCACGGTTCACGGTGACCTCCCCCAGGCGCGGTGCGATGGCTTTTATCAGGCAGTTCAGGATGGCATTGTGGCGCAGCTGCCAGGCTCTGGAGTGGGGCTTGCAGCTGCACAGGACATGGGGCAGGGTCTCGTTGGAATAGCTACACTTCCTGCAATGCTTGTCTCGGTTCCCGTGGTGGACGGCTCCGTTGAGCGGGACGCAGTTGAGCCGGGCATGGTGGATGAACTGCCAGTCAGCGAAATGCGTGAAGCCACTCCCAGCGAGGAAGTGGTTGCTGGCATCCCACTTGCTGGTCAGTTCGAAGGCTTTACCCTGGTCCAGTTTACGCTTCAGGGTTTCCATGTACAGTGAGTGGATGGCTGTCTTCAGGGTCCTCTCCAACATGCCCCTGGCGCTTGAGGTGACCATGGTGTTGTCGTTGGACCTGATCTGCGGCACCAGGACTCCAAGCTCCTGGCGTTCCTCGCACCACTCCCAGCGGCAGCACTTCACCCACCTCATCTCTCTCTGTCCTACACAAGCAGAATGCCTCAGGCTACCCATCGTCAGTAACTACTTTGCATGTTCCCATCTCACTCATACCCTGCAGCTACTATGCTTAAAGGCACAATTCATCTCTTAAATAAGATCTTCCATGCATGTCACTAAAAGAATTAGCTTTTATTTTTAGCTCCTCAAGTGTTTCAAGACAAACGCTCTATAGATAAGTGCAAAGTACTATTGCTAATATTAATACTGACATGCATTTTCTGGTCAGCTGGCAATAATGCTGGGCTTGCTATTAAAAAGCAAAGCTCCAGGTATGACAGGAGGTGAAGAGTTCAAAGCATGTAATATTGGTGTGTGACACAGCATGACTCTTGCTAATTCTACTGAGTGAATTGCAGGAGCAGTGGACGGAAGTTGTGGAAAAAGTGGGCACTATAATCCTTGATCAATAATACCACAAAGCAATTGACAGGTAGCAACACTGCCCACTTTTTCACAAGTGTAACAGGCTGTTCAGATGACATTGGCAAAGACTCTACAACCTACCATGATTGAAGCATTGAGTGGCAATGCAATAAGATACTAGACAGATCTATCGTGTATGGAGGTGAGTCTACAGGCCCAAAGCCAAAGGGATGTTCCACCTCATCCATAGATTTCTGGCAATCCAGGCCTAGCATTTTGTATTTGTTAACATAATGTGAGCATATCCACCTAACTACCAGAACATGTTGTTAATTAATGATGAGTCCACAACATAAGAGTTAGAAAAAATTAAAGTCAAAAAGAGAAGAAATTATTGGCCAGACCATGGCCTGTCCTGTATGTCCAAGGGGGGGAGAAGGGGGACAAAGGAGACTCTTAGATCCCCTGCACTCACTACCCACATTGTGGGTAGCAGCATGGGGTGAGGGATAAAAAGAAGCAGTATCCGTGGAGTAGCTGGGTGGGTGGGTGGGTGGAAATGGGGAGTGGACAGAGCCATTGGCTCCATCCTCACTTCATGTCAGGGGCCCTGCAGCTGAGCCAGCATGCCAGATAACATAAGTAGTGGAAAATATATGGTTGGTACAGGGTACGTTCTTCCCCCACACCACAGAGCAGACAGAAACCAGGAGGCAGATTGGGATTGAGTCACAATTTGCTTCCTAGGCTACTCATAGATAGGGCTTGTAGCAAAGCCACAATTTACCCCTATGAGTCTAGGCTGGTACATCAGTCATAACAAAGGCAAAAGAAAATGGGGTGGGAGCAGGGGGGAAGAAAGGGTGAAAATTACAATTAAATGTATTATGTGGGGAAGAAAATTGTAAGGAATTCTGCTGTTTTATCCATATAATTTGCCTTGGCAACATTTTATTTTTATTTTTTAATTTTGACAGCTAATATTGATGATTTATTTTTAAGTAGTGTTCAATTTTGATATAAATTTTCACAGTTGCAAAAAAATCTGAGGGTGTCAGAATTGGGGGATCAGATAATTATCTAATGGCAGTAGATGCTGAGATTTAAAAAGTTAAAGCTTTATAACTCTTAAAACAAATTGTCAACATCATGTGTCAAAATATACAAAGTAGGTAGCCTTAAATCAAACTCTATTAAGTTCTCAAGCAGCATTTGCCTTACTTGTTTCTCTAATTTTCAATTATTGTTGTATGAAAATATTGTTCCACCAGTTTGTGTGTATGGTGAAATCATTTTATTGGCATTTATCATTAAAATTGAAGCCTTTGAAGCCAACATTCACATAATGGTGGCAATTGCTAATATAATTATCACAGAATCGACTTCTCAAGTAAGGCGTATGTACTTTTTCTTCCAAGCATGTTGTATGGTAACACAAATCTACAGAAGCTGATTGGTGAGACTTTTGCCCTAAAACTGCAGAAATCAACAGTTCAGTAACTTGCTGTCACTGGATTAAAGCAGTCACAGCATTGCAATGGTAGCAGCTTTGTGTACCTTGTTCCCTACAGCACCTCTGCTAAGCACAGATGTAATTAAATGAACAACTTTCCCATATTCCTCGGTGAAGGCCTGGAGGGCTCTTGGCCTGTCTCCCCATTACCCAGGAAGACTAATGCCACACCCAGGACTTTTAGGCCCTTCCCTGAGGCCACAATTAAATAATTCAAACAAAAAACTCACAAAGTAACACCAAACATAGCTATTCCCCTGACCACCGTGGACCGCAGGGGCCTGTAGGCCTTTCACTGACAATGCCTCTCTTTCTGGTGCAGGGCTAGTCATGCAATCCAAGCTCCCTCCTGTAGCTCTCTCGGCCCTTTTTGGAAACTACCTGATCATTTCCCAGCTGGGTCTGATAAGCAACTAGGGTTGGCTGATCGGATTTATTCATTCTGTGCGGAAGATGAGGTGAAGAACATTTGCATGACTAATCCCTCATGCAATGAGCAAGTCTGATTAATGGTTTACAAAATGTTCTGGAGAAAGTAACTCTTTTATCCCTTAGTGTTCTAGGTGAGCATGTGAAGGGTCTCTTAGTAGCACTGCAGTGTAGGCACACATTGCTTATTTAGACTTATAGCCCTAAAGACTATAAGTTTATAGTGATTTAATGTCATCAGAGCATTTTTAGATCAGGTTTCTTTCCAGCGTAGGCAATTTGTGAACAGCCTTTTTGAGGGAAAAAGAAAAGGAGTTCTTGTGGCACCTTAGAGACTGACAAATTTATTTGAGCATAAGCTTTCATGAGCTACAGCTCATTTCATTGGATGCATGCAGTAGAAAATACAGTGGGGAGATTTTATATACACAGAGAACATGAAACAATGGGTGTTACCATACACACTGTAACAAGTGTAACAAGGCAGGCATTTCTTTGGTAAGATCCTGTTTATTTACAAAGAATGTACACAAAGCCCTGTTTTCCTGAACACAGTAGAAACAAACAATAGCAGGCAGTTTCCTTGTTCACAATTTACAAGCCTGTTTTTCCAGCCAGCCCTGTGTCCCAAAGAGCTCCCGCTCAGGGCCACTTTCACAGATGCTTCTCTTGCTGTCTGCTGACTTTTTGGTGGCTTTCTCCTACTCTCTCACACGGCTTTCAAAACAAGTCCCTAGTTTCTACATTTTCAATAAGTCCTAGGAAAACCTTTCAGACCACATGACTTGCTCAGGCTTTGCTGTGTGTGACCAGTTACCTTGGACAGTAGTGTCTATTGTCTCTCATTTTCTCGCTCTATAAAGAGATTTATTTTTTCCTTCCCATTAGCCTGAAAGAAGTGTCATCCACATTAATGAGGTCTATGATTGTCTATAGATCAAAGATGTGCTTGATGGTAACCATTAAAACCTTCCAGCATAACATTACTTTATTAATAGATTCCATAGCATCTAGCATCCTATGCATTAGAGTCTAGAATTTCATTAAAAAATGTATCCCAAAATACTTTACAGAGTTACATTTTATATACACAGACTTAGGGCCTGAGCCAGCTCTCTTTAATGTCACTGTACAGCTCCTATTGACCTCCATGAGAGTTGGATCGGGCTCTTTAATAATAATAGCAAAGGGAGAAAGAAATTAAGAAGTATGGATATGGGCAGGATCACTGAGATAGTTTAGGCCCAACAGTGAGATTTCTGAAAAGATTTTACAAACCTGAACGTTCACAGAAAGTTTCCATTAAATTATTGTTAAATGTTGCACCAAAAAGAGGTTTTCTAAAATAAACATTTCCTATGCACCATTTACAAGCTAACCACATGACTGGCCAAAACTTGCAGCAAGCTTGTGGGTAAGGAGCCTTGCCTTGCCCTGCCCTCCAACCCACACAGTCTGCATAATCATGTCTTAGAGTTATAGCAATAGTACAAGGAGACCACAGAGCCTGCTGCTGAGTGACTGAAGGAGCAACAAGGAAAGGTTGAAGCTACCCACTGCTTTACTCACAAAGCACATTTGAAACAAGTGTCAAAGTAGATGTGGGGTCAGTGGGGCAGGGAGCTACTGAAATGTTACAAGAACAGCCCTTGAAAATATATGGACAAACTCAGTTCTCATTCACACCAGTGTAGCTCCAGGAGAATCGTCCCATTGTAACAAGAACACATTTCTTCTGTTTTTTTCATAGGATAATTATAATAAATTGTGATTCACCAGGCAGGTCACAACAAAGCCAGTTTGGAGTTTGTATTTCAACTATACTCCCAGTTATTCACTTGCCTTGTCATGTAAGACAACTGACAGCATATTTATGGCAAATTAATCTAAATTATGTCCAAATATACATGTACAAAACAGCTAGGGAAAGGTGTGGTAGTTAACTTCACACACAATGTTTAAAATCCTGGGCTCAGATCTTAAATACAAACAACCAATCCCTTTCCTAAAACACCTTTAGTTCAAATGTGAGTTAGGATTATTAGTTTAATCCTCAAGATATTTATCTGTATCACAAAATAACTAGTTCATCTGTCTCAATTGGTATTGCCTATGCAGGAGAGACACAGTATTGCAATATATACTAGACTGTGGATCAGAATCCAGGTGCATGGCATAGTGACGTGTAGAGGTGTGCAAGGAGATCATACCAAGCTGTTAGTTACATTTGCTCTCTTGTGCAGTAAAATGCCCTGGTCTATACTACACATCAGGTGATTTTCATGAATCTGCTAAGGTGTTTTTAAATTAGGAAAGTCAAGGAGGCTAAATCATAATGTTAGTTACGGTATGTGGACAAGAAGCCCAAATTAGGGCCATAAATTACCCTCAATCCACAACCTTTGACTAGAGTTCACACAAAGATCAAGTGTAGAATATGGCCTTAGTGAAGTTCATAAATGTTTGTTTTGGCCCTTTGCACATGCTGTCACCCATCTGCACACAGCTGTGGTAATTGGGCAGCATAGATGCACAGGCACACCTGCATTATTCGGAAGTGGCTATTAAAACCTCTGCCATAGGTTTAAGTGTTAATACTCCATTAAGATGAATGGCAGAGTTCACATCTATCCGAAGTTGTCTGCAGATTCTCTGCATTGGCTACATTTGGTTTGTGTTTGGGAGGTTTTCTTTACAACAGTAAAGGATAGAAACTTACTTGGGGGGGAAGAGAGAGGAAAAAGAAGAAAGAAAGCACACTCGGAATCTGCAAAATCTAAATCTGTCATAGAAGCTGGATAAATACCTAATTGTGTGGGGAATGGCTGTGACCCTGCCCCTCCCCAGCACTGCCCCTGTCGCCTTGACAGAGTCCTGCTCTGAGCAGACAGCTCAGGAGCGTCTATTGCTGGAGCCGCTTGGGAGGCTGGCCACACAATGTTTTAGTATCATTTATAGTTGTATATAATTATATATACTATTATAATTTATAGATCTATATTAATTATTATTTTATTATAATATTTGCATAAAATGGGACAAGAATCTTACTACGGTGAGAAGAGAAGGAGAACTAGCACAATGAGGGCCCTGTTTGTATCCCTTCCACACCTAACTGATGTGCCAGGAATTGTGATACAGATATAAAGAGAGACAGACACTGTCACTGTGCGGGTGGGAGCAGGGCACCTGTGTGAGAACTCCTCACAGTCACTGGAAAGAGAAACGCTGTTGTGTCCCAGTGGAGTTACCCTGATGGGATGTGGAGGCAGCGCAGTCTCAGATGTGGAAACAAAAAGCTTCTTCAATAGCACAAATTAGTTACCTAACTGACTGAATGAATGGACTCTGTCAATTTTTAAGGGGTTATTTTTTTTTTTTAATGACAGATGCCTAGGATAGGAAACCCATGGAAGAGGAAGAGGTGCCTAGAATAATGGGTTTATGACTAGGACTCCTATGAACCTCAGTAATAATCATAATAATTACAAATGAGAGGTTTAATGTGAAGAGAAAAAAAGTGAGTGATCCGAGAGATCGGGACATCAAAGCCCTTAGTCTTCTGAATGCATTAGTAGGGATGGGACGCACAAGCAGCAAGCATTTACAAGAGCCTCCCAAAAAGAATCAGTTCAATTCCCTGCCGCACTTCACAGTAAACTATTCAGCACCTCCTACTTGGTTTTTTCCCCTTTAGTTCCAACACTCTCAGATCTTTAGCAGTAATGAACTACAGGACCTGCTTCTCTGTTTTGTTGCTCCTGTGGAACTACTGTCCAGGCAAATAGGCCAAATTCATTTAAGTCAGTAGAGTTACAATAGGGATGAATTTGGCTAAATAGGTAATAGAAGTGCAGTTACAGGCTACACTCTGCAGTGGTTCTCAATCGGTGGGCCGCTTGTGGCCCAATCAGCGCACATGTGACACATATATGGCCCATGTGACATCCTCAGGGTCATATAGGTAGTATATATGTTGTATGGATGCAGCCAACATAACACACATAGAGAGCTGTATATGCGGGCCACAATGGTACAGAGGTTGAGAACCACTGCATATAGCAGCACTGCTATAATGCCATTACAGCTATGCCGCTATACTTCTGTAGTGTAGTAGACACTTCCTAAATTGACGAAAGGGATTTTTCCATCAATGTAGGTAATCCGCCTCCCGGAGAAGTGGTAGCTAGGTTGACAGAATCTGGTTGACAACCTTGTGGTGTCTACATTAAGGGTTTAGGGTTGACCTAACTATGTCACACAGGGCATGAAATTTTTGACAGCCATGAGTGATGTAGCTAGGTTGACCTAAGTTTTAGGTGTAAACCAGGCCAGAGTCACAGGATAACTAGAAAACAGAATTACAGATGTACTGTATATTATTCTACAAGTCACATCCCATCAGCATTATTTATTTATATTCCTATAACACCTTGGCCCCAGCCAAGATCTGACTCTATTATGCTAGGTATGGTACAACCACATAACAACTGTCACTGCTGCAAAGCATTTACAACTGACATAGACAAGACAGACAACGTGTAGGAGAAAAGAAGTATTATTATCCCAGTTTCACAGATGGGGAGCCACAGAGAGACTAAATTATTTGCCCAAGGTCACACAAGAAGTCTGTGACTGACCCAGGAACTGAATATTTGTATCCCAAGTCCCAGTATAGTGCAAGATCCTTCCTCAGCCATCTATACAGGTAACATTTTCAAAAGCACTTAAATGTCCAATTGACTTTCAATGAGACTCATGATCCTAGGTTATATAGGCAGTTTTGAAAAGTCCACTTTATATCATTTAGGCAAAAGATGCCCTGTGTTTTCTGAAGATAGAGAAACAGAGCATGGGAAAACGTGAAAAAAAAAATCTAACATTGCACAAATACAGCACATGGCCACCGCTGCACTTTATAATCATTACTAACTGGGTTTTACAAAGCCTTTTGTTGTGAAAGAAGTTATTCTGTAAGCAATAGAAGTGAAGCTTCTCAGTAGAACCAGAAGTACTGGGTTAGTTCTTTCAATCAACTTATTTCTTTGTACTGTTGCCTTCTTGTATGAAAATAATAGTGAGATAATGTAAATAATTCCTCTAGGTTTGAGCCCTACCTAGAGTATCCTCAATAGTAATGATTGTTAAAGAGGGGGAAATATCCTGCCTCTTCTAGCTCTAATAGTGGATTGGGAATCATGCTAGTAGAAACTTGCTTACAAATACTCCAGTTGGTGCTGTGAGTCATCAACAGAAGAACAGGTTGGAGCACGCAGCGAAGTTTGTTTTGCCAGTTATGACTTTGAGCAAGTCCAGACTGATGTAACTAGTCATCACCTTCTGACTGTTAATACATCCATGCAGGGCTCACTGCACACAGTTGTTGTTCCTGAGCAGAGTTGGTGGAGGTGGTAGTTCCAGGAAAGTGGATGGAGTAGAAGTTCCAGGAAAGTGAGCATCACTGGAACAGTGCATGGATTGACATGGGAAAGTAGCATATGCAATATAGTATCACATTTAGGGATCATTATATCATGTGTGTCTGTATATTATAGAAGTTTTCAACAGATGACTAAGTGACACAATCACTTTTCAGGTTCCCACTGAACTAGAATCTTGACATTCAGTGCATTCATTATGGCTGCCAAAACAGATTAAAACAATCACATTTCCTCTTTCTACCAGAAGGTCATAAACTCTTCAGATGTTGACCATTCAAGTGCCTTTCAAACGTATTAAGCAAAATAACAACAACAATTATATTAATTTATTTTTTGAGCAAGCCCTATTAGGTATGGTCCCTCCTATATGGAGAATAAAGGTCATGTGATGTTTCTGGTTCAGCTATTAGCCAAGGAAGTTACTCTAAATTATCAATTTAATACTAAATGATTGGAGGGTGATTATATAACTTACATTAGTTCATTGTCACATGTTGTCATCTAAGCCATTCAGTATTTGTTCATGGATTAATATGTTGCACTATAGCATATCTGATCATAGTTTCAATGAGATGTTTAATAGGAAATGCAAATATAATTTACTCCCACATTAAGGCCCAATTAAACTACTGAAACATTGTAAGGCCCCTTTCTGTAAATGAGAATCAGGCCCTTGTGAAAAGGAAGTGACCTCATTCCATAAATGACTAATACAATACAGCACTTCCAAAATGTTTAAAGACACAGAAGCAATATGTTTTGTGATATCAGCATAATCCATGTACCACTTCAATAAAGATTCATTTTATCACAGTAGACATAAACAGGCAGCTTAAAGGTAGGGTGAAATCACTCCATTTTCTCCATGAATATTAAAATCACAAGCAGTGTGGCTAGAAGGCAGAAAATCTGCATATTTATGAATAAAAGACTGGCATGTATGATAAAAGCATACCTTTATTGATCACAAGCTGCTCTATTAGATTAAAATAATAAAGCCAAATAATATTACAACCTTTAAATGCTGGAGTTCACCAAATGTGAGAGGCTGCATGCAGGCACTGATATTGGTAATCCAAAGGGCAAGCTGTTATCAGCCAGTGTTACCTGCGTAAGTACATGTGGCACTGTGATTACAAATGGATAAGAAGCAGGAGGCAGGGATGACAATGAGAAAAAGAGAAGAAAAAGCCCCTATGAAAATAAACACTCTATAATAAATATAAAAATATGATCCGCGGCTGGAGCTTTTCCTTTTCAAAGTGCATGGCATGGGGTGTGCCTGTTGTGAGCATGATGGGGTTGTTGATGGTAAAACCCAGTATAATACAAAGAATTCCTTGTTATACTTCTTGAGGATTTATCCTTAGTGACCGTAGCACAGGCTGTTTTCTGGATTTGGTCAGTTGATCATTTGCCCACTGGTTTATCCCTGCCTGCATTCCTGGTGATTTTAGTCAAATCCAAATAGCTTAACTATTGAAAACAAATGTTATGGCAGGGTAGTGGGCAACCGCCACAGTTCAATCAGTGCTGCATTCTACCATGCTGCGCCTAGGAAAACGTGGGTAGGCAGATGAGGGGCAAAGCATACTGGGCCAAATACGACTCTCAGTGGCATATGACACCCAGCTGAAGCCTGAGACAGGAGTCTGGCCCTCCAGGTGTACATTTTAAAACCCCATTTACAAAACTAAAGGATCCTGCTCTCCAGAATGAGGCCACAGTGGGGGGACGCCCTCCCTAAGCAGCAGCATCACTGCCCACCCCCACTTGAATTCACAGTCCCATACTCAGCCTCCCCTTCTTGTCATATATGTCAGTGGAGCAGCACAGAGGAATGATGCTGGCAGGTAGGTGATGCATCCTTCAGTGTTCCTGCATAATGAGTGAGGTCTTCCTGGCTGAGAGATAACAAGGGGCTGAGCAGCCTCCTTCTCCGGCACTGGACCAGGCTGACCGTTCTGTAGTGGCCCAAAAGATATCCCCAGGGAAAGGTAGCAGAGAGTGAACCTCTGAGCACCCTTTACCTCCCAAGCCCCCTCACCTCAAACACCTGATTTTGGTGCCACAGCCTTTCTGCCCCACACAGGAGGATCAGTGGGAGTTAATGGCTGCCAGGAGAGAGGGAAATTTAGAATCAGTGGCGGGAGCAAGGAGCTCATGTGCTCCCTGTCTCCTTTGGGGCCTCTGCAGATTCCAGTCACAGAGTGGCTGAGCAGCAGCTCTGCGCTCCCTGCCAGACTATCCTGACCAGCCTTAGGATCAGTAAAGCCAGCCCAGATCCACAGTCAGTAGGAGGAGCGGGCCTGAGTGGGCTCTAAAGCACTAACTGAACCACTACAAATACATTTGCAGTTTAAAATGTTGGGATCTCTCTTTTTCCTTCTATTAGCTCCCAGACTGTGCTTTCAGGAATCAAGTTTCCAATGCAAAAGACATTGACTTTACTGCCTAGGATACAATGATATGGGCTATGTATCCTTGTGCTTCAGGGTACAAAATTATCACCAGCTGGGGACAGGAGACATTCCCCTCCCCCAGTAATATACATTGGAGTTAGGTGTATCATCAGATTTTACGTCTTCCTCTGAAGCAGTCAGCACTTGCCACTCCCAGTGATAGGATGCCACATTAGAAGAAGCCTTGATCTGTTCCAGTATCTTTTGTTACTACAGTACATCACATTTAAACAAGTTCAGAGTGTGTAGGAAAATGCTTTGGTTTAGGAGCTGGAAAGCCACCAAGACAGTACTCTGAACTCAAAAATTGGTAGGCAAGTGAGGCAAAAACTACAATTATTTATTTAAAAAGGTAAATGTACAGGGAAATATTACTGGGCCTAATTGCAGCATTTAGCCACTGGCCTGAGGAGTGTAGCTCATCTTTACGGAGAGCTCAAGGGGAATTTGGTCAGTCCTTTTTTAATATCTCAACTGGGGATGAAAAAATGACATGTGTCTGATGGGATAATTGGATCTTTTCCTGAGTTTTTCCTTCCCCTCTCCTTTTCACCTCCAAATAGTCAGGCTGAAGTTTAATATAGACCTTTCAGTTCATTAATCCTCTGTGCTCATTAAGTTTATTCATTAGCTGTGATTAACAGGGGAAAGCTTGTATTGATGGGGGATTTATCCAAGCATTACTAAAACTTGCTAATGGCTCATACAGAAACCTAGAGTAGACCCCCAAAATGACAGTGCTGCACTCATTATATTACATTTTAGCTCCCCAATTATCATTTCATGGTAAGGAGGGAAAGCACTTATACAGCGCATTGTGTAATGCTGACAGTGCCGATCAGAGGGATTGAACCTGGGAACTCTCTGAAGCTTACTGTATGAGCCTCAGCTGCATAAGCTAAAAGCCACGTGCCTCTTACTCAAGGCTGTAGCAGACTCATCAATCTCTAGATGGTTGAGGTGTCACTAGAGGGGAAACAGAGCATCACATCAAGCAGGCATGGGTTACACTTCACTTTTTCACAAAGATGTATCAATATGAACTAATTAATGGCTGCCCAATAAATATTTTATGTTTAATACAGACGCTGGCCTCAGCATTTGAATTGTAAATCTACCATTATGTTATGTAATATATTCACTCCACAGTCATTAAACTCTAATTACACACAAAAAGGTTACATTAAAGTAACATTATTAAGTTTGAAAAGTCAGGTATTCAAAAGTTAGGAAATGCCAGAATTAAAGTGGTTGGTGTGCTGTATCAGGCTATCACATGTCACAGTGGTTAGAGCACCCTCTTGAGACATGGGAGACCCCCCCCATTCAAAATGGATTTTTGAGCCTGCATAGTATTCTATACCTCTTAATATGTCCAAAGCACTGCTCTTATTGTCTTCAGTTACAGGTGTGAGTGCTCAGCTCTCCAGCAAATCAAACCCATGGCCTCATCCTATTAGGATCCGGAAAGTGCTAAAGGATCCCCCACCCAGCCTAAGAGGGGGATCCACAGGACCTGGAAACCAAATGAGTACGAGGGACAACTAATGAAATAACAGGGACAGGAGTGTGGTCAAAGGGTCAAATGAAGGGAACCAGATGGGGACACTGAGCAGAGAACCCAGGACAGCACCCACTGCTCCTCAGAGGCGTCAAGGGAGTCAGTGGACGCCGTCCAGAGGAACTCTGCCCTGATACGTGTACGGACGGAGGATCAGAAATAGGCCCCACAGTCACAGGAGACTCCATCGGCCAACCTCCTCACCCTGGTTTTATAGATGGCCATTTTAGCCAGGGCCAGGAGGAGATTGACCAGGCGGTCTCCTGACTTTGTGGGGTCATGGATAGGGAGTGCATTGATAAGAAGGTGAGGAGAAAAGTGCAACCAAAACCTTAACAAAATGTCTAAGAGGAGTCGGAATAGGGGCTGCAGCCTGGTGCACTCTAAGTAAATGTGTGCCAGGCTTTCCCTCACACCGCAAAAGGGAACTGTGTCAAGTACACACATGTGCTCACGGTCCCGTGGAGGCGCCGCCAACTTATATCCCCGGCGAGCCTCGGGACCAGGGTAAAGTATAGGCTGGTCCACCAGGGCTCCTCACCCTCTAGAGTTGGCAGGAGGTCCCACCACTTTGTGTCAGGGCGGGACGTGAGGGTGAGGACGTGAAGGGTGTGGAGCACGAGCGTGTATAGATGCTTCCTTGGTGTGGTCTGGAAGCAGACTGGCTGCAGATTGTGCAGCTGGCTCACAGTGAAGGGGCGGGGAGGCGGGGGGACAGTTGGGTCCACACGGCAGAGGCCCAATGAAAAGGTCCAGAGGGCCTGGAGTGGAGGGTAGGCGGGGCGTGCCCTCATGCAGGATCCAGTTGAGGTAAACCTGAGCAGCGGGCAGCAAAGCAGCCCTCACCTCTTGAAGTACGTGCCGGGGAGTACAAGGCCTGAAGAGCCCCATGCGCTGAGTGAGTGTCAGGGGATCCAGCCAGTCTCCCCAGTCATAGTCCAGGAGGTCTCCGACTCTTGTGACTTCTGCCAGGACCAACCTCTGGCTCACCGAGGGGGACTCTGCCACCTGCATACGGAGCTGGGGGTTGTGTAGCAGGGGCTCCATGAGGAGATCTTCCCCCATGGTGGCCACCATGGACCTGGTCGCTGAGAACAGTTTCCAGGTCCAGAGGAGGTCCTGGTAGAAGACCAGCGGCCCAGAGAGGTTTCGCGGAAGACCTCTCGGATGGAGATAAAGGAGCTGCTGGTCATATCAGAGCCCTTGGAAGTGGTGCAGGAAGGCGTGCGCCGGTATGTTCCATGCCGGACTACCTGCACCATAAAGGAGCCTCTGCAGGGACTGGAGGTAGAAGACAGGGACCTGAGTGTATAGACACTTCAGGCCCTGCCCTCCCTCCTCCAGGGGTAGATGGAGAACCCCCACAGAGACGCAGTGCAGTCCTGACCAGAAGAACTCCAGAATCGATGTCCAGAGTTTGGCCAGGAAACCTGGAGCTGGGACCAGGGTGTTGAGCCGGTACCAGGGCATGGACAGGACTAGTTGATTAAGCACCAGTGCTCTCCCTTGAAGGGAGAGGCACCGGAGTAGTACTGTCCATTTCCAGAGCTGCTCTGTCAACCTGCCCTCTAAATCATGCCAATTCTCTGGCGGAGACAAATGCATGTCAGAAAGGTGAATGCTGAGATAGAGCAGCTGACCCATGCTCCATTGGATGGCCTGAAGCGCGGGTGGGAGGGAGCTCTCCTGCCACCTGTCCCTGACCACCAGGCCAGAGCTCTTGACCCAGTTGACCCGGGCGGAGGATGCTGCCGAATAGATGGCCTGTCAAGCCTCCACCCGTGCCAAGTTATCCGGGTCCTGGACCACGAGGAGCACATTATCAGCGTACACCAACAGGACCAGCCGCAGCTCTGGCTCCTGCAGCACCAACCCCATCAACCTCCTACTGAGGAGACAGAGGAAGGGCTCAATCACCAGAGCATACAGCTGGCCCAAGAGGGGGCACCCCTGCTGTACTCCTCGCCCGAAGCTGACCAGTTTGGTCAGGTCCAGTTGAGCCTGACCAAAAACTCTGCGGAGGCATACAGAACCTGGAGAAAACCCACAAACTGGGGTCTGAGGCCAAACGCTCACAGAGTGCTCAGGAAGAAAAGGAGTACTTGTGGCACCTTAGAGACTAACAAATTTATTAGAGCATAAGCTTTCGTGAGCTACAGCTCACTTCATCGGATGCTCACGAAAGCTTATGCTCTAATAAATTTGTTAGTCTCTAAAGTGCCACAAGTACTCCTTTTCTTTTTGCGAATACAGACTAACACGGCTGCTACTCTGAAACCTGTCAGAGTGCTCAGGAGAAACCCATGGTCCACCCTGTCAAATGCCTTCTCCTGATCCAAGGACAGGAGGATGAATGACAGACCATCCCAACACCCAAGCTCCAAGAGGTCCCGGACCAGTTACAGGTTGTCAAAGATGGTGCGGCCCGGGATGGTGTAGGTCTGGTCTGGGTGGACCACGTCCACCAGCATGGACCCTAGCCGCAGCGAGATGGCTTTCGCTATGACTTTGTAGTCTGTGCTGAGGAGCGACATGGGATGCCAATTTTGTAAATCGTGGAGGTCCCCCTTCTTCGGAAATAAGGCAAGCATGGCTTGCCTGCACTAAAGAGGGAGGACCCCGTTCTGCAAAGACTCGGCCCAGACGGTGACTAGGTCTGGGCCGAGGACGTCCCAGAACACACAGTAGAACTCCACGGTCAGCCCGTCCATGCCCAGAGATTTATTGGTGGGCATACGGCAGAGGGCTTCCGAGAACTCGGCCAGAGTGAGGCAGCTCTAGCCGGTCTCGGTCACCTGTGCTGACCATAGGGAGTTCATCCCAGAGCACTCTGAAAGGGTTAGGATCGGTCGGATCTGGGAAGAAAAGGCTTGTGTAGAAGGCCCTAGCCCTCCCGCACATCTCCACCAGATCCGTGAGAGGGGTGCTGTCCTCTGCCAGAAGGCAGGTGACAAACTTCTTGGCCCCCTTCCTTTTCTCCAGGGCATAGAAGAAGCGGGAGCTGCTATCCATCTCCTGAAGAAGATAGATGCGGGATCGAACAAAGGCACCCTGGGCCCGATGGTCTTAAGGGCCCGGAGCTCCTCCCACTTCTTCCAACATGCTCCGCAGAGGGATGGATCCTTGGGGCTGGCGGCCAGACACCTCTCCAGCTCTAAGACCTACCGTTCCAACTGCTCTATCACCGCATCCCTCCATCAGCTGGCACCCCAGGTGTAGTCATGGCAGAAGAGCCGGGCGCGCACCTTCCCCATGTCCCACCACCGCTGCGCTGAGGGAAAGGCAAGCCGCTGTCCTCCCAGGGCCTCATGTCAGGCATTCAACTCTCTCCTCCTGCAGACCTCTGCCTCATTCACTACATGTGATGGTTCTTTGTTATTTAGGACTATGAGCCACCCTGTTACCCCCTGCCTCCAGGCAGTCTTGGTTGTAGTAGCTTGCGTCCGCCCACTTCCCAGCACCCAATAAAACCACTGCCTTTCAGTCATTCAAGCACTCTCCTCTGGTCTATGCCAGCCCTGTCTTCACCTTGCAGGTTAACAAGAGGTGAACTACAGTCCCTGAGTCCCATGGAATCATTCCTCTGTGATATCCAGCCACTATCACTGGCTACTCACAGAATGAACAAAGTTTTAACTGACAGACGGTGGTGGAAGCAAATGGTCACAACAGCAAACAAAATAATAAAATGTGAACCTGGGCCTACACTTAGTAATAGTTAGGTTTCCTTTCTAATAAAGTAGGTTTTCCCTACAAAGTTCAGCCTGTTGCACAGCTGGTTGGCTTCACAGGAATCAGAATCCAAACTTTCATCAGAATCTCCCCACTTCCAAGATGTCTCCTCAGTGAATGGATTCAGGGTACCTCTCCCTCCTCTGTGTTATACTGAAACAGTCTTTGGTTTGCCCTGTTTAGGAATAGAAACAGATGTCTTGTTATGTCACTTTTTTTAATCTTCAAGAGGTTTCAGTTGTTTTCAGTTGTCTCTGATGGTTTTCCATGGAAAGTCTTGGTATTGAGTAAGTCTAAACAAATGATACTTGCATTGCATCACCAGCTAAATCGGGCAGGATGACACCACCATCTTGCCTGAATGGGCCATCACTGAGGCACAGTGTCCCCTGGTGATTAAGTTTTACTCCAAGTCCATAACGCATCATTGTACCTTAAATAGTACCCATAAATACATCTTGCAAGTTGCAGTGATTATGATTCTTGACAAGTTACAATCTTTCTGTAGATACCATATGTGTTACTCTTTATGGATAAGTATCCTGTAGGACATGTGTTTGGGGTAGTTTGTCAGATCTGAGTTGTTTGCAAAGAACAGGGGGCCCTTTGCCTAGGAGCCTCTGTGTCGCACTACCCACCTTCCAGGTCCTCCCATTGGGGCCTGATGATGGTGGGTGGGCTCAGCACTGCACAGGTCACCTTCAGAGGTTCCTCTTTCCTCCTTTCCCTGGAGGCCTTTGACTCCCAGTTTTTATTTTACATAATTAATATAATGATTGAATTTTACCCACTGAATTTACTTATTGAGTGGGTCCCAGTCATTTATATCCAATGAACATCATTTGGGGCAGAATTTTTAATATAGATGCCTGAAGTTAAGCATCTATATTCAAATTTAGGCATACAAATAAAAGTGGACTGATTTTCATAGGTGCTGAGCCCCAACAATAGGCGCTATGCCTGGTCAGCACTTCTAAAAATAGTCTGGATTCACTTAAGTTCCTGGCTTTAGTATTGTTAGAGACTTTTGATCTATAACTCGGTATACTCTCTAGGCAAGATTGTGGGAGGCCCTTGCCCAGGTATTATTCTACATCAGTGGTTTTCAAACTTTTTTTCTGGGGACCAAGTTGAAGAAAATTGTTGATGCCTATGACCCAACAGAGCTGGGGATGAGGGGTTTGGGGTGTGGGAGGGGCTCAGGGCTGGGGTAGAGGGTTGGGATGCAGGGGTAAGGGCTGAGAGGTGGGGCTGGGAATGAGGGGTGCAGGGTGTGGGAGGGGCTCTGGGCTGGGGCAGGGGGTTGGGATGCAGGATGGGGTCAGGTCTCTGGGCTGGGGGGTGCAGGCTCTGGGGTTCTGGGTTTGGGGAGGCTCAGGGCTGGGGCACAGGATTGGAGCACGGAGTTGGGGTGCAGACTTACCTCCAGCGGCTCCCAGTCAGCGATGCAGTGGGGGTGCAGAGGCAGGCTTCCCGCCTGTCCTGGCACCGCAGACCGCACTGTGTCCTGGAAGTGACCAACAGAAAGTCAAGCTCCTAGGCGGAGGCGCGCAGCTCTCGCCCTCAGGCACCACCCCTCAAAGCTCCCATTGGCCGTGAACCAGCCAATGGGAGTGTGGAGCCAGTGCTCAGGGCGAAGCTTGTAGGCAGCACGCAGAGACCCGTGGACCACCTGCCTACAAGCTGGACCTGCTGCTGGCTGCTTCTGTGGCACAGCACAGTGTCGGAACAGGTAGGCACTAGCCTGCCTTAGTTGGTCAGCACCGCCGACGGGACTTTTAATGCCGCTAGGGTCCCTGGATGCTGAGCCAGCTAACCCAAAGCCTTACATGCCACGACCCACTACTTTGAAAAACACTGTTCTACATAATCAAATGTCTTTATATTTTGTTAAATATACTGAATTTGACACCAGGAGTGTTTGGGTTGTTGCACTGTAAATTAAAGTGTGTACAGGAGGCTGCTTTACTCTCCTGCTAGATACTTTTCTTGTGACATCTTGTTTATACCTCCTTTCCCCTTAATACATATGCTACACTAATTTTACCTCCCTTGCATACCTAATTTGGTATAAGTTACACTACTTTTCTACTCTACACCCTGCACCTGTTTCCTATGCACACCAGTGTTTGTCACTACTGAATTTGGCCCACTTCTACTGACCTTCACTGTCTTTCACATCACATCTGAATTTGGCATCTAGTCAATTAAAATTGAATTTAAAAAAACCCCACACATTTAGAAATATTGAGCACCTGAAATTCTTTCTTAAAAATTTTTTTGGGGGGGCACTTTTTTGTTAAAAGTAAACCGCTATTTTTGAAGCGAGGGCAGGACCTTAGGCTAAAATTTTCAATAACATCTAAGGGACTTAGGAGGACAAGTCTAACAGAAAACTAATGGCATTACTGCTCCTAAATTCTTATACACTTTTGGAAATCCTACTTCTAGTGTCAACCATGGTGGTCTTCTGACGTGGTATTTGTTATTATGATTAATGATTGCTATATTGTTGTTTATTTATACAGCTCCACAAAATGCATATGGCATAGAAATAAAAGACAATGAAGGTATGTCTACGCTAGAATCCTACAGCAGCACACCTACAGTGCTGAAGCTGTGCAGTTGTATCCTGTGGCATGCTGTGACATTTTTAGTCAGGCACGCAGCAACTTTTTAGTGAACAAATTTTGCACTAAACTTTCCATCCTGTCAAAGAATAATTTGTCCTGCTAGCTCTGTTCTATCATGGAAGATTCAGTTCTACTCTTGGCTGTCCTAGGTGGTCCAGACTTTCTAGTGACATTCCACAAGATGGTGTCTTCCAGCTGGCACATGAGGTTTGTGAGAGGTCACAGTGTGTAGAAGATGCTACTTTGTTCTACAGTGTGCATTCGGTGGCTGGATGGAATTGTCACTTGGGCCAGATCCAGCCTGCAGGCCACCAGATTGACCACAATCACATTTTTGTGAATTCTGGGACATGCAATGCATGCACTACATATATAGCCACTGGCTGTAGTGCTATAGTGCAGACACTTACTGCAGTGATAGAAGGGGTTCTTCCACAGCTGTGGAAAATCCACCTCTCCACAAGGGGTAGCTTGATCAATGAACCTAGCAATGTCTACCCTGAGGCTTAACTCAGCTTAATTACATCATACAGGGTGTGACATTTTTTGCAGCCTTGAGTGATGTAGTTAAGACAACCTAACTTTGTAGTCTGATTTTCACTTTGTTTACACTGCTTTTACACTGGTGTAAGCCCACTGACTTTACACCGAACTCATACTATGGTGAGAACCCAAAGTCACTATCTCAAAGACCTAAGGGCACCTGATCCTGCAACTTGTAGTGTGCAAGTAAATTTCTGTGCCTGCATGGAATTCCTGAGGATGCAATAGTCCACCTGCATGCCCCACATGGCAGGATTGGGCCTTAAAGTAAGAGGGTGAGAAATTCAGTGGGGGAAGGCAGACAAGCATTACAGAAACACAATTATGAAGATGCTGAACTTAAGAACATAGGCATCATGAGGGTTATCGGTGGGATTTATCTCTCTCTCAGAACTTATTTCCTTGATTCACTAACACCCCTGTGAGCGCAGCAAGTTTCAGCCCGGTAAAGCGCCAGTGTAGACAGTGCACCAGTGCTGGGAGCCGCGCCCCTCATGGAGGTGGGGTTTTTAGAGCACAACAGCACTTTAGCATTGCCAGTGTAGACAAGCCCTTTGAGTTGCTTCTGACTTATTAAGTGGTCATGTGGTCAAAGTGGGCTGGTGGGGGTTGGAAATCTTTAGTTAAACTGACCCATTTTCCCCTCCTTAAATGGAGTTTTGCATTTACTCACGGCTACAGACCATAAAATAATTAAAATGTAAAATCTAATTAAAATTAAGATGATCTAAAGCATTCATCTAAAAAGAGGTCTGTGAATCACATACCTTATATCTTTCTTTAGAAAACATGACTTCTATCACATTTAATTACTTTCCCCTGTGGCTGGCCTAGTAATGATCCGGCTTCTAAAGGAGGACAGCTTCTATTAAAAAACTGCATGATAAAGATTCAGACACTAAGAGCTTCACCTGCAAGATGTTCAACACCTGGCTTTAATCCAGCAAAACATTTAAGCACATACTTAATTTAAAGCACATGAATAGTCCCATCCACTCCATTGGGATTACTTCGTGTGCTTAAAGTTAAGCTCATTTTTAAATACTTTGTTGGATCATCATCAGCTTGCTCATTAGTAGGGGAGGTTCCACAGTTATGGTACAAGCCTATGCCTTGGAGGTGTGGGTTCAAGTCCATGTTCTGCAACAGACTTCTTGTGAGAGCCTCTACAAGCCACTTAACTTCTCTGGTCTCTGCCTGAAAAAGGGGATACTAATAACTCCCTGTCTCACCGGGGTGTTGTGAGGCTAAGTACATTAAAGATTGTGAGGTGCTCAGATACTACAGTAATGGAGATTATATAATTATCACAGGTAAATCATGCAAGCCCTACAGGAAGGCAACTTCTAAGGTCCCTTCTGCTCCACAAATGCAATGCAGTTGCTGGGGGACCTGGGAATGTGGTTGCCCCTGAACTTGGTAGAAGCCAAAGTATGGTTCTGTAAGGCAGTGACCTAACTCTGTTAGGAGTCACTTATGTATATGCCATGTTTGTAGTTAGAGCTGAGAAAATAATGCAAGTGATTTCTTTCCAGTAATATTTACTTGAGCTTTTCCTTACGAATTCACTTTGGTTCTGCTCACATACCTTTTGGGTTCTTGTTCTGCAAACATTAGATCACTTGGGTTTTATAGGTAAAATTGTTCACAGAAAGGAAATTGCAAAGTCCCATGCTTGAATACTCATGGAGCAAAAATTTTAAATTTGCACATACAAGTATTCATGCTGGAATTATTATTATTAATTATTATTCTTATTAATCATGTTTATTATGGCAGTGCCTAAGTTCTAGCAAGAATGGGACCCCATTGTGCAAGACACAGTACAGACACAGAGTAGTAGACAGCCCCTGCCCTGAATAGCTTGCAATCTAAATAGACAAGACAGACACAGGTTGTGTGAGGGGTGGAACATACAGAATGAACTACTGATGGCAGCAATTGCCATGTTAGTTCCATACTTTTTATTTATTTATTTATTGTGGGGTGGGTTTATTTAAGAGAGAATAAGGTACATGGAAGTAAAAATGAAGGGAGAGGGGACATTGAAGGGAGGGAGAGTGAGGGGGTCAGGGCAGGGAGGAAGAGGGGTAGGTGTGGATGAAGCTAAGGTGAAGAGACTGTGAGGGAGTGGGAGGACTGGAGCAAACAGCCAATCAGCACAGGGTACAGAAAGTCCCATCTAAACTGTAGAAAGTTCTCTGAATGTCTGAAGGTCCTGGCTTTGGCTGCTTCTGCAGGCTGTTCCTACTAGCTGGAATTTCTGGCTGGTTCTTTGATTGCATGCTCATCCAATCAACGAGGAGGGACATGTAGCTTGTTTTGACCAGTCACAATTAAGCAGCACAGCTCAGGTGTTGAATAGTCACTATTTGTCCCTAGACTAAAGAATTTTTTTTAAAACATTGAATATATTCAAATCATAAATAAAACTAAGCAAATTAAAATCTGTTCATGGATATTCTCTGAACGAAAAAAGAACTACATTCACTGAATAAAGCACTCATTGCAAATTTATTTGGGGTAGAGACAGGACCTAAATATACGTATGGGTATGTAGCTATGTCAGAATATTAAATATATAACATTTTCCTTGCTGGCTTCCTATGCATATGATATATCAGCATGTCCAGCAAGGCAGCAATGAGCATTGTATCATACCTTTAATTTTCCTATCATGAGTGATAAATGACTATATTGGAATGCATAACATCAGCCTTGTTGACTTTCACCTACAGTACATCAGAGGAGAGCAATCCAATTCACAGAACTCTCAACACTTCAAAAGGAAGTGAGAGATACAGGCCATTAGGAAGAATGGGCTCTCATTGTTTTCCTGTGCTGATTTAGCAGGGTGCCAATAACACCCCCTGACCCCCCAGTACAGCCTGCTTGGGATCATTTAATCAAAAGAAAGCAGCAAGCAGCATCCATATTTTTCAGTCATATAATTTGCACAGTGGTACACAGAAGAATTTTCATCTGCTTTTTCACCCTTAAAGGAATTTGAGCATATGTGGCAAGATTTCGCAGTTACAGTAGTATGAGTTCCTTGGAGGGAACTCTGCTTTCTATCTGCATGCTTATCAATTGTGACTTAGTTTAATCAAAAAGAAAAGGAGTACTTGTGGCACCTTAGAGACTAACACATTTATTAGAGCATAATCTTTCGTGAGCTACAGCTCACTTCATCGGATGCATTTGGTGGAAAAAACAGAGGAGAGATTTATATACACACACACAGAGAACATGAAACAATGGGTTTATCATACATGCTGTAAGGAGAGTGATCACTTAAGATAAGCCATCACCAGCAGCAGGGGGGGGAAAGGAGGAAAACCTTTCATGGTGACAAGCAGGTAGGCTAATTCCAGCAGTTAACAAGAATATCAGAGGAACAGTGGGGGGTGGGGTGGGAGGGAGAAATACCATGGGGAAATAAGTTTCAGAGTAGCAGCCGTGTTAGTCTGTATTCGCAAAAAGAAAAGCTCAAGTGAGCTGTAGCTCACGAAAGCTTATGCTCTAATAAATTTGTTAGTCTCTAAGGTGCCACAAGTACTCCTTTTCTTTTCATGGGGAAATAGTTTTACTTTGTGTAATGACTCATCCATTCCCAGTCTCTATTCAAGCCTAAATTAATTGTATCCAGTTTGCAAATTAATTATATGCCACAAAGGGCCACAACAATGGTTCCCGTAACCCACCCAGCAATATTGTTAATCTATCCAACTATACTCTTAGCCCAGCAGAAGAATCTGTCCTATCTCGGGGCCTCTCCTTTTGCCCCTCCACCCCCATGAACATGATACAGTTCTGTGGTGACCTAGAATCCTATTTTCGACGTCTCAGACTCAAGGAATATTTCCAACACACCTCTGACCAACATATTAACCCACAGAGACCTTCCTGCCAACACTACAAAAAGAAGGATTCTGGGTGGACTCCTCCTGAAGGTCGAAACAGCAGCCTGGATTTCTACATAGAGTGCTTCCGCTGACATACACGAGCTGAAATTGTGGAAAAGCAGCATCGCTTGCCCCATAACCTCAGCCATGCAGAACACAGTGCCATCCACAGCCTCAGAAACATCTCTGACATCATAATCAAAAAGGCTGACAAAGGAGATGCTGTCGTCATCATGAATAGGTCGGAGTATGAACAAGAGGCTACTAGGCAGCTCTCCAACACCACTTTCTACAAGTCATTACCCTCTGATCCCACTGAGAGTTACCAAAAGAAACTACAGCATTTGCTCAAGAAACTCCCTGAAAAAGCACAAGAACAAATCCGCACAAACACACCCCTAGAACCCCGACCTGGGGTATTCTATCTGCTACCCAAGATCCATAAACCTGGAAATCCTGGACGCCCCATCATCTCAGGCATTGGCACCCTGACAGCTAGGATTGTCTGGCTATGTAGACTCCCTCCTCAGGCCCTTCGTTACCAGCACTCCCAGCTATCTTCGAGACACCACTGACTTCCTGAGGAAATTACAGTCCATTGGTGATCTTCCTAAAAACACCATCCTAGCCACTATGGATGTAGAAGCCCTCTACACCAACATTCCACACAAAGATGGACTACAAGCCATCAGGAACAGTATTCCCGATACTGTCACAGCTAACCTGGTGGCTGAACTTTGTGACTTTGTCCTCACCCATAACTATTTCACATTTGGTGACAATGTATACCTTCAAATCAGCGGCACTGCGATGGGTACCCGCATGGCCCCACAGTATGCCAACATTTTTATGGCTGACTTAGAACAACGCTTCCTCAGCTCTCGTCCCCTAATGCCCCTACTCTACTTGTGCTACATTGATGACATCTTCATCATCTGGACCCATGGAAAAGAAGCTCTTGAGGAATTCCACCATGATTTCAACAATTTCCATCCCACCATCAACCTCAGCCTGGACCAGTCCACACAAGAGATCCACTTCCTGGACACTACAGTGCTAATAAGCGATGGTCACATAAACACCACCCTATATCGGAAACCTACTGACTGCTATTCCTACCTACATGCCTCTAGCTTTCATCCAGATCATACCACTCGATCCATTGTCTAAAGCCAAGCGCTACTCTATAACCGCATTTGCTCCAACCCCTCAGACAGAGACAAACACGTACAAGATCTCTATCATGCATTCCTACAACTACAATACCCACCTGCTGAAGTGAAGAAACAGATTGACAGAGCCAGAAGAGTACCCAGAAGTCACCTACTACAGGACAGGCCCAACAAAGAAAACAACAGAACGCCACTAGCCATCACCTTCAGCCCCCAACTAAAACCTCTCCAACGCATCATCAAGGATCTACAACCTATCCTGAAGGACGACCCGTCACTCTCACAGATCTTGGGAGACAGACCAGTCCTTGCTTACAGACAGCCCCCCAATCTGAAGCAAATACTCACCAGCAACCACACCCCACACAACAGAACCACTAACCCAGGAACCTATCCTTGCAACAAAGCCCGTTGCCAACTCTGTCCACATATCTATTCAGGGGACACCATCATAGGGCCTAATCACATCAGCCACACTATCAGAGGCTCGTTCACCTGCGCATCTACCAATGTGATATATGCCATCATGTGCCAGCAATGCCCCTCTGCCATGTACATTGGCCAAACTGGACAGTCTCTACGTAAAAGAATGAATGGACACAAATCAGACGTCAAGAATTATAACATTCAAAAACCAGTTGGAGAACACTTCAATCTCTCTGGTCACTCGATCACAGACCTAAGAGTGGCTATACTTCAACAAAAAAGCTTCAAAAACAGACTCCAACGAGAGACTGCTGAATTGGAATTAATTTGCAAACTGGATACAATTAACTTAGGCTTGAATAGAGACTGGGAATGGATGAGTCATTACACAAAGTAAAACTATTTCCCCATGGTATTTTTCCCTCCCACCCCACCCCCCACTGTTCCTCTGATATTCTTGTTAACTGCTGGAATTAGCCTACCTTGCTTGTCACCATGAAAGGTTTTCCTCCTTTCCCCCCCCCCCCTGCTGCTGGTGATGGCTTATCTTAAGTGATCACTCTCCTTACAGTGTGTATGATAAACCCATTGTTTCATGTTCTCTGTGTGTGTATATAAATCTCTCCTCTGTTTTTTCCACCAAATGCATCCGATGAAGTGAGCAGTAGCTCACGAAAGCTTATGCTCTAATAAATTTGTTAGTCTCTAAGGTGCCACAAGTACTCCTTTTCTTTTTGCGAATACAGACTAACACGGCTGCTACTCTGAAACCTGTCTTATTTTAATCAGTGACTGAAGCACCAAAAATCAGTTAAAATCCAGCCTTTGAGAGAAAAGCGTATGGAATGATATTCTGAAAAGACCTGAGACAATTCATTTAATTATTCTCTTTGTTGGGTTTTATGAGGTGAATTAATTGAATTCTGCAAGACTCCCATTTTATTGCATTACTGGGGAGCTGGTGAAGATGCTGCAAACACTTTGTGTCATACCATCACAACTGAGTGTCCTTGCAGAATCTGAGTGTATGAGTTGGTGCTAAGATCACCATGAGAATAACTTTCCTCAGGAAAGTATCTTCCACATTTGGGGCCAGATGGGGACCTCCATACTCCCACTGGTAACCAGTTACTTACACAAGCAGCCCCATTGACTGCACTGTGATTATCTGCTCACCAGTGAGTAAGATAGTTACAGTCTGGGCATCTGGTGGTTCCTTCTCACATGGGTGGCATGTGACTCCAGCATCTAGGGAGTCAGGGCTTGAGCGCTGGAAGCTCCCTAGAAGTGGGAGGGGCAAGGGAGGCACACCGGGGCCTGGACTATGGCCCCACCCCCTTCTTCAATATTGTTAAAAGAGAATTGCAAAGCTTTGTATAGTATTTTTGTCTACATTTTGAAGATTCTAAAAGAGTAACAGAACATACTTGTTGACTTCAGGCTAAATACTTACTTGAATTTCCTTTTATTTTTAAATAAATAGCTTTGTCTGGTATAGAGATTGTTGGCGGAAAATATTCTCCATGAGCATGTTATTTTCCCTGTTAGTGTCATCAACAGAGAATCATGCCTAGTTTTCACCTTAAAGAGTTTACAACTCTGCCCCGTCCACATGCCTCTTACATAAGTCAATATAAAAATCTGTACAAAGTGCATTTCAATTTTTGTGGTGATTTTGTTGGGCAGACCCGGAGGTGCAGGAAAAAAATAACTGCTGGAAATAGCCTACCTTGCTTGTCACCATGAAAGGTTTTCCTCCACTCCACCCCCCCCCCCCCCCCCCCCCCGCTGCTGGTGATGGCTCATCTTAAGTGATCACTCTCCTTACAGTGTGTATGATAAAACCCACTGTTTCATGTTCTCTGTGTGTGTATATAAATCTCCCCTCTGTATTTTCCACCAAATGCATCCGATGAAGTGAGCTTTAGCTTACGAAAGCTTATGCTCAAATAAATTTGTTAGTCTCTAAGGTGCCACAAGTATTCCTTTTCTTTCTGCCATTATCTAACTCTCTATTTCCCCATCTCCCTATGTGTTTATATGGACCTTAATATTGCTTGTTTCTTTCAAATACTTGGGAGGAGGTCAGATTATGATAAGGGCTATGAAGGCAGGTAAGTAGGTAGCTGGATAGATAGATTAGATAATGGCAGGAGGCTGTGAAGTCTTCTCTCCCAGCTGCATCTGTGCTCTCCATGTAAAGAGAAGGAAGGGAGCTTTCTGGACCAAGTGCCTCAGGTGTGTCCCTATGTTCTTGTTTTACCTGTTCACTCACTAACAAATGTAATTGTGATTTATCAGAAACCCTGGGGTAGAAATACAAACAGATAATTTCGGTTGAAAGAATGAGGCCCTGGTCTCTTAAAATGCAGAACATGCTGTGGCCAAAGGTTATTTTTTGTAGATAATTTAGTGAAAGTTGGCAGCCTGTCAATGTTAGGAGTGAAACCCACAGTTTATCCATAGAAATGCTTTAGCAAAAGCTCCAGCAGTACAAGCTTTCCCATCAATATGCCTCAACTATGAGCTGGAGCAATAACTTCTGGGGATGGAAGGGTAGTTCATTCTCCACGATCATTTAGTCTTTTGCCTTTCTGCTGAGAACACCAATAAGGATAAACACTCAGACCCAGATCCTCCCTTTGATTTCATCTTCAAAACAGCTGTGGTCCAGATATAAACTGTTTAGAAAAATAGAGCTGAAAAAGAGTGGTGATTCATATCCTGGGCAAAAAGTCCTCATAGTCTCTCTCCCCTTCCTGGTTAACTTGTGCTTTGTAACGAAAGGTTTGAGAGAAAGAGATAAAACCTTCTCAATGACTCTTTCTTTTAAATGAATTTTTAAGGACCCTCGAAACCAAAGTCCTTTGAATTTGGGCAGTTCAGATTTGAACTCCCAAATACAATGAAGGGTGGCATTATAAGACACTAAAAAACTGTCCCTAAGGCTTTAGTTCCAAACAGCTTTGTTTTCCAGTTACAGCCAAAATTTCACAGGAATAGTTGTTTTAGCAAGAGTTCAACCCTTCATGGTAAGAATCTGAAAAGAACAGTTGATTTTGTAAGATGTTTTTCCCACCATGCAAATGGCAGAAATCTTTCAAGATCAGCTGAGGCCCAACATCACTGAGATTTTGGAGCCACTGAATCCAAAGACAAAAGAATCCCTGATCTGGCCTGAAACCCAAGCCTCAAACTCTATCCTAAAAGTAATTTTGATCACTAGCCCGATTGGAACTCCACCTCTGTGGTATATCCATATCCATATGTATTACTCAGCCAGAAAAGTGGGAGCTGCCTCTGAGTAAATGGAAGCAGATGTCTTTCCAGAGAAGTTTGAAAGTATAGAATGGAACTATATGTCTTCTAAGGTCATGAAACTAGATATTCTTCCTCTTCAGTAAGCTCTACCTTGCCCAAAACAACAGAAAACAAAAAACCTCATATACTGTACTCTCAGAAAACTACAGGCTAGTAACACAGACCCACAAATTACTAGGCAACATCTCACTCATCCAGAGATTGTACCCTCATTGCTTACACAGTTCTAGAGATTTTGAAGATCATTTGCCTTTGAGTTCAAAAATGATGGTCCTAAATGGACTCTGTCAAGAGGAAGGAAACAAACTCACCTTGACACCTGAAAATTCCCTTGGGGTGATGCTGGTGGTGATGGTGATGGTGATGATGATTATTGTTATTGTGATGGTGCCTGGAGGTCTCAGTCAGGGATTAGGGAGCATTGTACATCTGACTAAAACAAAGATATTTCTCCTTCCAGAGAGCTAAAATTATGACAAGACGAAACAGGTGGATAAACAGAACAAAAAGCGGTGAAGTGGGGAGAGGGAGGCAAGATAATAGTAAAGATTGGATATGTTTGCATAAATTAATCGTCTCAGTGATTGTAATAGCAGGAGGGGGCTGCCAGTCCAAAGGAAGTTTTCAAAGAAGGATTTAAAAGAGGAGGAGGTGGCAGCTTTCTGAATTCTGACAGTGAGTCGTCCTTCCCCACCCCCCACCCCCGCCCCATGCATTGGGGTCAGCCTGACATGAACATGACTAGAGTGGGTATTATTTGAAAAGAAATGTGTATGAATCAGCAGTTATATTGCCTAATATGTCATATGCACTTGCTAGCGGGGGTGTTTAAATACATCATTGTAGATTGACCATAATATTGTAAGTGAAGAGAGTAAATGAAGAGCAATGTAATGACCAAGGATGTTTATTTTGTAGAGTTACTGTATGTTCCCACATCACTTCTCCAAACTCATTTCAAAAGCTCATCTGCTCTTCCATTTCGTGCTAGGAGACACCCTCTTTCCCCAGAGTTATACCCCAAGTGTCATGAGTCATTGTGCTCTTATATCTTTCCTCTTTATTTCCATATATTTTTGGAATGCCCCCAAAACAACCCTTCCCTGAAAGCTCCACTCAGAGAGTCTGATTAAAATACATATTGCCATGATGATACATCAGGGCTTATTTGAATGCAGGTGGATATTTTTCAAAGTGAAAGCTGTTAGTCACAGGGTAATAGGCCTCCATGTTGGAATGCATTTGAGAAAAGATGGCAGGAGTTTGCTTTTCTGTCTCTATCTGCCAGGGTAAGAATCACAGTTCTGATAACATGGAGATTATTTCCTGTTCTCCACATGACAGGGATGGCCTCATAGTGCATCACATTTTTTAAATACCACAAGGACCTTGCATTTAATAAATGCATTAAGATGGTTGATCAACAGGCACAAAGTACATACATGCATATGCTGAAAGTCATTTCTGATTTGATTCTAAATTAGTAAACAGAAGAGCTATTCTGCACTCACTGGACTGTATGTATCTTTTGGCATTTATTGTAGCACAATAGGAACACAATAGGGAAATTGTTGTTGTTATATCTGTAGAATTGGTATTGGGAAGTAAGATCCTGAAGCTGGAAAGAAGACTGAGGAAGTGAGAGGCATAAGGCTCTACTGTTATTGGCTGTATGTACACTTGCATTGAATTTCTTCCAGTAACTAGATGTTGTTCTCATAAATTGAATGTTTTGTTACAAGAATCAAGAACCTCATCCAATTTCCACTGAAGTAAACGAAAAAGAATCCTTTAGATTTTCATGGGAGTTGGGTTTTGCCTCAGTTGTGTTTTTCTTTCTGTACCTAGCAGACACACAAATGCAAATGCTACAAATGTGGTCTCAGTTGTTATTCAGTATGCTTTAGATGAGGTGCTCTCCTCTTCAGGCCAGCGCTATCTTGGGAAACACTTGCTTTCCATAGATTTGCTCAGAACTGATGTAACCTGTTCCGCTCCCACATGAAACACTGTGGGAGGCAAAGATGGTTTCCTTTAGAAGAGGGAAAGGATCTGACTTTTGAGATTAGGGACATACAAAAGTAAGGAGGATAGCAATCAAATATCAGGGACACAACATTTCCATTTTGAAAAAGGGACAATTTTTTCATCAATGGTTTACACCTCCCCACCCCCAGCCTTTAAAACTCTCGAGTAAAGCTGGTCATCATTTTCCTTCAACCAGCTCTAGGCACTGTATTGCTTTTAAGACATTGAATCACACTAGGGCTATTGCAAGGCAGCCATAACTCACTGAAAGCTATGGGAGACCTTGTGTGTCTCATTGAGGAACTGGTGTTGAGGGGGATTACGGGCCTTGCTACAAGGTTCAAAGTGTGCTTCCTTACATGGCTGATCTGAGTGCGGTCTCCTCTCTGGCTGAACATCTGTTCCATCTGGATTTTTCCCATCCTTGTTAGCCTCACACAGCCCTTGTGCTCAAGGACTACAGTTGTGACTGGTCCTTGATTGTGAAGAGCATAAAGTAAGGAAAGATTATCCTTCCCCATCCATACTAGTGCAGAGGACAGTCAAAAGCTGGTTCTGCAGAACTGGAAACAAGGAAAAGAGGTGGGCTTACATGAGGTAAAACTGCGTCTTTGGCAGATTTAACTTGCAGTGACTGTTTCTTAGGTTATCAAGCAAGAGGGAAGAATACAATGGATTTTCTCATTTGGGCAAGATGTCTCTATTGCTTATAGTGGTAGTGAGCCTTATAAACTCTGAGCTTTTGAGAACCTCACAAAATATTTTAGGCTTATAAAACTGTTTCTAGTCTCCAAAACTTCCACCTGTAATTTAAACCCATTTTCACCAGGGATGATTCAGCTTTTAAAAATATATCATGCCAGAAATCAGTGGCACTAGACCAGTTTACACTAGCTGAGGATCTAGCCCATATTTGTTATCTGGAGGGAAGCCTATGATATTATTAGGACAGAAGAACAGCCCTAAGAAGGTAGGCCGCCACAAATGAGTCGGGGAGGGGGGGAGTGGGGGCGGGTATGTGCTGCATACTATTTTTCCCAGGAGAATGTTTATCACTCCACTCTCTGCTGCCTTTTTTACAGTCTCTTCTAATGGAGCACAAACCCAACTGCATTTGAATTCAGGCTGAATTTTTAAACCCACAGCATGAGTGAGTTCAAAATTAGGCAATATGTACTTTCCCAGACTTGATTTATTCATGTTCTCCACCCTCATCACCCCCTTTTGCACTGATTTGCACACCTGTATTTTGATGGTGGTTGTGGGAGAAGTATGAACATGTAAACATTTATCACTGAATTTACAAGAAAATCCACAATCTCTGAGTAGGTGTGTGAATGCATGTTTGTCTAACTTCGATCTCTTCTGGATGGCATCAGATTCTGTCATGCTTTTAGCCACTTTATAAGGTTCTGCTATTAATGTGGATACGTTTCTGTAAAATATGAGTCCCTATGTGTTTCCTGTCAAAAGCCTCATTGTATAGCACAATTGCTTTCCTGTTCTGGGTGTTATTGTTGCCTGTCAGTATGTCCATGGAAACAGCAAATCTTGGTCCCCACTCCGTGCTTGTAGAAGACCACTTGGCAGCAGTGATCTCTGGGGAGGTCTTGTATTTGACATGGCCATTTGCAAGGCATGGCTAATATTGCAACATTCTCCCTTCTTGCCATCCTGATCCGTCATTCCTTTTCAGACTGTCCAAAAATGGTGCTGCTAAAATCATCTTCCTCCCCCCACTGACTTGTCATTGCCCAGCATATCAAGTTCAAACTACTTATTCTGGCTTTCCTGGCTTTGTGACTCAGCCTGGCCTACCTCTTTGAGCTTCTCTCCTATTTGGTTCCCCATTCTGCTCCTCAACCCCATCAATAACAAAAGCTTTGATGAGCTCTTCATTCACTTCTCCCATTCCTGACTTCATCCATCTTCTGACACTGTCCCATATGGAAGGAAAGACATCCTCTCCTCATACCTTCTAATCACTTCTGCTGTGTCACCTCATTTGTAATGTCATGTCTAAATTTAGATTGTAAATTATTCAGGACAGGAAATTTGTCTCTTAATTTATTCTGCCAAGTGCCTTGCACAGTTTGAACACTGCAAAATTTGGCTACACTCTAAGACTCTTTGGAAACTATAACTGGAGCAAAGCATAGCTGTTGGCTTGTTGACTGAGGCTCCTCCCAGGGCATACATTTCCGCAATGCTCCATGAGCTGCATTGGCTTCCGCTTCATTCCTCGGTGCAATTCAAGGTGTTGCTTTTGACCTTTAAGTCCCAAAGGCTGAACATGAATGGTTTAGAGCCTTCCCATCTCTTCATGTGATACTACAGCTGTAGAGGTCAATTGAGGTACTTGTAGCTAGGAGCCCTCAGTTTTATATGGAAAGAGTATTTCTAGGAAGGAGCTCTCAGTGAGAGACCCTCAACTGGAGCACACTTCTCCCCTTGGTTTCACAGAGCTTGAATTTGTTGACCTTTGTGTCATTCTCTATTTCCCCAGGCTGCTGAGGGAGGGTGTGAGTGGGTTGAGGTAAGTAAAGTTACTGTTGGGTTGGGTTGGATGAGTGGAGAGGATTTAGTGGTTATATGGATCAAATCTCTAATTTTTGGAATGTATGTTTATATTTGTTGTACAGGTGTTTAGATCATTCTACAAAAGAAAACAAATAAATAAATGCATTAAATAAAGTACAATAAATACATGGGGGGTAACATATAGTGTAAACTCTGATCCCTGTGCTTAACACAACTGCAAACCTTCCACACTGCTCCTCCACCTGAGAATCCCAGTGGCCTCAGATTCTGCCCAGCACTCCCCACACTCAGATGAAGAGGGGACTAGGACCAAGTGGTGTCGCCCATCCTCCCAGCAATGTGACTTTTGGAAAGAAACTGCAGGGAGGAGCCAGACAGACACTGAACCTGGCAGAGTAGCTGCAAAACAGTTTCATTAGGGACCCATGGATACCTATAATATTTTCTACAGTTTCGACTTGCTTGTGCTGATTGGCTGTTTGCTACAACCACCTCCCACCGCTTTGCTCACAGTCCCTTCATCTCACTACCCCTCCAAATTTCTTCCCCCTCCCTCATAACCCCGCTCTGTCCCCGTCCTCCCACCCCCCAATCCCCTCCCTTCTTTTGTCTTTCTGTTTAATTTATCCCACCCTCTGCTAAATCCAGCCCAAATAATTAAACCAGCTGTGGAACTAACATGATATTTTCTGCCATCACGTCGATCACTCTGGTACATCCCCTTTCCTTACCCTTCTTCCATCTTGACTATTTAGATTGTAAGCTCTTCAGGGGCAGGAACCAGTTACTATGCTGTGTTTGTACAGTGTCTAGCACAATGGGGCCCATTCTTGGTTAGTCCCTGGCAAGAACGTGCAGAAGGGGCAACAAGCATGTGCATCCCTCTCCGCCCCAGTATTCATCTAAATATATATATATTTCTGCTCCAGCGCCAGATCTAGTCCCAGCTGCTGCTCCAGCCCCAGCAACTGACTGCTGTTCACTGCCCCAGCCCCAGCTGCTGCTCCAGCCCCAGCTGCTGCTCTAGCCCTGGACCCAGCCCCTGTCCGCTGCTCTAACGGTCAAATTTAAATTCCAGAGCACACCCTTAGTCCCTAGGCATATCCCCGAATAAACATGATTAATAATAATAACTAACTACGTGACCAGTTAGAGTATGTAAACAAGTACAAATCTTGTCTGAAAATGTTCTCCTCAGTTTGGTGCTGTGAACTTATTTTTTATCCTCCCATAGCTAGATTCCTCTCCACTTACTTTCCCTTAAGTTAGTTTCACATATTTATTTGCCATTGTGCTCCATGGCAACATTTTATTGCAATAGATCCTCTTTCTATTTTATTTTTCTCTCCTGAACACCAAGTTCTATTCTCCAGATCTCATTGAAATCCATGGTTTGATATAAATTTTCCTTTCTATCCTGGTACTTCTTTGCAAATCAGCAATTATCCCTGTGAGAAATCAGCGTACGCAGTATATGGAATAGTCTCCTATATTGGGATTTCTTTCTATGTAACTTTGAAATCAACTAGACACAGTACGCTTGTCTGTTAGTGTGTTTCCCCTTATTTCCTGTCAGTACTGTCTCGTCAATGGCTGCTTGCCAATGTTTCTCTGTCTTGTTCAGCAAAGCTCTGATGGGAACAAATTGAAACAAACTTAGTTTATAGGCTTTAATTCTGATGCCCTGCATATAGATCACAATCAGTGCTAAAGGGGTTTCCTTCTTTTTTTCCGTTTGTGAAAACTCTTTTATAAATGCTTGCCTGGAGCTCTCAAAAATCATTTCATGATGATTCAGTCATCTGTAATCTTTAATAAGCTCTCAGCACTGTATGTTGACAGCTTAGAAATTTGAGGGGGCGTATGAGTGTTAGAGGGAAAATACTTCCGCAGGGTCAGTTATAGCTCCAAATCAGCAAAAGCTGAAGCATAAATATAGTAGTGTCTCAATTTTAGGTATTTGTCTGGAGTGATGCAAGAAAGTTGTAAATCAATCATATCTTCTTTGTTTTGTTTTTGTTTTGTTACACTTCTAATAACCTGCTGCAAATAAGCTACGACCAGCTGGTGCTAGATATGGTAGGTCCAGAGATGCCCTTGACACTTTGCTTGGCTATTTTGATTCTGTCCTGCTCAGTTGTTGCTAGTTACATAACAGTTTTGCTTAACCTGTAATAAACCTCATGTTAATCTGAGGTTGAGGTCAGCTAGAAGCTACATAGCTGTAGGAAAAAGGAACAGTTCCTTACTCCCATTTTTTTTCTGTAGTGTAGTGGTTATCATGTTAACCTCACACGCGAGAGGTCCTTGGTTCGGAACCAGGCAGAAACAGCCCTGTTTTTAAGTGGGGTTTCCGTAATGTAGCGGTTATCACGTTCGCCTAAAACAGGAAAGATCCCCAGTTTGAAACTGGGTGGAAACAGGTCACTGTTTCTTTCTCTGACTCCCCTCCTGCATTTGGGAGAGGGGTAGCTCAGTGGTTTGAGTATTAGCCTGCTAAACCTATGGTTGCAAGTTCAAACCTTGAGGGGGCCATTTAGGGATCTGGGGCAAAAATTGGGGATTGGTCCTGCTTTGACTAGATGGCCTCCTGAGGTCCCTTCCAACCCTATGATTCTATGTTGTGACACTGGCATCAGAAGTCTAGTTTCTCTGAGTTCTATTAATCCATCTCCAGATCTAAACATGATCCAGAGACTATACTGGTCCCATTGTTCTATAACCTCTCTGTAGTGATGGAGTAAAGTCAGGGGTCTGTGCTGATTCTTTTAGATTTTAGCATTCTTTGACATCTTTGATCATTAGATGTTGTGCACTTGCTTGAGGATCATGGGGAGTGAATGGAGTAAGCCTGAATGGCTTTGTCCCTGTATCTTGAATGTAGCCAGAGATAGAACATGCTCTCCATGATCTATAGATTTGTATTTCCGAAGAAGGGGGACATTTTTCAAGGTGACTTGCCAATTCTTTTCTTTATCAAGCCTTTCTCTTGGTTTCACATACAACTTTATGGACATAATTTTTTTTAACTGGGTGCCTAGAGTAAAGCATCCAAGTCCCTATTTAGGTTTCTAAAGAAGAATTAGACCATATCCTTATTATTACCTACCTCTGATATAGTGTTCTTCATCACTAGACCTCAAAGCACTTTACAAAGGAGATCAATATCATTATTACCACTTTACAGCTGGGGAAACTGAGTCACAGAGAGATGAAGTGGCTTGCCCACAGTCACCCAGCAGGCCAGCCAGGACTAGAACTCAGGTCTCCTGAGTCCCACTGCAGTGCTTAGGAAGTAGTAGCATGCTATTGTGCTGCCCCAAGAGCAGTGCATGGTGGGAAAAATGGCTTTCTTGTCATCGTAGAATCAATGTTCCAGCCCCTGATGTCTGTGAAGTTCAGTCTTTCTGAAAGGGGTTCCCATGAGAGCTAGTGGGGAATTTTTAGCCTTTTTTTTGGGTCAGAACACTGATTCTTTTAAACAGAAACTGTTTGCAGGAAAGGGTCACTTTTGACGAATATCCCGGGTTTTGGAAAACAAACAGCAAACAACCACAAAACCCCCCAAATAAAAAATAAAACAAACACAAAATGGAGTGCATTTTGAAACTGTTGAAACATCCCATATCGATTTTTAAATGCAATTTCTGGTTTTTCAGGTTGAAATGACATTTGTTTTGAAATTTGGTACTTTATAGTAAAAAATAAAATAAAAAGGTCAAAATCACAATGAAACATTTCAGAATTATGGAAATGTAATGTTTGATTGACTCAATGAAAAAAAAATCTGATTTTTGGTTTGCCAAATTTTTTCAAAGTTTTGACTTTTTGTCCTGCTCTGGGATGGGAAAAAATTCAAAATCTCAAAAATTCTCATGAGCAAATCATTTCCCCCACAACTCTATCCCTGATCCACACTACAAACTTATGTTGGTCTACCTACGTTGCTCAGGAGTGTGGAAAATCTACCCCCCCCTGCATGACATAGTTATACCTATCTAACCCCTGGTGTAGACAGCGCTATGTCGACCAGCGAGCTACCACCTCTTGAGGAGGTGGAGTATCTAGAAGAGCTACAGGGCGCAGCTGACTGGTGCAGCTGCAGCACTGTCAGTATAGACAAGTCCCTTGTCTCCATTTCTCTCCCTAGAATCTCTCTTTTTTTGCTTTGCAGACCTGCCAGTTTTATTCTTTGCTCCCTGTGAAGTGGTCAGGTGTTAATCAGCATTGTCATATTAGCCATGGAGTGCTCAGTTTTACCTGAATAGGGATGGTGATATTTGTACAGGTGCTCTAGCTGAGCAAAGTAATTAATATCCGTTTTCTCTGCCCAATAGGTTTGTTTTCCATCTCCTGTCTGTTAACAAACATTAATGCAAAATCTCCTTTGAACTCACATATACAATTACCTGTCTTGGACGGTGGTCTTTCTATTTCACTGCTGCTGCTATGTAAATAGCTCTTAATGTCCTCGCCTAAGGGCCCAATCCTGCTCCCACTGAAGTTTTTCTATTTGCATCCTTGGAAGCAAGATCAGGCTCTGCATTAGCCTATGCCCTGCACCCCCAAAGGTGTTTGCTTTCCAGTGCTTAATTACTAGACAGCAGATCATTTTCCTTCAGTCACAGTCTTAAGGTTCCCATGTTTTCCATAATTCCATATTTCTCAATAATCTCATTCTTATCAAGTATGATTTCCCAATCTGACATAGTCCCCAGGCTTGTACCATACTTTTCATAGAACTTTGAGTTTCACAGATCTGAAGCTCAATGTGACACCTCCCAGATTCTCTCTCTCTCTGTCTCTGTCTCATCAGTACTATAGTATTTGAGCATCTCCCAAGGATTTAAAATTGTTCAAATATTTTTCTTTCTTTCCTATGTTTGTAGGATCTTTGTTTCTCTTTTTCTCTCTCTGCACAAATTATTGTGGGAAAGCAACTTTAGTCTGGGAGGTGGTGTGATTCATGGTCACTCTTATCTCTGACTCCAAAGTTTAGCACCAGCTTCTGTGAAACTTCTGTTTCCCACACTCGGGAGCTCCCCTCATTGGCTGACAGTTTCATGGTTTTAATGGAACATAGCTGGAGGAGGACATGGTGGATGGAGAGACAATCTCTCAAATAGCTAGGAACAATTAAATGGAAGGTTTTGACTATCAGGACAGACCTTGAACTGGACTCTGTATTTTATTGGGAGCCAATGCAGAGGTAGTCTGACCCAAACCCCACTAAAGTCAATGGAAAGGCTCCCATTGGTTTCAGTGGGCTTTGGATCAAGTCCCGAGTGGAGCACTGGTTTACTGCGCAAATGGTCTTTTTTAGGGTGTATGGCTTTGTTCCTAGATATAAGTTCCAGTAATCAAGCCCAAGAGTCACAAATGCATTGGTCACCCTGGCCAGGTCTGTGTCTGATAAGATGGGGTGCAATCTTCTGGCCAGTAGAGCATGGATATGTACATTTTTTGTCACCATGGCTATTTACACATCAATAGCATAATGGCCCAAAGGACCTAAAGGCTACAGAATGACATAAAAATCAGAAGCATACCTCTCCCTCTTTCCAAACCCAAAAGTGGGGTGCAGGGTGTGACAAAGAACCAAACTGAAGAACAAAAGTGATTATGCATGCAGGAAAGTTTAACTGCTGTGGGTAAATAACTCTTTGTCCATGAACATTTCTTTATTCTTACCTGCATTCAGTTTTAACTAGCTGCTTTTCATTCAGGTGCTGGATTCAGCTAGGCATTGAGAGAGTATTTGGGGATGGACCATGGTGGTGGTTTCTTCTGACCTTGCAATGGGAAGAGTTTCTGCCTGGGGGTAGAAATGATCTGACCAGGATAGGATGGTGGTTTTTGCATTTCTGATGTCCACGCCCAGTCCAAAAATTCATTCTAGTAACAGCCAGCTGGGGGGAAAATATCACCTAGGAGAAACCAAAGTGGAGTGTTTGGGTAAAGGGCTTTGGACTGTCATAACAGAGGCTTCAGCTATGTGGATACTGAAGTCTACCAAGACAATGGGTCTGATGTTGATTCTTAAGAACTTTATCACCTTGTCAGAAAATGTATTTTACCAGCTTCTCTGGGAAGCCAGTGATATCTTGTGGTTTATAGATTAGCAGGATGTCCGGTTCAGTTTTGTCTCTGTGGTCTCATAGATTAAATGGACATATTCAAATCATTTTGATTTTAGTGAGTTTTTCCTGCATTTGAGCTGGAAGGGAATAAAATGGCTACTCCACCTCCTTCTGCAGGCTGGCTGGATGTAAAGTGGTTGAACTAGTTGTAGTTTAAAGCAGAAAGTGAAATTTCTAAGTTGCTGTTTTCCCCAGGGATTGTGTCTGGTAAACCCTTTGAAAATCAGTGCCTGTAAGTGCTGTTAAGAATTCCATTCAGATACTATACGTAGTTTTAGGAATTACATTCAAATAATAGAGGAAAGTTGGGGAAATTTTTCCAGTATACTAGAAATCCAGTTAATAAATAGAAAATAAATGAGTGACCCATCTCTAGTTTTATTGAAAGAGTCCACTGGCATAGAAAAAACACAAGCATGAGCAATGGATCGACAACATTCACAAATTACCATTTGTTGTTGCTGCATCACCCTCCTCCATCCTCCACCTGTTTCCTCCCAGCTGTTTCTCTCCATCCTTGTTTTATTCCTATAACCTCTTAACTCTCAATCCTCATACAAAGTGGTTCTCACTTCTCAGCCTAGTGGCTATCACCTGACTGGCATAAAATCATCTGTTACAAGAATTTTTTTAGCATGGATTGCAGAGTGAGTAACACACCTATCCATGTGTTATTTAGATGACAAAATGTGAGTGTTTCCTGTTCATAAAGTACTATAACAACCATCTCCTGGGATAAACAAACTTTGAGGCAGAAACCTCAGCTTTTGTAGGATTATCCAAGATTTTATCACATTCTGGAAGCTGTAATTGTAGGAGCATTTAAATATCCTGAAAAATTGTTTCCTCACAAATAAGAACATAATCATTCCACAATGTCATGGTATATTTTTGTGATGTCTGCACCATGGGATGTTTTGTTGTGATGTCACAATGTTGCAGAATGATCCTACAGCACCTGTAGAGCAAACCAAGTCCAAATCCAAGGCATTTACTACTAGAGCTGATGGAACAATAATAAGTGAATGCTTTAATGCAGTGGTTCCCAAACTTGTTCCATCGCTTGTGCAGGCAAAGCCCCTGCCGGGCTGGGCCAGTTTGTTTACCTGCCGCATCAGCAGGTTCGGCCGATCGCAGCTCCCAGTGGCCACGGTTCGCTGCTCCAGCCAATGGGAGCTGCTGGAAGCAGCGTGGGCCGAGGGACTTACTGGCTGCTACTTCCAGCAGCTCCCATTGGCCTGGAGCAGCGAACCGCGGCCAGTGGCAGGCGCAATCAGCCGAACCTGCCGACGCAGCTGGTAAACAAACTGGCCCGGCCCGGCAGGGGCTTTCCCTGCACAAGCGATGGAACAAGTTTGGGAACCACTGCTTTAATGTGACACATTTCAAATACAACATCCAGCAAAACGTTTGTCATTAATCATTCATCTCAATTATTAAGCCACAAGATAATTATTGCTGAACTAACAGGAAGCATCCTAATTGTTATTATACTGAAATGTCTAATGAGTAAATATTTGATGCAACTAAATGATGATAGGTTAAAAGATGGCATGTTGTGACATGACATAAATAGCTGACTTTGTTATGGGTATATACACAATTCATTTTAAGGCAGTAGTGAATCAAAATGAAAATGTAGTGCATGTTTATTGAAAATTACCATACAGCATCCCAGAAGTCTATTTCTGAAGCGATTCCATTACAGTGTAATTCCTGACAATATCACACTGAAAAAAAATCTCCTTTCCTAGATGCAATCTTGATACAGCTAATGCTGCTAGAGTTCTTAAATGTGTAATTGTTTCCATAGTAATGATAGAGCTGGATAATAGGTATTGTCTATTCTTATCACACTACATGTAGAGGATTCACTTACTACCCTTATGCCTACAGTGAACAAGGCACCTCAGAAGGAATTGCCTGCTTTCCAAGGGATATTTCAGTTTCTATTTTGATAAGGTGAAGTCTTTATTTTAAGCACTGAATGACATCAGACCTGAACTAATTCTGGACACTGGTAAGGATTAGTAGTTCCCTGTCTAGTAATCTAACTGGGCTACTAAACCTAAAGATTAACAGTCTTCCTTCCTCCCATAAATGTCCTTATTTTCTATGCATGCAAACTCTTCCTGGTTAAAAGACCAAGCTGATGACAACGTTACCCTGGAGAATACAAATCAGATGATTGAGTTTGTTAGTCTAAATTAATCACTGTAAGGAAATAGTTGCATAAAGAATGCTGTACTATCTCTATTTGTTCACTGTGTTACCTCTACTTATATACAGTGATTCCTTACCGTGACATTCAGTCCATGTTTTAAAGATTACAAGCTAACTACAATGGCATATAGGTTAACAAATTAACAATATTTCAATTTACTCTTCAAATTAAAACATGTGAAATGGACAAATGGATCAATTAATCACATCAGAAGTTGGTCCCAGGGCATCACATTTCAGTGACCCAGGTGGTTTAACAAATGAATTGGATCATTTAATTGATTCAGCTATGGACTCCAAGATATCGTGTTTCCAGATGGCTATATTAAACATTTATGCGGAGCCTATTAGATGGTACCAGGTGAAGTATTAGCTGGGTGCCTGTTAAAATTCACAAAATATTGCAGTCCAAGGGCAGCAGCTTGCAAGATCTCAGCAGGGGGGCATACAAAAAACACTTCCCATAAAAGCAGTATAAGGAGAGGGAAGAGACATCTCTAAAGCTATTTCAACTATACATATATAACGAGTATACCAACACACCTCGTGATTATAGAAAAAGAACTGATCTCACCCTTCTCATTTAGAATTTCACTTATTGTGTTCCTTTATGAAACAGTTAAAAAGGATCTTTTACAAACTGAGAGAAAAATGGAAGGGGCGGACTCTGGTCCTGAACGAGTGAAGTCGATGGGAGCTTTGTCAGGATTGAGCCTGGAGGTACTGTGCTGAGAAGTAGTATAAATACATTCTGTTTTTATGCATTAGAGCTTGGCCTATGCTGAACCTGCAAGACCCTTCACATGCCAATTTTCTGTCTCTATATGGGACTGCAGTTGACAACAAAAACTCAAACAACTTCATCCTGTAAACCAGTTCTTTTTATTTCTTTACAAAAAGGGTAGAACAAACAATATTATTCTTACTAAGGAGTGTTAGCCCTGATTTCCTGGCTAAATTCTAATTTGGGTTATTAAATTCTCTCTATCTAAATTCCCTTTGCCATTTCAATTGAATATGGTGTCTTTCACTTCCAGTACTAAACTCTTATAATAATACCATGTGCTGTTAAACAGCTGCCTCTTTCCACTGCAGCAGTGGCAGCATTTAGATGGTGGGAGAAGTTATTATTATATGGTATATCCTAGTAGTTCATAAAATGCTCTGGATTCTTCATCAGGAAGGGTGCTGTATAAATATAGGTTAAACATTTTATTTTATACTCCTGAATTCCTTTATCATTTATGTTTCTGTTCACCCAGGAAGAATGAATTTTTAAATATTGTGCAGTGGTATTTTATATTTCTGCTTTTGAAAGAAAGGGTTTCCAATATGATTGAAGTTGGCATCTGATCTTAGATTCAAATCTAAGAACTCTAGACTAGTGGTTTTCAACCTGTGGTCCATGGACTCATGAGGGTCCTCAGACTATATCTAAGATTTCCAAAAGGGGCCACACCTCCGTTTGAAATTTTTTTAGGGGTCCCCCAATGAAAAAAGGTTGAAGGCACTGCTTTAGACCCTAGAGCAGGGGTGGGCAAACTTTTTGGTCCAAGGGCCACATCTGGGTATGGAAATTGTATGGCGGGCCATGAATGCTCACAAAATTGGGGTTGGGGTGCAGGAGGGGATGAGGGGTTTGGCTGGGGGTGCAGGCTCTGGAGTGGAACCAGAAATAAGGAGTTCAGGGTGCAGGAGGAGGCTCTGGGATGGGGCAGGGGGTGTGCGGGGCAGGGGGGGTGAGGGCTCTGGCTTGGGGTGCAGGCTGAGGATGAGGGGTTTGGGGTGTAGGAAGGTGCTCTGGGCTGGGACCGAGGGGTTTGGAGTAAAGGAGGGGGATTAGGGCTGGGGAAGGGGGTTGGGGCATGGGGGGGAGGTGAGGGGTCCAGCTGGGCATGCAGGCTCTGGGGTGGGGCTGGGGATGAGGGATTTGGGGTGCAGGAGGGTGCTCCGAGCTGGGACCGAGGAGTTCAGAGGGCAAGAGAGGGATCAGGGCTGGGGCAGAGGGTTGGGGCGTAGTGGGGTGGCTCAGGGGTGCAGACTCCGGGTGGTGCTTACCTCAAGCAGCTCCTAGAAGCAGCAGCATGTCCCTCCTCCAGCTCCTACGTGGAGGCGCACCCAGGTGGCTCTGCTGCGTGCTGCCCTGTCCACAGGCGTCGCCCCTGTAGCTCCCGCTGGCCATGGTTTCTGGCCAATGGGAGCTGTGGGGCGGTGCTTGGGGCGGGGACAGCATGCGGAGCAGAGCCCCCTGGCTGCCCCTACACGAAGGAGCCATATTATGCAGTATTATGGCTTTTCCAAATATAGAATTTTGACACATATTTTTGTTAATCTGAAGCATTTTAACCTTAAAAAAAATTAAGTCTGTCCTTTAAAACATTTTTATAACTATGTAGTAGAAAGAGTGTGCCATGATGATCTGTTAAGGAACTCATAGACTCACAGGCTTTATGGTCAGAAGGGACCATCGTGATCATCTAGTCTAACCTCCTGCATGTTGTAGGCCACAGAACCTCACCCACTCCTGAAGTAGACCCCTAATCTCTGGCTGAGTTAATGAACTCTCCTGGAACTCCTCTTTCCTAGATTAAAAATAGCAATGGAGGAATCTCCAAAGGTTCAGGCCTCATTCCTTAGACACAGTGAGTTTACATTGTATATGAGTAGTTCAAAATATTCCTTACAGTGTTATTTCCTTGCACTTGTCTGTAATTAATTTAATCTACCATTGTGTTAGGTCCCTCTGGAGTTCCTCGCAGTCTGCTCCAGTGCTGACTAAATTAAACAATTTCGTATTGTCCGCAGATTTTTTTCCACCTGAATGTTCACCCTTTTATCCAGATCATTAGCAAATACATTAAACAATGTTTCCAGTACAGATCTTTGCGGCACTTAATTGTTAATCTCTTCCCATATGGCAAATTGAATGCATTGATCCTTACTCTTTATTTTCTATGTCTTGGCTAGTTTCTAATCCATGGTAATACTTTACCTCTCACCGCCTGACTACTAGTTTCTTTAATAGCCTCTTGTGAGGACTTTGTAAAAAGCTTTGTGAAAGTTCAAATAAATTGTGAGCTGGGTTATCCACTTGTCTCTTTTTCTGCTCTGTGTTACTATTCACAAGTAGAAAATAAAGGACTCTTATCCAAAGACAGCTAATATCTCACCCAGACATATCTAGTATTTTGTTGGAATGGTGAAGATGTTTTATATCTAAGGTAATTGTAGAGTTTCATTATAATAGCATCTAACCACCTCACAATTTGTAACACACACTGATCTTTACCACACCCCTGAAAGGAAAGTGTATTCCCTATAAATATATATAAGGTGGGGAACAGTCAGAGAGACAATGTGACCTTTCTGAGGTCAGACAGGGATCCTGTGGCAATGCAAGTACTTGAACCCTGGTCTGTAGAACCCTTATTTAGTGCTTTAACCACTAGACCATCCTTCTCATCATCTGTTTTATTATGGTTGAGAAACTCAGATTAGTCTTGCATGAGTTCTGTGCAATGCACACAAATAGTATGGCAAGTATCACCAGGGCTGTGATAAATAAAGTGGCCCTTTCTACAGAATTTACTGATGAGAAATACTCTAAGGATACAGAAGATAATGCTGTCCTTTTTCATTACAAGTGAGATTAAGACAGAACGCATACAACCAGAGCAAGTAGTGGGAGTTTGGCTTTGTTTAGGGTTTAGAATTTTGAGGTTTTTTTTTTTTTCCTGGGCCCTTTTGTTAGATGATACTGGTGCTTAGGTCTGATTTTCAGGGTCATCCATGAGGCAGTTCTTATTACTAATGCTCCCACTAAATGCCTTGTTATTCAGAGGTTCTCATTCACAGTCATTAATATCCACATCACTGTTAAAGTTGATAGGGATTTGTTGCAGAATTCTTGGGGTCTTTGAAAAATATATATGCTAACAGCAGATACTGTAAATTTGTGGCACATCACTGCAATGTGTGGTGCCAGTTGGAGCTTTTACTCTTGTTATTGCTCTTGCTGATTTTTGATGGACTTTTGCTCCTCAGCATTTGTTTCAGTTATTGGTGTCTTATACCCTCATTCAGTTTTAAGGGAGGACAAGCCGTTTCTTTCTCCATAGCCAACCCCACCTCATCATTGTCAGTGTTGCCAACTCTCATGGTTTTATCATGAGTCTCATGATAATTATTGCTTTCCTTAAGCCCCAGCTCCTGGATATGTGATGATTTCAGCCTTCATTCTTAAAGAAAAAGTTAGTTTCTAGCTCTCGTGCCTGTGGAGAAAGCTTAAAATGTGCACCCTAGAGGCTCAGAGAAAAGCAAAAGACAAATAAAGAGAACACCAAAACTATTATTTTTACATATTCTCATGTTTTTAGAACCAAACTCATGACTATTTTGAGCCTGACTCATGATTTTTGAACATTTGGAGTTGGCAATATTGCTATTCTCACCTGCCAGCTTCTATGGCTTTATGGAGCTGCAATAGAGGTCACCAAGAAGAAACTGAAATGGAGAGAACACCAAAACTTGTTTCCACATGTCTGCAATGGTAGGCCTGTCTTTAGCGTTTATCTGTTCTGCCCTAAAGACAGACTCAAATTACATATTATAACTGAATGTCCACCAGTCAGAAGAACTGATGGAACCAATCATCATTTTTCTATGATTGCATATTTGGGGAGGATTTTATTTGGGGAGGATTTTATCTCTGATTGTCCCAGGAGAAAAATTCTAAGCAACTAAGTCTACGCAAACATTGATTACATTGGAGGATCAAGTTCTAAACCAATGAACCCTGGGCAGTGTTATAAGGTGATTTTGTCTTTCCCATGTAGAAAGGACCAAAGGTGCTTTAACCATTGTCAAGGTTCCTTTCCCACTCTGAACTCTAGGGTACAGATGTGGGGACCTCCATGAAAGACCCCTAAGCTTATTCTTACCAGCTTAGGTTAAAAACTTCCTCAAGGTACAAACTTTGCCTTGTCCTTGAACCCACCACCAACCGTTTTAAACAAAGGACAGGGAAAGAGACCACTTGGAGACGTCTTCCCCCAAAATATCCCCCCAAACCCTACACCTCCTTTCCTGGGGAAGGCTTGATAATAATCCTCACCAACTGATAAAGGTGAACACAGACCCAAACCCTTGGATCTTAAGAACAATGAACAGTCAATCGGGTTCTTAAAAGGAGAATTTTAATTAAAGAAAAGGTAAAAGAATCACCTCTGTAAAATCAGGATGGTAAATACCTTACAGGGTTATCAGATTCAAAACATAGAGAATCCCTCTAGGCAAAACCTTAAGTTACAAAAAGACACAAAAACAGGAATATACATTCCCTCCAGCACAGCTTATTTTACAAGCCATTAAACAAAAGAAAATCTAACGCATTTTCTAGCTAGATTACTTACTAACTTTACAAAAGTTGTAAGGCTTCCTTCCTGATCTGATCCCGGCAAAAGCATTACACAGGCAGTCCTCCCCCCTGCTCCAGATTTGAAAGAATCTTGTTCCCTCATTGGCCATTTTGGGTCAGGTGCCAGCGGGGTTACCTTAGCTTCTTAACCCTTTAGAGGTGAAAGGATTTTGCATCTGTCCAGGAGGGATTTTATAGCACAGTATACAGAAAGATGGTTACCCTTCCCTTTATATTTATGATAACCATGTTACCATTTTGTGTTACAAATCTGGTACCAGGTTCATTAGTGCTCATGCAGGGAAATGGTGTAAATATCACGTCTTTGCATTCTGGGCACATTCTCCCAATAGTCACCCAAACACGGCCATATGTTCTTACTGCTAGCAACTTCTCTCAGGATTTCTACAGGTTATGGCTGGAACTCCATGGAAGCCCCACTGGCAGAGGCTGTTGAGGGGATATCCTGAAACAATGGTCCCCTAGCCATCCTGGTTAAGCCCTTTTTCCAGCAGTGCCACCCACCTTTGGGACTTCCCTGGCCCACTGTGGTGCAAGGGAAGTTGTGTTTCTGTACCATTCCAGGCTCCTCTGGCATAATTTCCGTCTCAGGGACGTCTGCCTGGGTTTATGTTTGAAGCAAACCCTGAGTGAATTTCTCTCCTGATGTTTACAGGGCTAAGCATGATGTTTACATACTTCAGTAACATGGTTGAAACCCAGTTTGGTTCCATCTGCACAGGCAAAAGTTTTAGTAGACAATCAGGATGAGCTTCACCCAACATGCTCCATTTGCCTGTGTGTATAGGCCCACAGCCTAAATCAAATGAATTCCTTCAGAGTCTTGATTCACTAAGACAACCTCATTATTTATTTAATCCTTTTTTCTTCCATCTGTGATAGGGCCAGAGTGGTAAAGCCCAGATTGCTTTGAATACTCCTCTCTCTCCTGCACTGAATGAACTTCAGTCACACACACACACACACACACATGATATCCCCATTAATTATTTGTCATTATTTATTGGCTACTAGACTAAAACACAGGCGACATGTCTGAATGGTACTTTCTTGACCCAATACACATTTAAAGGACATTTTCTTTGCAGAATTAGATGCAAAATTTTCCTTAATTATCAGAAGCCTGATCACTACTCCAGCCTTCCCCACCCGATCAATAAAGTTTCTTTGAGTTATGGATGCAGCGTCACATTGGGAGCAGTGGATTTTAATCAACCATCTTTGACCAAATGAAACAGTGTGTTCCTAAGCAGGCTAAGAGAGATCTAGGTTCTTGCTTCACTTCCCCACTGGCTCTGTCTTGTTTTGCTTGTTTAACCCCCCCCCCCCCCCCACACACACACACAAAACGACAACCCAAGGGAATAGACTAAAAGGGCATGGCCCCTTTAAACAAGGAGGATTAAGTCACTCCGAGTTACACCTGAGTCCCATTGCAAACGGAAGTATTATAGGATTAAAAGAAAAGGAGTACTTGTGGCACCTTAGAGACTAACAAATTTATTAGAGCATAAGCTTTCGTGAGCTACAGCTCACTTCATCGGATGCACTCTTTGTTAGTCTCTAAGATGCCACAAGTACTCCTTTTCTTTTTGTGAATACAGACTAACACGGCTGCTACTCTGAAACCTGTCATTATAGGATTAGTGAGTCATTTATACATACTGATAACTGTAAAATGTCAGGGTGGTTTTCATTTCAATTCAGGGACATTGTTGGGGGGGAGCGCCTCCTGTGATCACCATCCCAGGAAAAATGTTAGCTAATGACTTATTAAAGGAGAAGAAACAGACTAAGAGAATCTTCTGTCCAAGCAGCTGCTTTAGATAACACTGTTTGTTCACTTGCTCTGATAGCAAATCCTTGAGTATAGTTTTGTGTTTTCTCTGCCATGAGGCTTTTTATTTCCTCCACCACCCAGCCAAACAAACAAAAATAGCAATAACAATAACACTACAATGATTTTTCCTTCCTCCGACATGGATTATTGAGCACTGGTATCTAGAAAGCTGCATTTTAGCTAGATCAAGTTATATGCAAAGGAAAGGCCAAATTCTAAAGCTCATTGACATTAATGAGGGTTTTGCCTGAGCACAACCTGATTTGGTCTAAAATTCAACATATGTTGTATTTGTTTTGTAACTTCATCTATTAAGGTGAAGACATGAAGAGCTCAGTTCTATTTTACATTACACCACTCCACGGTAAATTATTAGATATCGTAAGTACTGTCCTCCTAGCATTAAATCTAAAACAACCGCTCTGTTTTCTTTTCAGAATAGCAGCCACGTTAGTCTGTATTCGCAAAAAGAAAAGGAGTACTTGTGGCACCTTAGAGGCTAACAAATTTATTTGAGCATAAGCTTTCGTGAGCTACAGCTCACTTCATCTCTAAGGTGCCACAAGTGCTCTGTTTTCTGTTTCAGAAGCAATTTGATTGCTGAGCAACAGAATACTAACAATGCTTCAGGACCATGTTTGGTCACCTCCCTACAAGACTCAAATACAATTTCATAATGCATCTTATAGTGTGGACAAAAACTGTTGATACTGACTTTAAATTTACCATGATTTAGACAGTGCTTTACAGGTGCGACATCCCTTTGAAATTTGACACCATGTTAGCACTACTTCATGTAGTTCAAATGGCTCCATTTGCTCCACCTATACTTTTCTTTATTTTCCACTGAATGAATCCGATGAAGTGAGCTGTAGCTCATGAAAGCTTATGCTCAAATAAATTTGTTAATCTCTAAGGTGCCACAAGTCCTCCTTTTCTCTTTTCACTTATACTTAGTTTATCTCTTAAAATGTGTGCTGGCTAATGACCATTCTCCAATATGTGTTTCTGGGGTTTGTATGTAGTTTCATCTGCACTGCTAAATCATGATAAATAATATGAGAAAATATCAACATACCCTGAATATGGGAAAGAGAAGGGGAATATGCAACCTATTATCTAAATTTCCTCACTCTTCACAGTTAATCTGTGTGAATAAACAATGACTCACTAATTGCTTTGCTCATTAGATTGCAAAAGAAGCATGGGGTGGGGGAGGTCTCACACCATGAGCCTGTTGTGACTGGCCCATACATTTAAGTACTAAGCCATCTGCACCACTGCAGAACATACCCCCTGCCAATGAATCCATGTCCTAATTGTCCTTGCAGCTGGCCTGCCTGCTGTACTGAAACAGCAGTAGGAGACGGTGACTGCTCACAAAATGGAGATGGGATGCAGAAGGAAGCTACTTCAGGACAGGCTTTGCCAGTAAAAAGCTGAGAACCTAAGAGGAACAGAAGAAATAAGGGAGGGTGAGCAATTTAAAAAAAAGATTCATTTAATGTAATATATTTATTTAAAGTACCCATCACACTTATCTCTGGAGTTACAGGCAGAAAACTTTCTTAAAACTCTACAAAATTAGTTCACCAATAGCAAGCAGAATGTTATAGACTCAATAGCAGAGGTCTAAACATAAGCCACCATCTCTCCCAGCAGTTATAATAAACTCTCAGCTAAAAGCCTGAGCAAACTGTCAGGCAGTTCATGTGTCCTGAAGGTCAACAGACTCAGGCTCTGTCAAACCAGGGGAAGAAGAGAATTTGGGACTCAAGAGACCTCTGCTGAACATGCCTACCCCGAGACATTCTACTCCAAGGTCTGTATCAGGTAATCTCAACTTTGTGGAGGTGCTCAGGAAGACACTCGGTCAACTGTGAAATAATATCTTTTACAGAGAGCAACTCTCACCAGCATACTTAATGGCCTATAAGGTTCCCATTACATCTTATAAGTCCCATTTCTCATGGTTGTGTAATATGACAATGAATGTTTATTCTGGGTATGAGTTAACTGGTTTGGAAACCCACCAAACCTTCACCCAAAACTGTGTGTTGTATAAGGTTTGAAAAAGGTAGGCTAACTTTAGTTTTTTCCATATTTTTAATTTACACACATCTAGATGCTTCCATGTTATGTTCACTGACACCCCATGAGAAATGGCTGTGATCTGGATGGACTACAAGCAGGAAGTATTAAAAACCTCTTGATAAGCTGTAAGTTTTCCACAAGGGGATCAGATAGCTTGGAGAAGCTTCCAAATGTATGGGTGTTTATCCAAACAGTCTCAAGCATTTTGAGGGTCATCTCTGATTAATTCATTTGATGCTTAGATTTGTCATAGAATCATAGAACTGGAAGGGACCTCGAGAGGTCATCTAGTACAGTCCCCTGCACTCAAGGCAGGACTAAGTATTATCTAGACTATCCCTGACTGGTGTTTGTCCAACCTGCTCTTAAAAATCCCCAATGATGGAGATTCCACAACCTCCCTAGGCAAATTATTCCAGTGCTTTACCACTCTGACAGTTAGGAAGTTCTTCCTAATGTCCAACCTAAACCACCCTTGCTGCAATTTAAGCCCATTGCGTCTTGTCCTATCTTCAGAGGTTAAGAACAGTTTTTCTCCCTCCTCCTTGTAACAACCTTTTATGTACTTGAAAACTGTCCCCTCTGTCTTCTCTTCTCCAAACTAAACAAACCCAATTTTTTCAGTCTTCCCTCATAGGTCATGTTTGAGGGAAGATTGAAAAAATTGGGTTTGTTTAGTCTGGAGAAGAGAAGTCTTCATTAGTAAAGGGCATTATCCTGAAGCCATAGTCATTCAGGATTCAATTTATAGCCATCAGCAGTAGGGGGCTTATACACTTGGTCTATGGCTACGCTAGAGAGTTTACAGTGGCGCAGCTGCACCTAGCCACTCCTCTAAGGTACTCCTGTTCTTTTTGTGGATACAGACTAACATGGCTGCTACTCTGAAAGAAGTAATGACTGCATATTTTGTTGATGGAAGCTAGAATGCAATTTTCTGATGATGTCAGGACTATTCTGTTCTCTTTGTCACTCAGTGTTGATGTCAGACTCAGACATGATCTGGAATAATATGAACTAGTATCATAGTTATAATTATTGGTAGGTGAAGCTCAAAAGGCTGGAGATTTATTCCAGGTAAGTACCCAGCAAATGTTTGGATACTTATCCAATTCTTATTTCACCCATCTGAACATCCTGAACTCTGCAAATCTGAGCTTAAAAATTCATGGTAAAACATAAGTTTCTCAAGAAACATCTGATTTATTTTGGTCTTTTCATGTTTGAAACACAGCAAAAGAAATTATTCTGTTCAAAGTATTTTGGCACTTTGACTCAGAACTAGAAGAGACACATAAAACTGGCCAATATAGGTTTTTTGTCTTTAAAATTAACTGAAATATTTTGAACTTTGAAAACTCTTCTGTGCAACTTCAGTTTGAGTTCTGGGTGAAGGATCAGGTCAGTACTTAGAGGATATGAACTAATTTATGCATCCCTATTAATAAGACTGCTAATGTTCCAATCCCTGATATCCATGATGGCACTTTGCATAGGACAAAGTAAAGGAATTGGTGAAGTGCAGTGTAGTCTGTGTATACTCTGGGCTGGAGCTTACTTTTCAGTCACTTCAGCTTTGAAGAGCAAGTGGATTTGGTGATTTCTATTTGATACCTAGAGACAGGAAAACATTCCTAGGACCAAACTGAAGGGGCCTATAAACCACATTCTTTGCATTAAATTCACCCTTGAGCAAAAAGCTTGTCCAATGTCTATGCACCTCTTATGTCCCATTTAAACTAATTTTTGGGGATGTAAATTGACCACACCCTCCACACAGGAGTGTCATCTCACCCCTTGCAAAGTCGATAAACAGTGAAGAACTCACTGTGTCACTTCCTGCTACTCAAGGAAACTAAGAGCAGCAAAGCGCTGCTCAGGAGCCTGCCAAAATTCACTTGTTAGGAGGTGAAATAAAATACAACCAATAGACAGGGCACATAATGTTCTAGTACACATTAACAACATCTTCCTGAGTTTACATCATCATCACTCCAACAAAACCACTCCATCACCTCCTTTTTATATACAGATGGGGACATGCTCTTCTTTAAATATATCTTATTGTAAGACTCGATCTATAAAGCATCTGGAAGTAGAAGATGAAAGACAGTCTTTCAACTCTATGCAACATGAAAAGAACATTCTGAACTTAGTTTAGTACTTTTAAAATAATTCTCATTAACAAATAAAGATCATTCCTAGAAAAGCTGTGATTAAAAAATTGAAAGTGGGATGGAAAAACTAAAAATAAAAGAGGTTCTTGTATGTTAGAAAATGGTCTCATATCATGAACTGCCAGTGAAGTTTCAGTAAAGAGAAATACCATTTCTTGGACCAGCTTCTGTTGATAAAGGAGACAAGCTTTCCAGTTACACAGAGTTCTTCTTCAGGTCTGGAAAAGGTTTCAGAGTAGCAGCCGTGTTATTCTGTATTCGCAAAAAGAAAAGGAGTACTTGTGGCACTTTAGAGACTAACAAATTTATTTGAGCATAAGCTTTTGTAAGCTACAGCTCACTTCATCGGAAAGTGTACAGTAAATACAAGGTTTCAGAGTAGCAGCCGTGTTAGTCTGTATTCGCAAAAAAGAAAAGGAGTACTTGTGGCACCTTAGCGACTAACAAATTTATTTGAGCATAAGCTTTCGTGAGCTACAGCTCACTTCATCAGATGCATTAGATGAAGTGAGCTGTAGCTCACGAAAGCTTATGCTCAAATAAATTTGTTAGTCGCTAAGGTGCCACAAGTACTCCTTTTCTTTTTTTGCGAATACAGACTAACACGGCTGCTACTCTGAAACCTGTTATTATGCAAGGCACTGAATTTAGCCGTATGGAGTGGAAATCTATCAGCTTCATGAAAAAACTCGTACAGATACAGACAGACATCATCTTCCTCTCCAAATGCAAACAGATGGACATCATACCAAAAGGACTGAAGGTAAAAAATCCATTACAATCTACATACCACACAGACTATGCTGACAGCTTGTGCCACACATTCTCAAAGAAACTGGAGTAAATACAAGGTGGAACAAGTTATTTAGCATACGTAGTTAGCACATATTCTAAGAGACCATTCAAGGTGAAGTGGCCCATTAATGGTCCCTTAGAAAATGTGTTAACTACTTAGGTTAATCAATCTGTTCCACCTTGTGTTTAGCTGTAACCTTTCCCAGACCTCTGTGTAGCTTGAAAGCTTGTCTCTTTCACCAACAGAAGTTGGTCCAATAAAAGATTTTATCTCACCCACGTTGTCTTCCTAATGTCCTTGGCCCAACACAGCTACGCCACTACAAACAATGAAGTTTCATAAAAAGAAAAGGAGTACTTGTGGCACCTTAGAGACTAACAAATTTATTAGAGCATAAGCTTTCGTGAGCTACATCCGATGAAGTGAGCTGTAGCTCATGAAAGCTTATGCTCTAATAAATTTGTTAGTCTCTAAGGTGCCACAAGTACTCCTTTTCTTTTTGCGAATACAGACTAACACGGCTGCTACTCTGAAATGAAGTTTCATGTAACTTTACTTCAAAAAATGGTCCTGTTCTGACTAAAAATTGCAAGATATTTAGTTTTGCATCTTTTCAATGAGAAAATTGTCCTCTTTGTGGAAATCATTTCATTTTGAAACATTTCATGAAACATCATGTTTCTGGCTTTTGAAATGTCAGGGAATGAAATAACAAAAATGTTGATGCACAATTTTATGTATTTTCTTCACTTTCACATTCAATCCCTACAATAAGTAACAAGAAAGTCCCTAAAAAAAGAACAGGAGCACTTGTGGCACCTTAGAGACTAACAAATTTATTTGAGCATAAGCTTTCGTGAGCTATACTGTTTTTAAAAAAAAATCCCTGTAATTTCATCTGTTCAATTAAAAAAAAATACAAATAGCCATTTGGACTGCACCCTGTATACATTTTGCTATTTAATGAAGGAGTGCAATATTATAACTGTTGGCTTGTTTGCATTTTCAGTTTATTCAGACATGTTGATCTGACATTGCAAACTTGCTTATGCTGTCATTAAAACCCATAGAGAATGTCAGGTTACCATATCATATGTCTGATGCATTCTCATATCATGTGATGCCAAGTGTCAGAAGTCTAACATAAAAAGGGCTTCTATTGACATACACACTTGTTTTAAAAGCACATGCTCATCATTTTGGGTAAGCTCAGATACTAGGGTGAGAAGTGAAGTATAAGAACTTAAACTGAATACAAATTTCAAATGCTGAACATTCAGTCTGAGTAACCTTATATTTTTACAGGGTTGATGGTGTGTAAGAAGTCTATAAAAAAAAGGGTACTTCTTGATTCATCAGGAGCCAAAGCATGAAGTCCTTTCCCAATATCTACTCATTCCTTACCCAGACATTGATGCAAATTTGCCTGAATAAGGACTGAGTAAGAACTTCAGCATCTGGATGCACAAAGCTGTAAAGATTTCTACACAACCCTGTACCAATTAAATAAAATAGGGCAAATGGTTCAGGCAGGAATCAGAATCTATCCAAATCAACAATGTTTAAGGAGCTAAATGCTATGAATTGCTTTTCAGGATAGGCAATATGGCCTACTTTATTTTTTGCAGAAAGTTGTGTAAATCTCTGGTACTATGTAGGTTTAAGAACAAGTAGTAATGACAGTTAACAATAATAAATGTTTGCATTGTGTCACAAACATCATATATGGTACTGTGGAGTTGAGTCACCTGCTTCACAGTAGCTGTCCCAGAAAAATCCCATATTCTAGAAGCCCAGGTCTGGAGCATGAAAAATAGGAGAGGGACAACAATTTCCCAGCAGTAGTCCAGAAGAGCTTGTCATTGGGACACAGGCTGGAGTTTGTGTCAATAAAACCATACGGACACTAATTGAATCTCAGCTTCTCTGGGTTTACTCACATATAGTAATAAGCTGCAATTTATTATGACTAAATGCCATTAATACCCTATCTAAATGAAAAATTATAATTAATTCATTAATAGGAACATAGTGTGATGGTGCACCCCATAAGGCTTTATGGAAATATGCTTATGAATGTATATATGACATAACTGGAATATGTTTTATGCTACATATGCCATGTAACATGATCTATTGAATATATTCATCCTATTTGTATGCATGTGTCGTTGTATTCGAAGTCATGAAATTGGCTGTATACTTGTTTGATTTTAAATAACCTTAGTAAGGCATTTGGTCAGCTTCTTTAGAAAGGTTTCAGAGTAGCAGCCGTGTTAGTCTGTATTCGCAAAAAGAAAAGGAGTACTTGTGGCACCTTAGAGACTAACAAATTTATTAGAGCATAAGCTTTCGTGAGCTACAGCTCACTTTGCATCCGATGAAGTGAGCTGTAGCTCACGAAAGCTTATGCTCTAATAAATTTGTTAGTCTCTAAGGTGCCACAAGTACTCCTTTTCTTTTTTCTTCTTTAGAAAGGAATTTGCAAGTTAAGTGCCCAATCAAGAAGCACTTAATGGACAATGGACCTTGGAAGGCTCCCATCCACATAAGAAGTCTACATGAGGACCTTCAAGGTAGCATGTGAACCATGGATGCCACCTGTAAATTCTGAGTCATGCAGGACATGTGACTTGCCCATGTGACTCCAAAACTCCATCTTGTAGCTGGAATTCTACACAGGGGGAGGGAGGGATATCCACCCACAAGAGAAAGTCTATTTAAACCTGTGGGAGACCCCTCCATTTTGTCTTCAGCTGGCTCAAGAGATAGCCTCTCCACCCCTAGGGATACCTGAAAGAAACCGGAACAAAGGACAGTAACTACAGGGGGTGTGAGTGATTGCTGGACCCAGACTAGTCTGTAAAAGGAAGTGTACTGGAACACCTCTGAGGGCGAGGTTTTATCTGTATTCAGTTTTCTTACTGTATTAGGCATCGGCTTGTATGTTTTATTTTATTTTGTTTGGTAATTTACTTTGTTCTGTCTGCTATTACTTGGAACCACTTGAATCCTACTTTTCTGTATTTAATAAAATTACTTTTTACTTATTAATTAACCCAGAGTCTGTATTAATACCTGGGGTGGGGGGGAACAGCTGTGCCTATCTCTATCAGTGTTATAGAGGATGAACAGTTTATGAGTTTACCCTGCATAAGCATTATTAAAGACAGGAACACTTCTTAAGCTGCTTTCAGTTTAAGCCTACAGCTGTTAGGGGACGTGGGTCTAGGTTTGCAGCAGGCTAGTGGGTCTGGCTCAAACCAAGCAGGGCACTGAAGTCCTAAGCTGCCAGGGCAAGAAAGTAGAGGCAGAAGTAGTCTTGGCACATCAGTTGGCAGCCCCCAGGGGGTTTCTGTGATCCAACCCGTCACACATAGGAATTGACACACCTGACCAGACCCAAAGTCCATCTAGTCCAATAACCTGTCTCTGATGGTGGCCAATACCAGAAGTTTTTGAGGAAGATGCAAGTGCCCCACAATCAGCAGATGTGGGATAATCTTCGCCCCCACATTAAGTCTCATCCTGATCTTAAAGAATAAGAGATAGGCTTCAAAACGTAAGCCAAAGGTTTGATATACCTTCCAAAATTTTGTTAGCATTCATTATTATAATGCTTCATATTCTTGATAACCAAATGAATGTCCCATCCCTTTCTGAATCTTGCTAAATTCTTGGCCTCAACAACATCCTGTGGCAATGAGTTCCACAGTCTAATTGTATGTTCTGAGAAAAAGTATTTCCTTTTTTGCTTTTGAATTTGAACAATAATACTTTACATCTATACTTGTTGGGGCCCAGTCCAAGGCCCATTGCAATCAGTGGAACTGGAGCGCCTCATCAGGCTCCTGCCCACAGAACCTCCCACTGCCCCGACACACAACTTGAGTAGACTGAATGCCAGCCAGCCATTCCATCTTTGAACCACACCAGAGATCATCTGTACAACTTCATACCATCCACTTCCTTGCCCTTGTGTCCCACTCCAGCACCAAGATGTGGAACTTACTGCCATCTGCAGAGGGCAGGAAGCCCCAGTGGGCCAGTGTGTTTTCCATTCTGGTTCATGTGTTTTCCATCATGGCCCACAGGGGATTTTAGTTGGCAGTTCCTCCATGGAGCTATGAGCATGGGCATGTACCTGGCATGGTTCACAGAATCCCCAGACACCTATTCTTTCTGCAGCAAGAGGGAAACCCTGGCACATGTCTATGTAGAGTGTGTCAGGCTGCAGCCACTCTTCTATTGCCTCCAGAACCTCTTACTGAAAATCTGGCTGCATTTTCCCCCACACATGTTTGTCTTTGCACATCCCTCCCATGTCCCCACAAGGTCAAGACAAGACATCCTTGTCAACCTCCTCCTGGTGCTGGCCAAGGTGGCCATCCATCACACGAGGAGGGGGAGGGGAGGGGTACTCTGTGACTGTGGGGTCTATTTCCAGTTCCTGGTCAAATCACATCTCCAAGAAGAGTTCCTCTGGGCAGTGTCCACTGACACCTTAGCTGCCTTTGAGGAGTAGTGAGCACTGTCGAGGGTTCTCTGCTTAGTGTCCCTTTCCGGTTCCCAGATTTTTAACCTTTGATCTCACTCTCATTCCTGTTTTATTATTTGTTGCCTCAATAATTCATTTGTGGTCTGAGTTCAGTGGTTCTTCCACCTAGGGTGAGGGGGTGGGTGTTTAGTTCTAAGTGAGCCTAGGCCAGGGGCAGGCAAACTCTTTGGCCTGAGGGCCACATCAGGTTTTGGAAATTGTATAGAAGGCTGTTTAAGGGAGGCTGTGCCTCCCCAAACAGCCAGGCATGACCTGGCCCCAACCCCATATCTGCCCCCCCCAGACTACTGCCCCATCCAACCCCCCCTGTTCCCTGACAACCCCCCGAGACCCCTGCCCCCTTCAACCCCCCTGTTCCCTGGCTTCTGACCGCCCCAACCCCTATTCACACCCCTGCCCCCTGACCACCACCCTGAACTCCCCCGCCCTCTATCCAATCCTCCCTGCTGCCTGACCCCTTACTACTCTGCCTGCAGCACCGGTGGTTGGTGGTGCTACAACTGCACCGCCCGGCTGGAGCCAGCCATGCCGCCATACAGCACAGAGCACCAGGTAAGGCCCCGGCTCTGCAGCTGCGCTGCCGCAGGAGCTCGCCGCCCTGCCGTCCAAAGGAGAATTGCGCCGGCGGCACCGTGAGCTGAGGCTGTGGGGGAGGGGGATCAGCGGGGGAGGGACAGGGGCTTGCCTCCTGGGCCAGGAGCTCAGGGGCCAGGCAGGAGGGTCCTGGGGGCCGGATGTGGCCCGCGGGCCGTAGTTTTCCCACTTCTGGCCTAGGCCCACTCATCCCAGAACCTGCAACAGGTACAGTCAGTGGGATTATCACCATTGATTTCAATGGGCATTGCATCAGGCCATTTCTGAGAGGTTTTTCAGATGAGCCAATACCCTGGTCTCAGTTTTCAAATAAAAAAATTAAACCATATCAAATCGACTATAAAAGGAGTAGACCCCCCTAAGGAAACACGCTTTGTAGTTCCAAGGTGCATTCCCAACAATCCACTCTATCCTCCATGCAACCCTCCTACCAGGTTAAACAGAATACTAATCCCTTCTTGTTATACAGCACTTTTCATCATTAGCTCTCAAAGTGCTTTACAAAGGAGGCCAGTATCATTATCCCCATTTTATAGATGTGGACTCTTCACAGCTGACTCTGTCAGTGTGTTCTGAATCTAACCTCTGGCAAACTAATGAGGCAAGTGGTTGAATTACAAGGCCAAGGACCAAGAATGTCCTACTCCCTCCCCCATCCTCTTCTAAGTAAGGAGGTGTCTGTTAATGGGAACAGAATGGGTGATTGTAATAGTAGCACATGGGGAACGATGCAGTTTCTCAAGCAGCTCATTTTGGTTTTTATAGGTTAAAATCAGCCCTTTGGACTTCACTCTGTAATCAGCTGTCTGGCAGCACAGAATTCATGTGCTCCTGGCAAGAAAACTGAGCCATTGTGCTCTGCACTAGCTCTAGTTTCCAAATGGTTTGAAGGTTTAATTCCACACAGAGCACGTTGCAAAAATCTAACCTCAAGGTGACAGATAATCAGAGAGAGGTCCTTATCCAAGAGAAAGGGACACAACCTTCTTGCCAGTCACAGCTAACAAAGAGCTTGGCAAGCAGAGGTAACAAAAACAATCTCTGCATTTCATACATCGTGAATTACTTGATAGAGGGCAACACTCTTTTGGGCTTTCTTTGTACGATCTGAATGTGGATTTGAACTATTGGGTGCATTTTTCATTATTATTCCTTAATACATTTAAGGATATTTTGGTTTATTAGAGCAAGTTAATCCATTTCAGGTTTCTCTTTATTCATCATAAAAACACAAAAGGAGGCATAAGTCCAATTTTTCCACACGTGCAGGTCACCTTTCATATGTATTATGGCTCATTTGAAGATTCATAAAACATATGGTTGCACATTGTGATTCCATTGGTAACATGTTTAGAATGATAATCCTTAGAAACAAGATGTATTCTATTCGTAGATGTTTCAAAATCTCAGCTACTTTGCTTATTTTTTAATATAGAAAAAAACATGTAACCTGCATTAGGAAGTAGTTAAAAAGGCAGTCAATTGTTGACAGTTTTATAATTTTAAAAGAGCCAAATGGATGTTTAATTTTTTTAAATGTACTCTGGGCCTGAGAATTTATGTGCCAGATTTCAGCTAGCAGCACATTTTTAAGGCCAAGTTATAAACTCCATATCTTGCAAGCATAGCTGTAATTATATTTGATCCCAGACTTGGATTTATTCTCCACATCAACTTGCATCTGTAAAGAATGATCAGGTTGGCTCTATATCTCTACTTGTAGAATGGCAATGGAAAATGCAGGTTAGGAGAAATCACTGCTTTATTTAGATGTGGTGGATAAATTTTTCACAGTCTAAAGCTCTGTAACAATTAAAAGCCTGAACGCTGTCTACTTCTTTTTGACTGACAAACAGGATTTTACTACCTGGGCCTTTGTCACTCAGGACAACATCAGTATGGAATGGCTTTGTTAATGCAGTCAGTTTCAGTGTCAAGGAACCCCATGTGGGACAGATAAAAGATAATCTGAGATGGCAAGCAGCCAGGAAATTAAAGATACAAAAGTTCAAGGTGTACATGTTTCTCAAACTTTTTAAAGAGACTGGTACCCTTATAGTCTTTCTACTTTGGGGCTTTAAGTTTGTTCCATTAACCACAATTAGAATCAAATCACTTATTGTTCTGTTTGTGAGTGTGTGAGGGTAGGGTAATAATCAAATCATTTTTCAGCCACACCTACAATTTCTTGGTGATTTCTTATCTTCTTTTAGTACAAAGCACACTCCAATATTAAATATTTGAAAAAAATAGCCTCTAAAGTTCTCTTTGGGCTATTTCTTGTTGAAACTTCTGTAAGCTGTGCTGCGAGTTAATTATTTGCACTGGAATGAATATGCATGTTTGTGCTTCTCTTGTTAATGTTTTATATATAAAATGATGGGCCTGATTCTCTTTCCCTGAATCCTGTGTAGCCATCTACACCAGTGCAAAGTGACTACAAAATACTGCCACATCAGAATAAAAACATTTCATCATGTTTGTCACTATGGGCTAGAGTCACAAAGGGATTTAGGCAATGTGACACTGAGCATGGCATGAATGCATCGGATGAAGTGAGCTGTAACTCACAAAAGCTTATGCTCAAATAAATTTGTTAGTCTCTAAGGTGCCACAAGTCCTCCTTTTCTTTTTGTGAATACAGACTAACACGGCTGCTACTCTGAACTCTAACTTTTAGATGCTTGGGAAATCACTGGAACAACACTACATTTCACAAATGTTAAGCACCTCAGCTCCCTAGCCAATGCCTGGAGAGAGACTGGTGCCACAGAATGCAATTCACAAAAGCCAGCACGTTAAGTGGGGAGCTGCCTAAGCTAACCAATGGGAGATGCTGATGAGAGGGATGTATGCTAAGGTCTGCTCCCTCACAGTGATAGGCACCTAAGTCCAGGCTGTAGGGAGGTGCCTCACTCTGCTGGTGATCCATGAATGGGAATGTCTTTTCTGGAGGCAGGTGGCTTAGTCACCGAAGGCATTTCTTGTGAGAATGAGTTAAGCAGCTGCCTCATTCCACACAAAATGGCTGGAGGAGGAGGTGCCACCACCTGTTTTATAACTTTTAGCCAAGAGTGTAGGAGACCCAGGTTCAGTTCCCCCTGTGTGCCAGCGGGCAAGAAAGGATTGATAAGGGGTGTCCTAGGAACATGTGCTAACCACTGAATTGTGGGATGTTCTGATGTAGGGGCTCCCTCAGTTTCTCCTTCTCACATAAATTGTTCCACTGTAGATCAATAATGAAAGAGTGATTGGAGCACTGGGGTTGGGCATCAGGGTCTTCCACCTCTGAGGAAGGTTCCCTAACCAGCAGGCTACAGAGTCATTTGCTCACTTTTTTTCTCTGGCCCAATGATTCTTTAATTATTTACCTCCAAATAATGGCTTGTAGTAGCTGACCACAGACAGAGAGAGTCTAGAATAACAATTGGGGAAGGAGGTACCCTATTCCCATTTCAGATGATTTCTCCCCACCCCAATGTAAATGGTTCATGTCCTAGCCTGGTCCACTATTTTTATGACTTACTGAGGCTTCTGGGATCCATTAAAACCTGGATGGAGAGAATGGCATCAGGGCTTCTAAACAATTTTTTAAAAATAATTTCTGTTCAAGCCATTAATGTCACCAAAAGAGTCTGGAGGCTCAGAAGGCTCCTCAAGGGTCAGAAACCCCATAGGTAATTTTTGTAATTATTTCTTTTGGGGGTGGGGAACACAACCACTTTTTTTTTTTCACTAGCTAAGAAGAGCTTGTAATGAATTGTAATTCAATTCAAAACTGCCTGGAAAGCTAAAAAGGAATGCAAATATTATCCCCTCCACAGAGTCCTAGAAAACATCACCTTTATTATGCTCAGCAGAATTTATTTGTATTCATATCTTTTACTATGATTTAGTCCACAATCTTCAAAAATTTATCCAAATGTGGAACTCACGCTATGTGCAGCCTTAGTGTACAGTACATTCAAAGGCCTATACAAGGCTGTTTCAGGCTAAATAGGCATTGCTATGCACACATTCCAGTTATTGCTTATGGGTGAAATTTACCTCCATACCAAAGGGCAGAACAAAACTTTTACACCACGTAAGCTCTATTTTGAGGGTGTAAGTGGGACATAAGTCATGCATGGTTGACTTGTGTTGGCCTTTTCCATATGGAGGATTTTCACCCTGTGTTAATAAGCAATACATACTATTCATGGGGGGAGGGGGAAATCACCTACATGCATGATGTAATATGAATGTACGCTACATGCTAGATGCCACATGCATGGTACGTGGGATGAAACTGTACAAAGGGTCAAATAGTTTGTACTGAGTGTGCTGTATAACTATATCTCAAATATGCTTCAAACTCACAAAAGCAATGGGAAATTTACCACCTACACACACGTTATTAATGCACACAGTGCACCTTGTTGCTCATCTCTGGGTTACAGAGTAATATAAAATCCCATCAAGTTGTTATTACACAATCTTTCTTGCAAAAATGATACTTTACTGCGGTAATCATTTTTCTCCAGGAGACTGCACTAGAAGCTTTCATCTCCATTACTTGTGATTTATAAAGTAGACTTTGCACACACACCAAAAGCTTTCCTGTGACCTGCTACAACACAATTAATGGAAGCTGTAATAAGCAGGGATGGGTGAATTCAACCTCTAGAATTATGAACTTACTCAAACAATGTATGTTGCAAAGTTTGACATGAAGTACAGTACTGTTGGGTTCCTGCTTTGCTCAGGAAAAAAAGAGTGGGAGCTGGGAAGGGTAGGGAGAAAAAAATAGGGTGAAAAAGAAGCAGAAGAAGAGGGGCAGTGTAAAATAAAAACAATTAGAGGGAGTCTGAAAAGAGGAGCAGAAATCTGGAGAATGATACATGGCGATACTCTTCCCTCCCTCCCTCCCTCCCTCTCCCCATATAAACACACTTTAAACAGGACACTCATTTTGGCACAGGTTTCAGAGTAGGAGCCATGTTAGTCTGTATTCGCAAAAAGAAAAGGAGTACTTGTGGCACCTTAGAGACTAACAAATTTATTAGAGCATAAGCTTTCGTGAGCTACAGCTCACTTCATCCGATGAAGTGAGCTGTAGCTCACGAAAGCTTATGCTCTAATAAATTTGTTAGTCTCTAAGGTGCCACAAGTACTCCTTTTCATTTTGGCACAGGTTTCCCTTTAGCTAGAAAAACACATTGGCATTGTTTCTAAAACCTGTTCACCCTATGGAACATAATGGGCTTAAAATAGTGGGAAAAGTCTTGTCAAACTCAAACTTAGATCCTATCATGAGAAACATGTGAACAGGCTCATGTACAAATGCAGAGCCCCATCGACATCAATGGGATTCTACACTGGTGCAGGGGTCTGCCTGTGTGGTTCTTACTGAAGGATCAGGGCCTAATTTGGAGGGGGGGAAATATAGTTTGCGAGAATCATTAACCTAAGACAACCTTACTGATAAGGTTAGCTCGGTGCTCTGAAGCTTTCGTGACAAAGTCAAATTGAATGGAATGCAATAAAAGTTCTGCTGGACATGGTGTTCTGCATTTCTGTTCTGTTCTTCCATCAGGCAATATTGCCCTTCCTCATTATCACCTACAAATAAAGCCATGTGGCAAGAGAGAAGTTTATGTGCAGTAACTGCTTATAACAAAGCTAACTATGCTAAAGAGGAAGTATCACTTAAAGCAGCCCACTCATTTTAAGGCCTGTCATGTTCATTGCTCAACCTCTGTAAAACCACCAGATTTTATTTGAAGCTTATTGAAGCACCTCCAGCTTTGCAATAGTTCCATGCTCTATGTTCTATGCTAACAATTCATGTGCCCCCATGCTTAATTAAAGCCTCTTGTAAGGGACATTCCCTGTTCTTTAGTATTATATTTTAAGATAAAATTGGAATTAGCTACCAGGAAGAAGTCTGTGCTGGCCTTTAATTAAACCCTCCTTTGGGAGTGGGCTCCATGTAGGATGTTTCTGTAGGCATCCATGAGAATGACATTGTTAGTTATGGAATGAAAAGAGATCCATTTTTCTTTACTTTCTTGTAGCTTTTTTTGCATTTTGGGTATTTTATTAACTTTATTTGTGTGTTTTTTGGTTTTGGTTTTTTTTTGCCTTGAAATTGATAGACAGAGGACTGAGTAGGGAAGGCTCAATGATGGATCTTAGTGACTAAGTAAACAATATGTTTTGCAGAACTGCAGCTCAAGGCCAAGGTGGCTTAGAGGCATAAAGGCCTAGTTCTCTTGTTTTACTGGGGTGCTGGATTTGAACAGTTAAGGCAGGGTAGTGACAGCTAAATGGATAGACCTTTATTATTGGCATGAGTAGTATAGCAGTGTGTACCTGATCCAATGGCATTAGTGAGAAGGGCTGTTAACCCCTGTAGTTGTGGGGGTTTATTTTGTGTGTGTATGTGTGTCTTACACTGCTACTAACTTGTGAACTGAATATCTGAGTGTAAGCGATTGCATATTTCGAATCACCACCCGTTACGCCTCTGAGTACTAAGAAATGGCTCAGATGGAAAGATAGCAGCAGTTAAATTTACCATGACATGTATTGCTCTAGCTGTATAAAGATACACTGTATATGAGTATATGTATATAAAATGTTACAAAGTTAACCCCTTTATGCTGTTTAGAATACACAAAAGACAATACATATTCTCCTTTGTGTTATGTACATTGCATCCTTTGCATCAGTTGAATATATACTATATTCAATTTCAGTGTGTGTGCGCGTACAGAAAACTATTGCAAAAGGAAACAATGTAAATAACTGAAAGGGGAATAGAAATAGTTGTTACACGGACTATTATAAATAGAATACAAATATATGTGTGTGTGTGTGTGTGAATTATATATATGTAATGCATATGTATGCCCTTCTTTTTATGAAACATATATACCCATATGCACAGTTAATGTATTTGTTATAAATATGTGTACAGTAAAAAAGTACTAATTTAATCATTACAGCTCATTAAAGGGTTAGAAATTGCTCCAACTAAGACTTTATCTCAGTGAGCATACTTGTCCTTTTCCATGGAAAAGATAAGCTCTTTTCTGGGTCATAAGTTGTAACTCTTTTCCAAGAACATCACCTCCTGCATATCACATGATTAGGGTTTGGTATCCAAATTCAACATTTTAAAGAGAGAGAGACAGAGAGAGAGATAGATCAAGAAGGAAGGAAATTTACTAGCAAATGAAGTAGTTACTGTCTAAACGTTTTCAGAGTTTTGATAAATTAGTTCATTGCGTGCCAAGGCACATTCTGAATAGGTGTCAAAAGTCCACTCAGATTCCATCTAAAAATAACCTCAAAGTACATTATGTGCCAGCTTTTTGTTGATTTTAGCAGTTCAATATATTTCAAAACCTGAGCTGAATTTTCATTACATATGGTTGGTAAGATCTCAGACTGTCAGTGGAGGCTAGAGCTTTAATTTCCTGACCTGAATTGTTTTCAGCCGTGCGGCCATTGCTGGCAGGGCGGAAGGTGCAGCTGCCAGACTCCTAATGCTCAGCTGATGAAGAATATAGTAAATATGTTTGGATTATAATAAATATACATACAATGCAAGGAAAGATAGAGCATTGAAATTAGATATGAGGAAATAGTTAGGTGTGTGGTGTGTGCCAAAGGATTACCCACTCTGTCTTGCCTATCTTTCAACAGGAGCAACTAAAAGAAATTATGAGTCCAGTTCCCTGTAGTGCTGCTGTCCTGTTCATGCTATTCCGGAGACATAAAGGGGCCACAAAGGAGGAAGGAAGCTCCCAGGGGACACCTCTTTAGATACAGAGCAGTTCTAGACCCATCCCTCCTTGCATGCCCTCTGCTGTAAGGAGGATAATGTGTGTGTGTGTATTAGGGCAGGGAGGGAGTATGGGATTCTCAGCCACTCATGGTGGCAATGCATAAATTTGCACAACACTGAGATTGCTCTCACTTCCATTGGTAGGAAAGCAGTCCCTGGCAGACCTAGAATAAATGTGGTGTAAAAGCTAAGAATATGAACAAAGCAACTGTCAGTCAGGGCTCATGGGTGTATGTAGACATATGGGATTTACTCAGCTGTGTACAGTGTTTAATATTCTGGAGGCAATGCTTTTTGTGATGACTGGCAGACTAGCTTTATTTTTCGCCTCAGTCTTTTATTAAGACTTTGCTAGTTCTCTCAGCCTAACAGCACCTTAAAAAGGTGGTGTGTCAGAGATCTATCAAGAATAGCAGTATTGTGTAAAATCATGGGCTGAGCATCCAGTGGAGAAGGAACAGCAGGCATCTGTCCAGCCAGTCCTTCATTATTTGTGCTCGCACATTCTGAAATAATGAGAAGTAAGAACAGAAGCATGAAAACTGTCCATAGGATTGAGAATGGCTTTCCTGCCTCTTGCACTAAAATGCACTGTGTTCCTCTGATAGAGTTTCATGTATCAGAGTAGCAGCCGTGTTAGTCTGTATTCGCAAAAAGAAAAGGAGTACTTGTGGCACCTTAGAGACTAACAAATTTATTAGAGCATAAGCTTTCGTGAGCTACAGCTCACTTCATCGGATGCATTTGGAGGAAAAAAAAACCACCATGTTTCATGTATGTTTGTTATGATTGGAAACTTGGTTTTCCTAAATGATTGCATACATGATCCCAACGTTTTAAGTCTCACTGATGAACGACCAAGCTGTCTGCAGACAGAAGAAATAAATGTTTTTAAAGCAGAAAAGTTCATTTCAAAGCCTGCTGACAACAAACTTGCAGTGTATATCCATAAAGCATCTCAATACTTGTGGGTGAGCAGAATATAAATAACTTTTTCAATACAATGTCATGGTCATATCATGCAAGGAACCAGTTGACTCAGAATGGGCTTATTGTGGCTAAGTACACCATTGATTCATCCAAATATTATCCTCCTTATGTATATTTATTTCTAAATGGAAAAAGGAGGTAATACTCAGAATCGAATGAAAGTGTCCTGATCTCTATTTTGTGGCATCTCTGTACTCAGAACATATTATGTTGCTGAATATTGTTTGAAATAAGGGCAATGAAACCAGGAAAATCCCATTGCACTAGCTAGGTACAAAGGTCTTGGTTGTAAAACATGGATATCTCCATTCCAATTGGATATACAGTAAAACACCATATTCTATTAGGACAGAACATCATGCTTTAAGGATATAGGCGAGATAACTCAGGCTGCAAACTTACTCGCTTCAGCTCCATCACTACAGAGCTTTACCTTAACCAGAATGTACCCAACCCCCACGCACTTAAACATTGCTAAGGCTAAGTTTTAGAACCTAATGAGGGGGCAAAATGAGCATAAAGAAAAAAAGTCCCTTTCAGGAAGCTTTTAAAGAATGCTGAATGACTTTTTTCAGCACAAATGTGTCACTTAGATCAGTTTTCTAATTCAGCGTGTCCCATAGGGTACGATCCAAAACCCACCGAAATTAGCGGAAAGATTCCCATTGACATCAGTGAGCTCTGGATCAGGCCCATTAAGAATACTTTAAAAGTAATATCAGGGACCGAATCAATATGAAGTCAACTGGAAATGGACACTCATCCACCAGGAAGATAATCCCTTGAGTGATGAAGGATTTAAAAATAAAGATAGAAAATGTCCAGGCCCTCCATTTGTTTGCTACTCCCACTTGTTGCATCTTGTCTTGAACTCGATTGGGCAGCAACTTGTTTCTTGCTGAGTCTGCAGAATGTCTAGCACAATTGTGCCTCCAATCATGATTGGGGCCTTTGCCCACTACTATGATACAAACAAAAGGTCATTTTAAATTATTTTATGGAGCCCTATCATTGAGACCTTTGTTAAATTGTGTTTATTATAGTGGTCCACACAGCACAATGTTGGTCTTGCAGTTAAGGCATTGGATTAGGACTCAGAAATCTGCATTCAGTCCATGGATCAGGTACTGACTTCCTTTCTGACCTTCAGCAGACCTCTGTGTGCCTCAATTCACCATCTGCAGAAGCTGAATAATAATATTTACCTTCTCCCACCCTTTGTCTGCTTTGTCTATTTAGATTGTAAGCTCTTCGGAGCAGCAACTGTCTCTGTTTTTCTTTATACACAGCACCTAGCACAATGAGGCTCTGATCTCAGCTGGGTTCTTTAGATGCTACTGTAGAACAAATAGTAATAATAAAACATATTTCTCAACGACAAATGCTTTAATAAACATTCCTAATTTGAGCTCATAATGTCTCTCTTCCCCTCCTTTCCCATCCACATTTATCTCTCATAAACACTGCCCTTTTCTCCAAATGTGCTTGGGCCTTTCTTGGAAACCTCTCTTCCTCTGCTGTGGTGTTCGCTCATTTTTTTATACAGAGAACTGAGAAGCATGCAATTAGTGAAAAGCAAGACAGACCTTGTCAGCTGACATTAGCTTTAGAAGGCTCAACAGACTCCTGATCAGAACAGAGACCATCATTTACTGTTAAATAATTTCTGGAAAAAAGCCCAACAGGATGACTTCCAAGATCCTTTCTCTCTCTCTCTCTCTCTCTGTAAATAACATGAATGGTTGTAACGGTGTATAAAATCTGTCTCAATGGATAGTCTCCTTTTCCATAACCTTCACAATATTTGTTTAAATTCTGGTTATGAGGGAATAAGGCTCCAGGGGCCTCAGGGACTGCTCAAAGAATCTTAACTCTCTCTTAGAGGGAGAGCACTTTCCTAAGAGGATCACAATGTCTTGGTGCAATGTTCTGTTGGCAAATTCCCGGGGGGGGGGGGAGTAGAGGGCTACATAATGCTATACCACCTCCCACCTAATCTTTCTAGCATCATGCAGGAGTACTTGAGAAGGAATTCCTTTCCCCACAACAATACACATAGGACAAACTAGAACTGAAATTATATTAAGCACAAATATTCTAAATAGTTAGTGATTGTAAATGGGCTATAGAACACAATAGAGAGGAACACCATTCCCTGGGAACTCAGAGATACTGTGTTTTAGGCTCCAGAGTTTCTCTGTGCTCCCAAACAGGCAAGGAACATAGGAACTGTCAGACTGGATCAGACCCAAGGTTCATCTAGCCCAGTATCCTGTCTCTGACAGTGGCTACAATCAGATGTTTCAGAGGCAGGTGTAAGAATCCCACAGTAGTCAGATGGGGGATAAAACTGTGCCTCACATTAGGTCTCATGCTCATCTCTTAGAGATAGGCTTAAACCCTGAAACATAAGGTTACATATTCCTTCCAACATTTTTATTGTAATTAATTATGATAATTCTTGATATCCACATACATGTCCAATCCCTTATGAATCTTATTAAGTTCTTGGCCTGAGTGATTTCCTGTAGCACTGAGTTCCACAGTCCAATTACACATTGTATGAAAAAAGTATTTCCTTTTGTCAGTTTCGAATTTGCTACCTTTTAATTTCATTGGATGTCCTCTTTTTCTTGTGTTATGAGACAGGGAGAACGGATATTCCTATTCTATCTTCTTTGTACCATTCATTATTTTACATACTTTACTCATCTCCTTTCTAAGGTAAACCATCCCAATCTTTCCAATCTCTCTTCATCTGAGAGTTTTTTTCATACCCTTGGCCATTCTGGTCACCCTTCTCCAAACCCCCTCCAGCTCTGCAATATTCCTTTAGAAATACAGCCATTTTACAAACAGGTTAACCAGTATTGCACACAGTATTCCAGGTCAGACTGCACCATTGATATATAAAAAAGTATTATCAGATTCTCCATATTATTTTCCATCCCATTTCTTTTTCATCCTAACATCTTAGCTTTTTTTTTTTTTTTTTTTTTTTTTGACCACAGCAGCACACTGAGCTGGTTTTATTGAGTTGCTTACAATGAGCCCAGGTCCCTTTCTTGAAGGTAGGGGAGCATGCTAAATCCTTCAGGGATGCACTTCCTGCTGTGGCCAGCTAGCTTCACTGGCAGGTGCTAAGTGTGGGATAAGTGCCAGGGATAGGTCTCCTCACACACTATGTCTCTAATCACACTCTAAGCACGAACAGGAGTCCAGGTGAGCGTTCCTCCCAGAAGGCAAATGAAGCATGTAATTGGAAACATTTGCATGTAGCTCACACCTTCCTGGTTCCGGATCACTAGATGTTCTTTTGCTAACTCAGGCTATACTGACAAGGTCTTGGCATGGGCAGCAAAAGCCAAATAAGAGAATTAAAGAAAAGAGACAGAACACAGTTATATAACACAACTCAAACCAAGCCTCTCCTAAGATAACAGCTGTCTACAGACAAAGTTCAATAGATATTATTTCACACAGCCTTCAGAAAGGATTTTTCCTCTCGATTACTTATCAGCTAGTTCTGAAAGTGAACTTAGTGCTAGTGAAAGGTGCCAAATCAACAGCTGTGGGGACTGAAGTCCTCTCTTCACACAACAGCAAGGGCTAGTCAACTTCTTCACCACACGGCTCAGTTCAGAGGGAGCATTTCATCAGGAGGGAGTTCATTCTTTCTCGGGCTGACAGCTATATGGCCCTCATTACCATAACATCTGACTGACTCACAATCATTAATGGAATTTATCTTTATAGCAGTCCTCTGAGACAGGGAAATGTTATTTTCATTTTATAGACAGCTGACTGAGATGAAGGATACATGAAATTACTTGTTCAATGCCACAGAGGAAGTCCGAGCCAGGAAGTGAATGCCAGTCGTCCAAGTCCCAGTCTGATGCCGTCTCCACAAGAACCATCTTTCTTCTCTTGGATTGTCTGCTGAGACTGGCAAATAATGCAAAGTATGAGAGTGTTTTGGTGTTTAAGTTTTTTTAATGCGGACATCTGTTAGCTAGCAAAGGGCGGAGACCACCATCTTAGTGACTATAACTCACCAGATACTACGGCCTTTCCATCACTGCTGATCAAGGCTGCACTGACTTGGATTGCTGAAAGGCTCCTTATCCCTTTGTCCACTCAGTCCCCCAGCCACTGCTCTTATTTTCTCTTAATTCTTTCCAGGTTTGTTTCCTCCACCAGCCAGTAACACAGCAGAACCCATTTCAGTGAACATAGTTACAATAGTAAAACACTGCCTATAGAGGAGTGGAGGGAAAATCCCCAATTACTCAGTTCACTTCAGTGGCCTGTCAATCCTCTGCTCTGAGCAGCTTTTGTGTTGAAGATGCCAGTGGCCACCTATAAGCCCCCTTTTGCCCACATATACATTGATGCACACTGTCTGCAGTTCAGCTGTAGCCTGGGATCTGATCTACCTGGGGCTGCTCTCAGCCCCATTCTTTGCCCTGCACTTTAGTCACAGGGCAAAGGAGCCAGCCAGTGGCGGATTAATGATTTTGCCACTCCCTAGGCCCTGAAATAATTGTCCCCCCACAGCAGCTCCCCAGGCCCCCTATCCCAGCTCACCTCCGCCTACTCCCCTGAATCACCGGGTCCTGCTTCTCCCCGCTCCCTGCCAGTGCTTGTGCATGAAACAGGTTTGTGAAGGAGGGGGGAAGCAGGGGGAACATGGTGCACTCAGGAGAGGAGGCGAGGCCAGGGCAGGGATTTGGGGAAGGGGACCAATGGGGCAGGGAGGGGGTGGGGAAGGGGTGGAGTTGGGGCGGGGCCAGGGGTGGAGGGCACGAACAGGCACCGGGGGGAGCAGCCTCTGGCTGCTATTATAAATTTGCCGCCCCTGCAAATTTGCGTCCCTAGGCCTAGACCTGGTTGGCCTAGGCGTTAATATGCCACTGGAGCCAGCAACAGTAATGAGGGTTCTCAAGCAAGCACAAGCTGTGTCAATAGGGCACAGATGAAAGTGCAGCAGCAGGTCATGCTGATCTGTGAGGGCATGTCAAATATCTATGAGTGTGAGCAGCACTTTGGCGATTAAAGAGCAGCCCAAGCATTTCAAATAACCATTAGATCTAGGAATGTTTCATGTGTGCCACATGTTCAGAGAACTCAGGACAGCATAGGTTTATCCTCATGCATATCTTTTTTTAATGATACTTCATGTGTATGTGAACATCTCCTGCCTCCCTCAGGAAATACTGCCAGATGCCAGGTTCACAATCCCAACATCACTGATTGCCAGGATTTACATTACCTGCTTCTCTTGATGGCAGGTGTAATCAATGAGGATGATTGTATCAGCCAACCTTCTTTATATGACCATGGTGTGCTATGCCATGCTGCTGGTTATGCCACTAGTTATGCACTTGTCTGTTTGAGTTGCCTGTAAGATACAGTGTTTGATTGCAGTCAAGCTCTGCCTTTTTTTCCCTTTTGCCTCCTGGAGAACAGCGAGGCACTAAACATGTGCAGTTCTTCTGTCTGTCTCTCTCACACACTCACAAACCCACATATTTTGCTTCTTCTTAATTTATGGTTTTTTGGCTATACTGGTGAGCAAGTGGGAAAAAAAGCCTCTTTTCTCTTCATAAACAGCTGCCAGGATCACTCCACATTGCACAGGAATGCATTGGAGTTGGGCCCTGCTAATGTGCCAGCCAGATCTCTACCTGCCTACCCTGCCCCTCAAGGGCAGGGATTCTCCACCTTTTTCTTTCCATGCCTCCCCTTCCCCAACATGCCATAAAAATTCCACAGCCCACCTATGCCACAACAACTGTTTTTCAGTAGGTGAAAAGCCAGAGCTGGGTTAGGGGGTATCAATCAGAGCAATTGCCCAGAGCCCCATGCCATAGGGAGCCCTGCTAAGCCAAGTTGCTCAGGCTTCAGCTTCATTCCCGGGCAGCGGGGCTCAGGATTTGGCTTTCTGCACTGGGCCCCAGTGAGTCTATCACTGGCCTGCTCTTTCATTTATTTTGGTGGACCTCCTGAAACCGGCTCGCAGCCCCTCAGTGCACCCCAGACTCCTGGCTGAGAACCCCTGCTCAAGGGGATGTGGTCTGAGATGGTATTCACTGCTTAGTATGTATGTGTCCATCAGTTCAAATCCTAGATTGAAGATGGTCCAAGCCTTCTCAAAGAAGTAGTAAAGTATCTCCCAGCGTTGTGCTTTGGCTTTCCCCTATGAATCCCCTTTCAGCAGAAGACACACTGGACTGCCACACTAAAGCTAACCTGTCAAGAGCAGAATTTTACCCAAATAAATGATCACTATAAAATACAATCGCCTGGTATTCAGCAGTAATATGGGTAAATTGCTAAGGTAAGGTTACATAAATCATGTCTAAATTTGGCAGCAGTAATCAGGTTTTTCCCTCATGTCTACAATCTGCAACTGTAAAAAGTATTACTAACCAAAGCTTCTTGCAGGATGAGTTCCAACTGGATTTCTGTGTTCTATTTGAAGCTTTTTGCAAGCCTGCCTGTCCCAAGATGCTCTTATTTATTACTGACAGTTCTTCAGAGCCAGCCTTCATTATAAGAGGATGCCTGTGTGATGCTTTTGTGGGTTTTTCACATTATATGTAAGCAGGGCTTTGGAGCTGTCCTCTGGCTCGGCTCCAGCTCCAGGCAAAAACCTGCAGCTCCACTGCTCCAGAGCTGCTCCATGGGCTCCATTCCAAAGCCCTGTATGTAAGCCTTGCATATACTTTCCCTATTGCTCACTCCAGGAGGAGAGAGAGAGGAAATTACTTTCTGCCAGACACCTTACCCCTCTGGCAGATGGGACCAGACAGAAAAATTATAGCCTAATTCTTCCTCCTTTCCATTTCTGGGAGCTTGCGGTCTTGTACTTGCATCAGGCACTAAAGATATTAAAGCTGTCTGCCTGATTGTCTAGAATTAACACAGTATTCAGTATTGAGGCTGTCAGTCTCTTTTTATGCCATGCTCACATTCCAGTTTAACAGGCTTGTAAACTGTATGTTGGATTTTCCTCCCGTCCCTTATAACAGCCTACTACCTCTGCCAGCTAATGGAGTTAGTCAAGTGATCTGTGCTTTGGAGCTAAAGGTCATGGCTTGTAACCCTGCTCATGGGCTATAGTGGACATCATTATTATACCAGCAGTGAAGAGCCTCAGCTCACAATGACTTTTCTAATTTGTGTCTATTTATTTTAGAGTCTGCTCATGAGCAATATACATCTTATTGTTGTGAGTGTCCTAGCGGGGGACAGCCATCATCCAATCCCTGTTTCAGCATAAACCAATAAAATACAAACAATTAATGACATAATTGTCATTCTAAGAAATAGCACACACCAACAATGAACCATCACAATGCGAGTTCATTTTATTTTATGGTCAGATGAGTAGCGATGCATCACACACCATCTCATTAATTGCCAAGGCGATCAGCAAAAACATCCTTTTGAAAAAGAAAGCAAACACCACTTCATTATTTACAGCAAAGTATAATATACATAACTTGATAGAAATTAATTTCTAAACAATTTTCTAATGTCAATGCTATTTTGTTAGTACTGTACTAGTAATAGGGACAAATGTTAATTGTGTCACATGGACTAGTATATCTGTTCTTATGTGTGCAGCATGTTAATAACGATGCACTTATTAAATTTGGCTCTTTTCCACTGATGAAGAATTGTGAATCAGACTTTAAGTGTTCATTGGCTCTGTGAAGCAGTGGGACTTTATCCACTGCTACATCAATTAAAAACTAACAAATTCTTCACGGTCATTTTAGAAGAAGATTACCAGTAGAAGTTTGTGAACAGTGCCAACATAGTGCTCTCTTAAAGTAGGAAAACATAGGACCAAATTCAAATAGTATAACTCCATTGAAATGAGCAGAATTATACAAGGGATGAATTTGGCCTGTATGTGTATGTGTGTCTCAGAGTGGAACAGGAATTTGGTGCGGTCCAGGTGGGGTGGATGGCAGATTGCAATGCCTGATAGGTAGAGGACACAAAGCACCTAGCATTTCTAATGTCACATGCCTACTTATACTTTACTTGCTATCTTATTTACCTGCCCTTTTTAGATTCCATCTTGGACTCAGTGAACACCACAAGACTAACAAGGCTTTACAGATTTGTAGGCCTTGATTTACCGCAGAACAATACAGAGCCTCAGAGGAAAAACTATAGTTGCTACTTCATCATTCTACTTAAGATAAGGCTACTTTATTCAAAATGCAGGGAAATAAGGTCAAGAAAAGCCACAAAATGTTAACAAACAGGAAGGAGAAGGGCAGCACTTGTCATTTAGTGTATTCCATCTGCTGCCACAACCCTAAAGAAAATATGCTTCATGCAAGATTAGCTGGTGCTGTGATGTGGTAGTGATACAGAAAATAAACAGGTAAATTGGCCACTCCTATTCCACAGAACAACTTGATTGAGCCAGTGAGTCCCGTATCTGAATCTGCTGGAAATAGAAGAATGTTTGCAGGAACTGGGTGAGGTGTTTTTTCTGTAAAAAAAGTGTGTGTGTGAACTCGTTTTTCGTACCTGAATTTTGGAACTTAATTCCAATTTACAATTGGGGTTAGTGCAGATGAACCGTGGAGGCAACACACTAGAACCACTAAAACCTAACACTGAACACATTTATGTCATTATTCAGATTTCATAAATACCTGGCAAGGCCCCAGATTGCACAGGGAAACATAACTTGACAATGGAGAAGCCTCAGATTCCAGTACACAACAAAAGAGACAAAGAGAGGTTTGACTTTATATTTGTAAAGGCACTCACCCTCTACGTGTTGCAGAGTTTGCAAAGTGAGTGGCAATGGAGGTTATTAAAAGCTGTGGCTAGCCTGATGGGTGAGATATTAGTTTACCTTCGTACACCATGGTGGGGGATCTGAGCATAATATTAGCCTGGGCATTCCAGTTGTGGAGTGGATATCCTCGCTCCTGGATCAGGTTATGGGGATAAGGAAGGAATGTTTTGCAACATCTCTGGACAAATTCCCCAGTGCCAAATTGCATGTGGAAAAAGCATCAACTTTGGAGAAATCCAATTGCTCTAATTTCCTAGACTTGGGTAAAATGCTATAACTACATAAGATGAGAAACGAATATAGGCAGCAAAAGTAGGCCACAAGGAATGGAAATTGTGGAACCAAAATAATGTTGTTTGTCTGGGAAGCTGAGCCTGGGCCTACAGGTGGGTGCTCAGTGCATCCCCACATGGTGCCCCTTGCCTGTGGTGTTCCCTTTGGTGTTCAGAGCTCTAGGGCTGGGATTTAGTGGCAATAAAGCCATACTTTTTAAAAAATAGTAAGATTATAGAATGGGATGAGAGTGATGAAAACCTCATGGAAAGAAGCAGAAGCTTCCAGGTAGGGGAGACAAGGAGGGAGATATTTAACAACATATAAGGCCAGCACGGCTGAATCCTGATCTAGACTAGCTCATTTTCCCTCACAGCACATAGAAGCTTCTAAAAAGACCAGGAGAGGCGAGAAACTTACATGCACTCTTGTTACCTAGTTTACCATCACAAGACTAGAATGTTCTTTGTGGCTTTATTATGGTGCCGTGTCTCATCACAATATTATGCTTTATGCCTATTCCCACTTGTAAAGCTTTGAGTACATAGTTTCCACACAACAAAAGCAAACTTTGGGAAAAGTTCAGGGCATTCCTTGTATCATACAAATAAGCCTGGCTGTTTGTGGTACAAGCTTTATCCATTTCAATAAACAAAAATATTCAGCATTTGCAAACATGCAGCTTCCAAACTTGAGTAAAAGGCAGCATCCCAGACCCTCTCTTGTGTGGAAGGCTATTATCTGAATGGTTCTTTTTCAAGGAATGATTATGAAAAGTGAGACCAAAGGAGCCAGATAAGATCTGTGCCCCTCTATAAGTGAAAGAGGAAGGTGAACCCCATGTTCAGGACAGAAGGAGGAGCCCCGCTGTCATTTTCTAATGTATTGTTTGTTAAGCACCAACCATGTGCTCAGCATTGTACAGGGTTGTCAAGGTTCCTTCCCCACTCTGAACTCTAGGGTACAGATGTGGGGACATACATGAAAGACCCCCTAAGCTTATTCTTACCAGCTCAGGTTAAAAACTTCCCCAAGGTACAAACTTTGCCTTGTCCTTGAACCCTATGCTGCCACCACCAAGCGTGTTAAACAAAGAACAGGGAAAGAGCCCACCTGGAGAAGTCTTCCCCCCAAAATATCCCCCAAGCCCTACACCCCCTTTCCTGGGAAAGGCTTGATAAAAATCCTCACCAATTTGCATAGGTGAACACAGACCCAAACCCTTGGATCTTAAGAACAATGAAAAAGCAATTAGGTTCTTAAAAGAAGAATTTTAATTAAAGAAAAAGTAAAAGAATCACCTCTGTAAAATCAGGATGGTAAATACCTTACAGGGTAATCAGATTCAAAACATAGAGAATCCCTCTAGGCAAAACCTTAAGTTACAAAAAGACACAAAAACAGGAATATACATTCCATTCTGCACAGCTATTTTACCAGCCATTAAACAAAAGAAAATCTAATGCATTTCTAGCTAGATTGCTTACTAACTTTTTACAGGAGTTCTGAAGAATATTCCTGAACTGGTCCCGGTAAAAGCATCACTCAGACAATGGCAGATCCTTTGTTCCCCTCTCCCCCCCTCCAGCTTTGAAAGTATCTTGTCTCCTCATTGGTCATTTTGGTCAGGTGCCAGTGAGGTTATTTTAGCTTCTTAACCCTTTACAGGTGAAAGGGTTTTGCCTCTGGCCAGGAGGGATTTTATAGTTCTATATACAGAAAGGTGGTTACCCTTCCCTTTATATGTATGACAAGGGTAAACAGTGAGTCACTGTCAGGCTAACAGAATCTCTTACAGAGCTGGAGGAGGCTTCTGTTGTCTAATTTCGGCCGGCACCAGTTACAAACAGTGCCAGCCAGCATTGTTCATGTATGGTCACTATCTATCAAAGCCAAGGGTCTATAATCCTCATGCTTAATGCCAGCGATGTGACAATAGGTCCCAACAGAGAAAATATTGCATCAAAGAGAAACATGTTAATAATGATAGAGGCCTTTGAAAAGCGACAGCATGGAAGTGTTCACTTAGCACCCACCAAGTTCACGTCTCTTACAGCCACCACTAGATCACACCAACATCTTCTCCCTTCTTGCACCAACTGTCTCTCTGGCACAATTACTATTGTTATTATTTCTTAAGAACATAAGAATGGCCATTCTGGGTCAGACCAAAAGTCCATTTAGCTCAGTATCCTGTCTTCCAACAGTGGCCAATGCCAGGTGCTCCAGAGAAAATGAACAGAACAGGTAATCATCAAGTGATCCATCCCATCACCTATTTCCAGCTTCTGGCAAACAGACGCTAGGGACACCATCCCTGTCCATCTTGGCTAATAGCCCTTGATGGACCTATCCTCCATGAACTTATCTAGTTCTTTTTTGAACCCTGTTATAGTCTTAGCCTTCACAACATCCTCTGGTAAAGAGTTCCACACAGGTTGACTGTGCATTGTGTGAAAAAATACTTCCTTTTGTTTGTTTTAAATCTGCTGCCTATTAATTTCATTTGGTGACCCCTAGTTCTTGTGTTATGAGAAGGAGTAAATAATGCTTCCTTATTTACTTTCTCCACACCAGTCATGATTTTATAGACCTTTATAGTATCCCCCCTTAGTCATCTCTTTTCCAAGCTGAAAAGTCTCAGTCTTATTAATCTCTCCTTATATTGCAGATGTTCCATACCCCTAATCATTTTTGTTGCCCTTTTCTGCACCTTTTCCAATTCCAATATATCTTTTTTGAGATGGGGTGACCATATCTGCACGCAGTATTCAAGATGTGGGCATATCATGGATTTATATAGAGGCAATATGATATTTTCTGTCTTATTATCTGTCCCTTTCTTAATGATTCCCAATATTCTGTTCGCTTTTTTGACTGCCGCTAAACATTAAGTGGATGTTTTCCAAGAACTATCCACAATGACTCCAAGATCTCTTTCTTGAGCGGTAACAGCTAATTTAGACCCCATCATTTTATATGTATAGTTGGGATTATGTTTTCCAATGTGCATTACTTTGCATTTATCAACATTTAATTTTATCTGCCATTTTGTTGCCTAGTCACCCAGTTTTGAGAGATCCATTTGTAGCTCTTCGCAGTCTGCCTGGGACTTAACTATTTTAAGTAGTTTTGTATCATCTGAAAATTTTGCCACCTCCACTGTTTATTCCTTTTTCCAGATCATTTAGGAATATGTTGAATAGGACTGGGCTCAGTACAGAGCCCTGGGGGACACCACTATTTACCTCTCTCCATTCTGAAAACTGACCATTTATCCCTTTCCTATCCTTTGTTTCCTATCTTTTAACCAGTTACCAAGCCATACGAGGACCTTCCCTGTTATCCCATAAGAGCTTACCTTGCTTAAGAGCCTTTGGTGAAGGACTTTGTCAAAGGCTTTCTGAAAATCTAAGTACACTATATCCACTGGATCCCTCTTGTCCACATGCTTCTTGACCCCCTCAAAGAATTCTAGTAGATTGGTGAGGCATAATTTCCCTTTACAAAAGCCATGTTGACTCTTCCCCACAAATTTTGTTCATCTATATGTATGACAATTTTGTTGTTTACTATTGGTTCAACCAGTTTGCATGGTACTGAAGTCAGGCTTACAGACCTGTAATTGCCAAGATCACCTCTGGAGTTCTTTTTAAAAATTAGCGTCACATTAGCTACCCTCCAGTCATTTGGTACAGAAGCTGATTTAAATGATAGATTACAGACTACAGTTAGTAGTTCTGCAATTTCACATTTGAGTTCCTTCAGAACTCTTAGGTGAATACCATCTGATACTGGTGACTTATTACTGTTTAGTTTATCAGTTTGTTCCAAAACCTCCTCTAATGACACCTCACCTTAACAATGATGATGATCAGGAAATAAGATTCCATTTGTGCAAAAAGTTTCTAAACTTTTCATTTCCAATTTTTGAAAAAAAATTCCTTTTTAGCACAATTTTCTGACCAGCTTTGTTTCTGGTAATGCCTCAAATGTGCCAGGTGTTGTACAAACTCAAAAGGAGGCACAGTGCTTGACCCAAAGAGCTTACAGTCTAGAAAGACAAAACAGACAGAAATGGGTTGGGAAAGGGAGAGGAGAACAACAATCAAGTAAGGAGGCCCGGAGTGATCAGCTCATGCCCCAGTGATATCAAGTCCACCTTTAAACACACAGCCTTTCTGAGTTACTTTGTAACCCCCTTTGGCTACTGCTGAGGATCACGGCCTACATTCCTACTCTGAGAAGGTGAAAGAAATCCTGTTCCCATTGTCCAGGTTAGGTACCCAGACTAGATGCTGATTGGTTTCTTCATCGTTTGGGTTTGGCGGGTAGGAGAAAGTTACCACTATAATTTCAGGGCTGCAAAAGCCCCTAGAGCCACTGGGTCCCCTTCACAGAGGGAAGTGCCTGACCGATCCAGGGGTCTCCTCCCTAACCCCCAAATCTTCCCTCTGTATTAATGCAAAGGGAGCCCCTTGGCAGCACAGCTCAGCAGTGTAGTGTAGTATCAATCACAGGGAAATCTGGCTATGATAAACTAGGCTGTGCCACAGTAGACAATAATAATAGAAGAATCAAATGCACATGAATTCATCTTACTATGGACTTTGAGAAGTAACTTTTAGAGTGGTAATTTATACAATTAAAATGAAGCTAAAGTTTGATGAATCAAAGACATAGGCTCACAATTCATTTTGGAAGACGCCAGTAGAACATTATACAGACTCAAGGTTCAGAATTGTTTACATTTATATGCCACATGCCAAAACAGCTGTTAACCTTACAGGAAGTCTCTTGCTAGGTTATAAACCCAGGAATACCTATAACAAGAATACCTGAAACGTACAAAGAGTCACTCACCTCATGAAGAAACAGGAAGTAATTGACAGGTTTCAGAGTAGCAGCCGTGTTAGTCTGTATTCGCAAAAAGAAAAGGAGTACTTGTGGCACCTTAGAGACTAACAAATTTATTTGAGCATAATAATTGCAAGATGTCTAAGGAGGGACTTATATTAAAGAAGGTAAAGGGAACGCGATGCTTTAGGTGACTAATGTTTTATTATGTTTGTACAAGGGCACAGTCACATTACAGAGTGTACAGTAATCCAGTCAGTTCAGTAGTTTAAAGTGAACTGATATGATCTCCCAAATTGTATGTGTGAAAGCCAGATACAAGGGAAAACTGACAAGTGAACTTTCCCATTACTTTTGAAAGAGTGAGTGAAATAGGAGTTGGTACAATGAAATGAATACATTCAGGATAAAATAGGGACAATGAACCAGTATAGAGTATGTTTTTTTATTTAATCATTTTAAAGTATTTTGCAATCCTGACTCTTTCAAATTCTTCTTGCTTATCCAGGGTGAATTACATTGAATAATACTGAGCACCCATGGGAAATACACCTTCCTTGCTGCAAGACAGGAGGAACTTTAAAGGGCCAGACTGTGAATGTACATAGTGCTCTAAAACCACCTAGAAGACAAGATCTTTGCCCTGAAGAGTTTACGGATGGTCGAATTCAGACACATACAATGCACACTTCTAATGCAAAGAGATGCAGAAACTGAGTGTATGAAATAAATGTGTTTTAAGGAGGGATTTGAAGGATAAAAGGAAAGTTACTTGGTTCATGAGGAAAGGGAGATTGTTACAAGTATAAGTAAAAACATGAAGGAAGTGCAAACACAACAGCAGGAAGAGGACACAAAGAAGCAATTATCCAGAAGGTAGGGCGATGTAGCAAACAAGATGGTGGGCAGCCAGAAATGAAAGTAGATGTGTAGCCAGGGACAGAGTTGTGCGGACAAAAGACTTACACTTGTTATAGAAAAGGAAAAGGAGCCAGAGGAGAGATGTGGAGAGGAGGAAGAAGTGGCCAGATGACATGATCAGATTTTTACAATGGAGATGGAGAGGAAAATGGACATTTTAAATATGTTGTAGAGGGATAAAAGTATCAAGACTGTTTGAAATGACAATGGGGCATCAGAATAGATGCTGGAAGGACAGTCAGAAATATGAAACTGGACAGTGGGGGGAGGCTGACGGTAGAGAGAGAGTTTGTGAGTCATCATACAGGTAGTAGATGAAATTAATGGAGCAGATGAAGTCATTCATGTTTAGAAGGAAACCTCTAGTACATCTTCATCCTCAACCTCTCAGTTGTTTTGACCAACCTTATGTCCTGAAATTTTGTCCTTCCTCAGTTTTCAAGCCTGTCCTCTCCCTACCTCTAATTGTTCCTTCAGTGTCTCCTTGATAGATCGTCCTCTTCCTCCTTCCCATTTCGTGTGTGATTTCCACAGGGCTCTACCCTGGCCCCCTCTTCTTTTCCCACTAAACTCTCTTTCTGGGTGACCATATCGGTTTACATGGCTCCAGCTACAATCTATACACTGACTCAAAAATCTTTCTCTCTATTCCAGACATGTCTCCCCAACCTCAGCCTCTCTCTCTCTCTCCCTGACATCTCCTCATGGATGTCTTCCCATTAACTTAAGCCAGGAATTCTCAAACTGGGGGTGTGACCCTCAGGCAGTTGCAAGGTGATTACATGGGGGTCACGAGCCAGACCATGTGTGGGACTGACAGCCCCAATCCCCCGTTAAATTAAATTAAATTAAATTAAATTAAATTAAATTAAAACCCCATTTTTTATTTATAAGGGGGGCTCACACTCAGAGGCTTGCCGCATGAAAGGGATCACCAATACAGAAAGTTTGAGAACCACTGACTTCAGCTCACCATGATCAAAACTGAACTCCTTGTTTTTCTTCCCATTTACTCCATACTCCCCTGTTTCTTTTCAGCTGTTGACAAAACCACCATCCATCCCTGTTAATCCAGCCAGTGACTGGGTGTCATCTTTGCTTCTGTCCTCCCTCAAGCTTCACATGTCCAGATTGTGTCCAGGTTTTGTTGCTTCTTCCTCCACAGCATTTACAAGATAGAAACATTTCTTTCATGGGTGGTGGGTGGAGCCCAGCTTTGGGGTGGCTAGCCCATGGCTCCACCCCTTATGCCTCCCCTCCGCACTTGAAGCTGGAGCCCTGAGACCTCCTGTCCTCCTGCTGCTGGAATAATGAGCCCCCCTCCACCCAGAGGAGCCCCAAGCACCCCACTCCTTTGACTGTAGGAGCCCCAGGCTGGCCGACGCCTTGGGTGCCAAGCCTTCCCCAACCCCTGCACCTACCCAGAGGAGCCCAGAGCCCCTCCTCACACTTGCCTGGAGGAGCCCTGAACTAGCCACAGCCGCGTCGCACCTCCCCTCCTCTCCCCAGACTCCAAACTGTTCGGGAAACACCACAGCGTGACAATGTCTCTTTCTGAAAAAGAACCTGAGCTTTTGATATGCCCCAGGCAGGTTCCAGGAGGCAGTATCTGCTACTCAGTTTTCTGGATTCATCAGTAATCTTTCTGAAATCCAGAGAGATTACTGATGGACTCGGGAAGCTGAATACCACATACTGCCTCCTCGCTGCCCTGGAACCTGCAAATAAAGCAAAAACTTCCCCTGCCAAATCCACAATCAGGTGTCCCACGGCAGCTCCAGGGAAGGCAGAGCCTCGCCTGGCCTATTGTACCCGCCACCCATGATTTCTTTCTGGCTTCACTGCCAAAATTCTTTTCCAGGTTGTCATCTCCTGTCTTGACAGCTGCAACCGCCTCTTTCTCCCTGGCCTTTCTGGCACACATTGCACCTCTCCAGGGACATGGGGGGGGAGTGGTAGAAAGGTGGCTTTACAGCACCTTTATGTCTTCCCAGTCCTGTGGTCATCCTCAGGGTGGGGTGACCTTAGATACAAATTTAAGCTGAGGCCTGCTCTAATTTTCTCCCAGTTGCTGGCCACAAGGGATTGTTCCACCATTTAGGGGTAACCCGAGTGCAGCTATATCCAAACTCCACCTCTTCACGCACCCACATCCCCTTACAAAGGGCTTAAAAGGGGGTAGTGTAGAGCCCACTAAGCTGCCTCTGCCACCTGGGTATTCCCCCACACTAGGAGAAATTCTCATTTAGTTTGTTAAGCTGTCTTTTTGGTATACTGGTACCATCAGAGCAGCACTAACGGACTGGAACTGCATTGAGACTCTGGTCCATTTTGTTTAGTGAATGATTTAGGCTGTTCTGCATGGTGTCTGTGTGTGTATTATATATATATATAAATATATATAATAATAAATAAATAGTAATAAATATTAATAAATAAATAATAATATAAATAAATAAATAAATATAATATAATATAATATAATATAATATAATATAGCTGCTGCCCTAAAGGCCATCTGTAGGACAGGGGTTCTTTTATTTTATGTTTTTACAGCATCCAGCACAATAGTACTCCAGTCTTGATCCATCTGTAATATGATTCCTACAACAAGTACTACTAGAGTAGTTGGTTGATAGGCAATAGCAGGAATGACAGAAATGCAGAAGACATGTTTGACTGGAACTGGACAAGACACTAGTGGTCTTGTGGTTTGAAGAGGAACCGATTAGTAAATGTGTATTAAAGCTTTAAACCTTAGAAAAATACTCCTTCCTGCTGCTCCACCCCCACATGGGATAACTTTTCTTACAATATCTTGAGAATTTAGAAAATGTTAGGGACACACTGATCTTTTGGAAGGAAATCAGAAACATTTCTTGTGTGCTCTGCCTGAGCATGCTGGAGTTTTTTCATTAACTGTAGGATACAAGGAAGTCTTTGTCTATGGACAGCAGGATACATGTTTAGTCTATGGAGTCCTTCAAGGTTATTCGGGTAGGGAAGTCTAGATTAACAAAACACTTCATCCACCTTGGCTTTTGAAATAAAAGAAAAACCAATATGGTTCCAGCTGGCATCATGTCAGAAGCACTGCCCACTGTTAGTACTTGAGCCTGAGTGGCATTTATTAATTTTACAGCTGAGAAGAACATTGGCGATTTTGTAGAAAGTCTAGATGGCAAATTCACACAGCGTAAACTGTCCTGGATACATGGCTATCACTATTAATGAAAGAAGGGTTACTATATAAGAAGAAAACTCTTTTGATTTTGCACACCTTTGACATAATCTGATAGGGTCATTCAATGTGTCTAGCACAGACGACAACTTTTCAAAATGCCATGGGGGGGCTCCACTCCTGGCTCTGCCCCAGACTCCACCCTGACTCCATCCCTTCCCCCAAGGCCCCACCTCCAGCCCACCTCTTCCCGCCCAGTTCCGTCCCCTCCTCCGAGGTCACAGCATCCTCCCCCTACCCCCTCTTCCCCAGAGCCTCCTGAACGAACCACCACAATCACAGCGGGTGGGAGGTCCAGGGAGGGAGGGGGAGGTGCTGATCGGCGGGGCCATCTGAAAGAGGATGAGTTCAATTTTGCAGGTTTGTGGAGGAAGGTCAGGGCTCTTGGGCTGGAAAGATCCTTAAGGTACCTCTACATTGAAATAAAGACCTGCGACTAAGCCCTGTTCCAAGATGGAACAGAAAATTGAAATATCAACAAAATAATCAAAAATTAGAAATGTTAAAACAAAAGATTTTTTTTGAATAAAGCAGCGAAAATTGTTGTTTTGACAAAAATGTCACTTAGTTTCTTTTTTAAAACCAAAATGACATTTTATGATGGAACATTGTTGCTTTGTTTCTAAATGTCAATTCAAAATGACAATTATTGTTAAGAAAATTTTGAAAATATTCATCGGAATCAACAATTCCGTCTGAAAAAAATCATTTTCAATGAAACTGCATTTTTCAGCAGGAATACTTTCCAAATAATAAATGTTGAGCAGCTCTAGAAATAATATTCATCTTCTTACTATTACTGATGGAGCATTCAAAAGTGTATTAGCTGCATGACAGAGCATAACAACAAAAAGACGGTTGCTGCTGGCTTGGAGAACACAAAATGTAAATATTAGACAAAGTGGAGCAAACATGGAAGTGAGCAGGGAGGGTAGAGAGGATGAGAGCAGTGCTTAATTTTGCAGGGCTGAGCCCTGGCACCTCTAGGCTTGGCAGTTCATAGCCCGGGCAGCCTGGTGCATCAGTTATGAATGGAAAAAACATTGCTTGATCCATGGCACCTAATTGCTTGAGCACTAGATGAGGGTGCATCTACACATGCTCCAGAATGTCCATTACAGCCTGCATAAGTGACCAGCTTTTGTTTCTGGTAATGCCTCAAATGTGCCAGGTGCTGCACAAACTCAACAGGAGGCACAGTGCCTGCCCCAAGAAAGACAAAACAGACAGAAAAATGGGTTGTAAGGGGGAGCTTCAAGAAGTCAGTTTCCAAGTCATAAGTGAAGAAGAGGGTGACTGGCTGGTATTACTCAACTTGAACACACAGGCACATACAGTGTGGATAGGAAACCATAAGTTTTAATTCCTAGGTGTCTTAGAAATTGTTATGTCCAAGGTTCAGTACTCGCTGACACCGGGACCAATCACGTGAAAAGCTCCAAGAAAGTACTGGGTATCCCCAACTCCCTCTGCAACCAACTCAGTGCCTCACAGAATGGGCCCACCACATGTGTCTGACAATCACCTCCAACCAGAGTCTAACACAATTATTACACATATTACAATATCCCTGCTCTAGGTGACCTAGATTATATTACATGGAAATTAAAAAGAAAGACAGCAGACAAAATGATGGGCTGTACCATTAGCATCCGCAGTATCAGACTACATTGTTGTAACCATGCCAAGTTAGACCTGGGCAAATTCAACAGCATTTTGTTAAGAGCTTCACTTTAATACAATTATTTGAAGCCTGAGTGCATTAGGACCCAGGCAAATACAGGCTCTCCAGCTGTTAACCATACGATACATTGCATGAAGTGATGACTGCACCCCGTAGTTCTGGTTTTCTGTCTCAGCCCCAGGGAGAACAAATGACAGCATAATCAAAATCAGGAAGCCAGCTATTTGAATGCAAACAGTCAGTAGCATAAAGACACAGCAGGTCCAAAGAGTGGATCAGAGACATTAGTGGCCTGAATTTCTTCATCAGGGTGCCTGCACTATACTTTTCAGTGTTATGTGGTATAAATAACTCTTACATGAGTGTGAAATCGCACACAAGTTCTGCTGTGTTGTTTTGGTCACTTTGTGTATTGTGTGACTGTTTCCTTCTGTTGGGTGCTGAAACCGCTTGGGGAAGTTTTGGGATCAAACAGACATGTTGCATAATTTTAAATGAGCTAATTAAAACACTGACATATGAGGGTGACATTCTATCCTTAGGTGTTTCCTCACCTACGGCACTTAACTGAATGTATGATGTTAAGAGTCTGGCCATAGCTGTAGGTACAAAACGACCAATTCAGGATGTTGTGTCACCCTGCACTTCGAATAATTTGCTTCCTAGGGTATTGGTGGTTTATGACACAGCCTTAAACATAGTGACTGGAATGCACGTTTCCTTTGGTTACAGAACAAAAAAACAACAGCACCATATTGTTGCAGCAGGAAGCTAGTGATGTGTGGACCTCCAAAGATCAAGATTTTATTTCAGATTAACAGCCAGAAGTCCATATGCTTATTGCAGCCTTATTTAAAACTCCAAATCTTTTGACCTCAAGCAATACTACCCAAGTAACTCTGCATCAGGTTTATGATCATTGATCTCCCATCCCTAGCTCATTCTCTGACCATACCACATATTCATTTCCATCCCTTCCACAAACTCCAAAACCCGTTCCTGGTCCCTCTCTCAACCCATTCCACTTCAAAGATCCGGGAGATCATAGTCACTTTAAGGACCTGTTGCTGTAGGAAAAATAGGCCCAAGGGTCCCTAATATGTGTTGGTATGAAAACAAGACAATTGTTATCCTTTGGAGGGGTATCCCTCTACTCCTCTGTCTCTGGACTGCTCCACCCTCTCCCTGGCTGACAGCTGTATTTCAAAGCTGTCTGCTTAGGGACACTTGATTCAGGCTATGGGTATGTCTATTCTGGAAGCAAACATCCATGGCTGTCCTGAGTCAGCTGACTCAGGTTTACGGAGCTCGGGCTGTGGCACTGTAAAATTGCAGTCGAGACCTTTGAGCTCAAATCGGAGCACAGGTTTTGAGACCCTCCCTCTTCATGGGGTCTCAGGGCTTGGGCTCCAGCCCTAGCTTGAATATCAATGCCACAATTTTACAGCCCCGTAACTCAAGACCCGCGAGCCTGAGTCAGCTGACACTGGCTAGCTATGGGTGTTTAACTGTAGTGTAGACATGCCCTATGTGTCTTCCCCATTCTCTCCCCACTTCTCACTCAGCTTGGGAGGAGTACATCCACATCAAATATTTGAGAGGTCTATTCAGCAGTCACAAAGAATCACTATCTGAGTATCCCTTTATTTGCATAAAGAGAATATAACACATCCAATGTTTGGGGCAGAGAGGAGCAGAAGGATTCAGGAACTGGAAGAGTTGAGACAGACAGACTGTAAAGGGAACTGTGGAAACTAAAGAAGCTGAGAAGTAGAACAACATGTCCAGTTTTGTGTCCTGATTTGGCTCCAGAGTATTAAGTGTTGATTGATTCCTGAGACTTAGAACTGCAACTGTATGCGTGTGCACCAGAAGAGTTTGTGGTATCTGCACAACACCTGTAACTTGATTTGTTTTCAAGCTAGCTTTAGTCTCCTGCTTGTGCACCGCTGCAATACTCCCCCACCCTGCGGTGGACTTTCTATTGCTACGGGCCCTATGCCCCGGTTTGCACTGGCAGGACTTGGTGTGTGGTTACAGCTCCTAGTATTCTAAAGTAAATATCTTTACTGTGAACTTTTTGGGCCTGGTTTTCATTTATATTAAGGCCCCTTAACACTGTTTTGACAGTAAGCATAAGTTACATTGTACCTACTTCAAGGCTCCTTTACGGTGCCAGAGCAGAGTGAATGGGCTTTAGTGTAAATGAGAATTTGACCCTGACTATTACAGTTCAAACTGAAGCTGCATTATTCCATCTGGACTTTTGCCTTTAGCAACAAAGGAACTGTGCCCTGCCAGAGAATCTGAAACTTATGAGAAACAGGTAACTAATTGGTGACAATGGGTTACAATTGATTAATTCTTAACTACTTTTGATAGACTAGAGGGGAAGGACATAGCACACACTATACAAGGTTAACCCAGTAACGGCCTGAAGATGTTAATTCATGATCAGGTCTGGGTGCTTGGGATTTGGATGACAGATATATTGATAAGATGGGAGAGGGAATATCTTTTATTGGACCAATTTCTGTTGGTGAAAGAGACAAGCTTTTGAGCTACACAGAGTGTACACTCAGAGTGTCACAGCTAAACATAAGGTTTGAGTCATTATGAATGAGTGTGACAATGTCATTGTGGAATTCCATGTTTATTTCCATATCAAATCTGTTCAGATGACAAGCAAAAGGATGTTTTTTTCCAACATGGGTTTTAGGTGGCAAACTCAATTTGGCCTATTGGATTAATAGTTTGGAGACAGAGAGGGCTGCAGCCCAGAGATTCACTGTTTGTGTTCACTGCAACCATTAGCTCGAGGACTTGAGGTACTTCACCTGAGCTAGCCTAGTGCAAGTGAGAATGACAACACAGCAAAACGCTGGAACCACACAGAGTTATTGGATTAGCACAGTGATTTCATTAGCAGCTGGAGAGCTGCATATCTACTGCATTACTAGCACAAGGGACAGCAGTACATGTTAGCTAGAGCAAACTAAAAGTGCCACATAACTGGAGCTACAGGATTTTGTGAGTGGATGGGAGCAGGGTTAGGATAAAACTAGAGTTATGGCTTGAGCTAACAATACAGTGAAGACAAACCCTAAGAGAGTCGGGACTACTTGATTACACCCTTGAGGAAAATTAAGATTGCCAGACCTGTCACCTGAGAGGGGCACTCAAGAAGGCCTAAAGTACAGGTTGCCTGGTAACCAGGACAGTCCTCAGTGACACCTCTGCAACGTTCAGAGAGGCTTGCACAGGTGTAACTAATAGGCACTATCAGAATTCAGAAAATCAGTTCTTTTAACGAAGCACAAAGTAGACTGAAATGAGGTTCCCTCTCCTGTAGTTGTACTGACTCTGCAGTGCAAAAGTGACTACAAAATAGCATGGGCGGTGGGTATCATAGGCCAGGGGAGGGTAAGCCTCCCCAACCCAGGCTGTAGTCCCACCCACGGCCTGGCCCGAGGTCCCAGCCTGGCTCCTGCTCTCCCCGAAGCTGGCAGGGTCTTAGCTCAGGCTGGTAGCCTGGAGCTAGGGCTTGGCCAGCTGGCTGCTTCGGCCTGCAGCCAGGGGTGGTCCGGGATGGTTCGAAGCTGGCCAGCAGCCTCGGGGTTGGGCCAGCACTTGGGGACTGACGGGCAGCCGGGGGTCACAGCGGTTTGGCCGGGGCTCCTCCGACTATAGTGTGGGGGGGCCTTTGGGTTCGGGTGGTGTGGGGTGTATGGAAGGAATGAGGTTGGCGGGGGGCCTGGGGGCTAACCTCCCTGAAGGGGGCATTCATGTGCTGCCTATGCAAAATAGTAAAATAAACTGCCACTGACATCAGTAAATGCCACTCTGGCTGCCCACAGGGAGAAGGTATGTCAAAAGAGAGAAGGTGCCATTTTTACTGAGTTACTTTTCAGGTCAGAGTTGAATTTTAAGTGATGTGAGATGGTAGAACTCCTCTATATATAAAGCTAGAGTGGCAAGGAGATTCATAAGTATATGCAAACGATATGATGATGAAACCATGATCTCAGGAGATGTGTAGAGAGGGTTTAAACATTTCAAATCAGGAAACTAGCAATTGTGACAAGCCTCTAAGTAGGAAACCTGCATCAGCAACAGCACACATGCATGCTGAAAAGGAAGAACAGCTCATTGGGGAGATTGATGAATAATCCCTGGTGACCTTGCTGCTTATTTGGACTGCAATTCTGCTGAAGCATGCAGAATCATACACAAAATGGACTTTTCTAGAGTTTGTGAGTGCCTAGGCCCCAGGAAGAATTGACAAGGAACACAAAACCAGCAAAGAGCGATGGTACTTGGGAAATGCCCCTCCTACAGATATGAACAATATTAAATATGGAAGATATTAAAAACTAACAAACAACCTTGGATGATCCTTCCAAAGTGACCTCAATGTTTTGTTCAGAGTTTTGTTTGAAGATTGTGAGCTGGCTTCTCCTTTGCATCCTGGCCCCTTGTGTCACCTGAGCAATTCAAAGGACTTGAAAAGAAGCTAGTTCTGCCCAGATGAGAATTTCCCCGATGCAGGGGACTATCAGCTGGTGCAGAGCCAGCACAGGTGGCTCTTGCTCTGCCATACCCCCAACTGACCCTAGAAGAGAAGACACATTGACGGCATGTCAAGGCAGTAGTCGGTATGGCCAGAGTATGAGCCTTAGGGACAGTAGCCTGTAATCAGAAGTTAGAACAGCCTTTGCTGAGGTACAGGGTGGCAAGACCCCATCCTGAGAATCAGGAATCTGTAAGTGGTTCCCTGATGCCCCTACCCCCAGCCACACTGAGGGGAAGATTAGCACAGCAGGACTCTGGACCACTCGGATTTCAGTAGCTGCATTTGTTGTTCAACATGGGCCTGCTCCAATCCCCATTAAATCAGTGGGAGTCTTTCCATAGACTTGCATGGGGTTTGGATCAGGCCCCATCTGATTGAGAAAAGTGACATAGGCCAACAACATTATTAATAATAGCAATAGAACTAATGATAGATTATGTTTATGTAGATTTTTTCAGCAGGAAGGATTGTGTACTCCATCTATGCACAGAGGAACTACTTCACCAACCACTGAGATGCAACCACTGCTGGGGTGGAATGTGGCAGTGGTTGAAGAGTTCGCAGCAATGCTATATAAGGAGACTACTTCCAGTTTTTCTGGCTCCAGTGCAGCACATAACCTCATAGCAAAATTTTATGTAGAAGCAGGGTGAAAAAGCATGACCTGCAGGAAGGTTGGCCCACTTCCCATACTGGCATTTCTGCTGAGAGAAGGAGTACAGACTAACACGGCTGCTACTCTGAAACCTGCTGAGAGAAGCTCACTAAATATTTTCCTCTATCTTTTTTTATCCTCATCTGCGCTCCATGAACTTTTTGAGCCTAACTTAATTTAGTTTCAGCTATGCTGTTAATCTTATTTTTATATTTATCGCCCCCTTGCATTTCTTCCAGAGGACAATTAACTGTGGTGCATACTCAGTATATGTACAAAATCCTGCCAACGTGACATGTGATTCAATGGTGCACATTCAAAGGCAAATAAAAGAGAGTGTTTCAGATCACGAAGATGTCTCTTTGGAGCAAAGTTAGAAAGAATTGCTGAATAATTTAGTGATATGCTCAAAATCCAAGGGAATACCTTGGCTCTAAAGAGACTTTTTTGTCCCTCGAGAACGTCTAATGTTGAGTAGGTTTTACGATAAAAATTCCTGCTCTGCCCTCCATCTCTCAGGCAGCATATGTTTCAGAACAGTAATGCTGAACTATCAGATTTTATCCACCCATTGACACATGCTTTTTGTTTTGTTGTTTGAATCTTAATAATTACTACTGCATTTCCTACAGATGCTATATAGTGAACAACTGTTAATGAGGGTTAACACTGAAATATACAGGAAGGAAATGGAGTTTTGTTCCCAAAAAGCTCATGCTGAGTAGACAAGGATATTTCTGTACCAAATATTACACTGCAATTAAGGATTAATATTAGGCAGAGCAGAACATCCAGTGCTATGAGGGAGACTAGTTCAGTGTGCCCAGTAAGAGGGCTGAGCTAATGGGAAGAATTTATAGAAGGGATTTTCACTTGCAGGATGAAAGCTATAGCATTTCATTTCAGATAAAAGATGTCAATAGAAGCACATCCTCTCCTACACACAATTAATGCAATTGACTTGTACAAGCATCAGATAAGCATAGTCATAGACAGTGTGTGTTGGAAGATCAAGATGAGCAAGCAGTGTCTGTTGTTAGAGGTAGCAAAATCTACAGCACACTCCACCCTTTTAGACCTCCTGAGGGTCTTGGGGGTTCTCCAAACTCACTCACTAGGGAGAATCAATTAATGCTCGGAACATTATTACGATTCTGAGATTAAGGATCAAAGCTGAGGAGTCAGCTCTGGAAAGATCAATGGAAAGGGGTGCTGAAAAAAAGGCTTTAGGCAATTGCTTAACTCCCTGGCTCTTAGACTTTTTCCATATTAAAGCCATCTCCCTTCTACAGGGCTAATTTCACATCTTACCCCATAGTAGGTGGGAGTTGCTTGGTTACATGAAAAAGTGATATTAGGACAGGAGGAAAATAAACTCTCTAATGTGATGGATGTGATTGCCAGGTTACATTTATTTGTTAATGTTTCCGAGGTTTGTTTGCTCACCAACCTCTGAGACTTTCAGGTTATTACTTCCAAGCCTCTCTTCATTGCTAGCTTGCTCCGTTCTGCTCTCTAGATCACTTAACAGTGTAGTTTCTTCTCCTATGTTTGTACCGTTCCAACTTTTGACTCACCCACACATTCGACCACAAATAAACTTACATTTGAAAATATTTTTTACTTCCCCTAGTCTTTATCTGTTTGGTCGTCTACAGAGATTGCAAGCTTTGTAGAGCAAGTACTCCCACTGCCTTCAGTGGGACCAGGATTTCACCAACACTTGGCATATAATGGACTCTGCTGGAGCAAATGATAATGTAGAGAAATACCTGACAACACAGTGCATTGAGCAATCATGCAGGCTACTGAGAGGGAGTGTTATGTGTGTTTCAATTCTAGGCGGTCAAAAGAGAGATCCTCAGAAATCAAGATACCAAACTAAACAGACTTCAAGGTCAGTTGCAGTGTGACCATTCTTACATTTAGTCAACAGTTGATGCTGCCTGAGAGACAGAGGTAACTTGAGGGACCCTGAGCCCACTTTCTACCACAGGTTTCCAGCCCCAGGACCTTAAACAATTGGGCTGGAAACACAAACTGCTCTCTTTCCTTCCCAAAGTTTCTTCCTGTGGGCTCAACCTGGACCTAATCCTATACCCTTTCCTACTGGTTTCTCATTCTTTCTGGAGCATTGACTCCCAGTCTACTTTTTCTGGAATCTCCTCCAGTTGGCCACAGGCTGCTTGTCTATCTCCCAGCAGGAAGGTGGACTAAATCTCGCTTAGGCGAGGCTGAGTCCCAACCCCCTTTAAAGGGCCAGCTAACCCTGTGGCACAGAGCAAAAACAAAATGCATGAAAGGCTGCTGTTGTGTACTAGAATAATTAAACTCAAAGCTTGCAAACATTCAGAGGAAGTTTTAAGGTATGAAATAGACACTTCTCAAATGACAAAGGATTATCAGCATCCTGATAATTAATTAATTCTCATAATTAAACATTTGGGGACGTTTTGCATAATCAATGGCATCTAAAAGTTAATTACTGATACAATAGTGAAAAATAATCATATTTTTATAACCAGTTAAAACTTTTCTTAATCACATTTCATGAAACCAATTACATTTGTGTTACCATAGCAACATGAAGCTCTTCTTCATCAGCATGACCCCTATCTGGCTATTTTCAGTATTTTTTTTTTTTTTAAAAAAACACTCTGAGGAGAGATTCATAAATGGCCTACTCATTGCTGAGGCAGAAGTTGTGTAGCCTCACTGACTTCCAGTCATCAGTACTTCATATTATTTCCATTAGGAAAGATTATTTAGGGCAAATGCCTGGGGTTTGTAAGTGTCTTGCAGGGAGCAACTTGCAAAATGGTATGCATAAGGAAGTATATCCTAAGACTATAGATGGCAGCTGCCAGCAACAATGACCTTGCAGGGCTTATGTAAAATCACTCTTAATGTGGTCTGCCATGGGCAGCGATTTTACTATCCAGGTGGGTCAAAGTTTAGAGATGGCTGCATTTGAGGATTAGATTCAGTACTGGATGACTCATGAAATTCACTTATCTTTTTACATGATCTCTGATTCTAATGCAGCCACCTCTATACTTTGACCCTCTTGGACAGTAAAGTGGTATGCATACTAAACCATGTTATCTTTTAACTTGGAGTAAGGGACCTGAGCTTGACTTACTGTTAATAAGCCCTTCAAGTCGAGTGCTCTAACTTTGTTGGCAGCAGTTGCAGTCTCTAATCCATTTCCTTTTCTCTCTGTGTTCAGTATTTTGCATGATTCTCCATTCCCTTTAAATCAATCTTTAAAAAACAAAAGTGAAATTAGATCTTAAGCATTAGGTACATAACAGAGGTCACTGGGTGTGTGTGTGGGTGGAGAATGTGCAAATGAAAGCAGTAGCTGAGTTTGTGGAGGAGTTTGCTACCTAGCTAGGAGTAATGACATAAAGTTAAGTAAAGGAAAAAAGAGGCTGAGTAATAACAAAAGCTTTCTATATTCTGTTAGATCATAGATCAGATACCCAGGGTAAGTGGTGGAGAGCTTATCACTTGAGATATTTAAAATTTGTCTTCACAAAGTACTGGAGAATATACTGTGGGGAACAATCTTTCCTAGATTTCATAGATTCTAAGGCCATAAGGTACTATAGTGATCATCTAGTCTGACTTCCTGCATAACACAGGCCATGGAACTCCCCCTCCCACCATCCGAATAATTCCTACAGCATATCTTTCAGAAAAACATCCAATCTTGATTTAAAAATTACTGTCATGGACCCATGGTGGATTGTTCCACTGGTTAGTTACTAGAACTGTTAAAAATATATGAATTGTGCATTATTATAGAGATGGATTAAATGACCTAACCATCTCAAGATTCTCTGAATCTATGACTTTATTAGTTTTATCTTCTATAAATACAGCAAAATTTATCTTCTGCTGGAGAGCTTATTCTGGGCGAACAACACTAGGCCAGATTCAACCTAGGTGCAAATCCACTGAATATAATAGAATTTACTCCAGAGATGAATATAGTGCAAAAATTGTAACTGTGTAATCAATATTTGAGTTTTTAAAAACCCTGCTAAGTATATAGTTACTGTTTACAAGAAAAACATTACAAAAGAAGCCTTTGAATTTCTGGGGGAGATGGGTATGTAACTCACATAGACTCCTTTGAAAATCTTAGACTAAGTCTCTCATTATACTGGAAAGAATTTTGCGTAAGATACAATATAGGCATTTATTGAAAACCCAATTCTGTAGCCCGAGATCCTCAAAGGTACATAAGTGCCATAGTCCTAAATTTGTGCCACAGTCCTTACTGAGCCAAGATTCCCATCAAAGTCAATGGATGCTTTAGCTGAGTAAGAACATTAGAATGGCGTCCAGTTCTTTGTAGTATCATATGAAGGGCTGATTGAAAGATGGCAATTCACTTCTGCAAGACATTTAGGAGAAAACAATACAATTTTCAGTTTGTTCACAATTTTTCACTGATCTTTTCAGATTTTCTTCAAGACAAAATTTTTCATTTGCATTCAATTTGAAATGAAAATGTTCATTTTGCTTATGTTCTAAATGGAAAAAGTTCATTTTGATTGTGTTTGATTCTAATCAAAATGAAACAAAAATCAGTTTTCAGTTTTTTTCTCCTATCTGTTTTGTTTCTCCCCATTTTTTCCACTGGAAAAGCAATGGGATGAGGGAATGAAGAGAGGGACCAAACCCCCCCACCCCCCAAAACCCCTCAACACCTGAAAAGCAAAAATATTGAATTTCAATTAGAATCTTTTTTTTCCATTCGGATGTAAAATGGGACTATTTTGCATGATACAAACAGTTTGTAACGTTTTTCATATAAAACAAAAAACTATTTTTCGGTGGAAAAAACCCAACAAAAACCCTTAGTGTTATACCAAACTCAGAAAAAAGTAGTAGAAAGGGTTACCAATGAAAGCAAAAATGTGATTTCATGAGTAGCAATGACACAAAGACATCTTTACATTTCAAGAAGCATATGTACCTCTGCTTTGCATTTTAAACTGTGACGAGGAGGAAATGCACTTGGCCCAGATCCATCCAACACAGCTTCTGACAATGATATCATTAGCCATCAGGCATGCATCACAGGTATAAAATGTTATTTTCCCTTATTACCACATGTACCGGGTCATTCTAGAAAATGAACACCTTGTATGTTAGCCAGTCACAGCATCAGATAATTGCCATTTTTTGAGGTCTACTTGAGATCATAATATGAACGGCAAGGAGTATAATCCTGGTCCCATTAAAGTCAATGGAAAAGCTCCCATTGACTTCAGCGGGGCCAGGATTTCACCACAGGTATCTTCAGTTTTACTTACTTGTTTATGTTCTGCATAAATGGAACCACTGAGTGCTTGCTGATTGTTTTAAAATGTCTTCAGTCCTATTTCCCTCAATGGGTTGGCCCTTCCTTCTTCTCTTGTTGGGTTTATGATGCCAGACTCCCAGAAAGAGTACGTTTCAGCCACAGTTGTTTACAATGCAGTCTGTAAATAATGGATTTCCATTGTTTATTCAAAGTAAAAAGGAAGACCTGCAACTAAGGTTTCAATATCTGGTGTCAGGCTCCCCACACACAGCCCAGAACCTCTTTTAAGAAGCCAGGAGTAACCACGCATCTTGTAAATAGTCTCTGTCAAAAGCACATAAGAAAAGAGCTTGGCCAAAGGGAAATGTACAAAATGAATTGTTGTTAAGGATGAGGAAACAGGCAAAAAGGAAAGGTTTTGGAACTCTGAAGTTAAAGTCTTGCAATTTAGCTAATGCTACCAGTACTTGGGGCACAGGCCTGTAAATGGTTATTCCCACACATAGAGTTACTCTTCTATAGTAGTAAACATTTATATTATGGTATGCCCAAAGGATTCTCTCTGGGCTAGGGACCCCATTGTGCTGAGTTCTGCACAGACATAGCTAAGAGTGCATTTTCGGTGCAGCTGGGAGGTGTAATTCCCTGTTGAAGTAGATGTACACATGTTAGTGCTGCCTCTGATAGAACTAGCATCTTAGATAGCATCTTAGAGAGGTGATTATGAAGAAGCAGAAAGCATACAGGGAGTGGAAGATGGGAGGGATCAGCAAGGAAAGCTACCTAATTGAGGTCAGAAGATGTAGGGATAAAGTCAGAGAGGCTAAAAGTCGAGTAGAGTTGGACCTTGCAAAGGGAATTAAAACCAATAGTAAAAGGTTCTATAGCCATATAAATAAGAAGAAAACTAAGAAGGAAGAAGTGGGGCCGCTTAACACTGAGGATGGAGCGGAAGTTAAAGATAATCTAGGCATGGCCCAATATCTAAACAAATACTTTGCCTCAGTCTTTAATAAGGCTAAAGAGGATCTTGGGGATAATGGTAGCATGACAAATGGGAAGGAGGATATAGAGGTAGATATTACCATATCAGAGGTAGAAGCGAAACTGAAACAGCTTAATGGGACTAAATCGGGGGGCCCAGATAATCTTCATCCAAGAATATTAAAGGAATTGGCATCTGAAATTGCAAGCCCATTAGCAAGAATTTTTAATGAATCTGTAAACTCAGGAATAGTACCGAATGATTGGAGAATTGCTAATATAGTTCCTATTTTTAAGAAAGGAAAAAAAAGTGATCCAGGTAACTACAGGCCAGTTAGTTTGACATCTGTAGCATGCAAGGTCCTGGAAAAAATTTTGAAGGAGAAATTAGTTAAGGACATTGAAATCAATGGTAAATGGGACAAAATACAACATGGTTTTACAAAAGGTAGATCGTGCCAAACCAACCTAATCTCCTTTTTTGAAAAAGTAACAGATTTTTTAGATAAAGGAAATGCAGTGGATCTAATTTACCTAGATTTCAGTAAGGCATTTGATACCGTGCCACATGGGGAATTATTAGTTAAATTGGAGAAGATGGGGATCAATATGAACATCAGAAGGTGGATAAGGAATTGGTTAAAGGGGAGACTGCAACGGGTCCTACTGAAAGGCGAACTGTCAGGTTGGAGGGAGGTTACCAGTGGAGTTCCTCAGGGATCGGTTTTGGGACCAATCTTATTTAATCTTTTTGTTACTGACCTTGGCACAAAAAGTGGGAGTGTGCTAATAAAGTTTGCAGATGATACAAAGCTGGGAGGTATTGCCAATTCGGAGAAGGATCGGGATATTATACAGGAGGATCTGGATGACCTTGTAAACTGGAGTAATAGTAATAGGATGAAATTTAATAGTGAGAAGTGTAAGGTTATGCATTTATTGATTAATAAGAATTTTAGTTATAAATTGGGGACGCATCAATTAGAAGTAACGGAAGAGGAGAAGGACCTTGGAGTATTGGTTGATCATAGGATGACTATGAGCTGCCAATGTGATATGGCTGTGAAAAAAGCTAATGCGGTTTTGGGATGCATCAGGAGAGGCATTTCCAGTAGGGATAAGGAGGTTTTAGTACCGTTATACAAGGCACTGGTGAGACCTCACCTAGAATACTGTGTGCAGTTCTGGTCTCCCATGTTTAAAAAGGATGAATTCAAACTGGAGCAGGTACAGAGAAGGGCTACTAGGATGATCCGAGGAATGGAAAACTTGTCTTATGAAAGGAGACTTAAGGAGCTTGGCTTGTTTAGCCTAACTAAAAGAAGGTTGAGGGGAGATATGATTGCTCTCTATAAATATATCAGAGGGATAAATATAGGAGAGGGAGAGGAATTATTTAAGCTCAGCACCAATGTGGACACAAGAACAAATGGGTATAAACTGGCCACCAGGAAGTTTAGACTTGAAATCAGACGAAGGTTTTTAACCATCAGAGGAGTGAAGTTTTGGAATAACCTTCCAAGGGAAGCAGTGGGGGCAAAAGATCTATCTGGTTTTAAGATTCTACTCGATAAGTTTATGGAGGAGATGGTATGATGGGATAATGGGATTTTGGTAAGTAATTGATCTTTAAATATTCAGGGTAAATAGGCCAAATCCCCTGAGATGGGATATTAGATGGATGGGATCTGATTTACTATAGAAAATTCTTTCCTGGGTATCTGGCTGGTGAATCTTGCCCATGTGCTCAGGGTTTGGCTGATTGCCATGTTTGGGGTCGGGAGGGAGTTTTCCTCCAGGGCAGATTGGAGAGGCCCTGGAGGTTTTTTTGCGTTCCTCTGTAGCATGGGGCATGGTTGACTGGAGGGAGGCTTCTCTGCTCCTTGAAGTTTTGAACCATGATTTGAGGACTTCAATAGCTCAGACATGGGTGAGGTTTTTCATAGGAGTGGTGGGTGACATTCTGTGGCCTGCGCTGTGCAGGAGGTCGGACTAGATGATCAGAGTGGTCCCTTCTGACCTTAGTATCTATGAATCTATGAATCTATGAACTAATGCACACTAAGTGGCCATATGGTAGCGACATCAACGTGGCGGCTCAGGCTACCTCCTTTAGTGCAATCTCATCTGAGATCCTTAGGTATTTGAGTAACTAGCCCAGAGCCACACTACTGTTTTTAGAATATGTATCTCTACTGAGCTGGGAACTACACCTCCTAGCTGCAGTGTAGATTAAGAGACAATTCCTGGCCCAAAGCTGATCAGCTGGGGAAAATTCAGTTACCATTTCCACACCTGACTTACAGTGGTGTTACTGTTTGGAGACTGTATTACCATTTCTAATACTCTCTCCTTACCCTGTAACTACCTTTAGAATCCTGTGCACACTAAAGTTGACAAGCTCCCTTTCCAGCACAAACCTCCTGAGTTCGTTATTGACTTGTTTGAAAAAAGACCACACCAAACAAGCTATTTTCAAGCTTATCTTCATTCAAGAAGCACTGATGTCTATGTGGTGACCTCATCAAGTTTTCATACATGATGCTGTTTCTCAACTTCGCCACGCAAGATGCGCCACAAATAATAATATTTCCATGGCAGCATAAGAACTCTCCTGATTCTACTTTTGCAACAGCTGGTAAGCACATTGATATGTAGGGGAATAGATGCACAGTGTGACACCAAGCACAAGATGTATGTGTCATGAGTCTGGCCCTGCATCACAGAAGGAAAGGGGGGCCCCCATATTTATATGTATTTATTCATTTTTCTTAAAAAGCACCTATCCAGAGCTTTGGGTAAACATTAAAACACACGTAATCAGAGCATAAAATTTCCACAAGACCAATCAAAACTGAATAAGCATCCAAACATGTGGGATGCTCACCGAGGGTCTGATCCAAAGTGAAATTAATGGGAAAAGTCTCACTGGTTTCTAATGGGCTTTGGATCAGGGCCCAAGGTACTAATCTAAAAAAGCACTAAAAAGCCTGTGTTTAACTTTAAGCATATGGATGGTCCTATTTCAGTCAGGGGCTATTCAAATGCATAAAGATAAGTATATGTGTAAGTTATTTATTGGATCTGGGCCTTAAAGCTCCAAAACCTTTCAAAAATAACAGTGCCCTTCTAGAATTCCTTTCATATGAGTGTGACAACACACATTACAGGCCCTTGTTTAACATTCCTGACTTGTTTAATATATAGAAGAGGAAGTAAATTGCATGTTAGGGAAATTAACAGCTTATACTAATTTGGGAGAAGCTACAATCATCAGCAAATAATACAATGTATGTGAAAATTACACACTAGGATTCAGTATATAAAAATGGGGGCTTCTATGCCTGGGGCAAAATAATCCAAAACACAGACATTCAGTGAGAGGGAGAAACCTTTGAACCAGTGTTGGGAGTGATACGGGACAGTAACTGGACAAGACTTGGGGCAGGTGGTGGGAGGGGAGTGAGGAGACAGTGAAGTTTTGAGCTGCAAGTGCAAAAGAATCTCATCACAGCACGCTGAGGTAATAGTCTCTCTGCCAATGCATTCCCTTAGTTGCATTAGTGGAAGGTGGCATAACCCAGGTTGTGGGTCCATTGCAGCAGTACCTGGAGTGGGGATGTACCCAAACAAGCCACCTACAAAATTTCATTTTGCCTAAAAAGTGGCCACGGGAAACTGTGAAACATGCTGATTCAGCATGTCTCACAGGAAGCTTCATCTAATGGAGTGTGAAGCAGGTTTCAGAGATGTGCTCCCTAGGTGGAAGCCACAGGATGAATCACCACCCCTTCCACAGCAGCCACTGTTCTCCCACATGACAGAGATTGCCAATAAGAGGTTCAAACAGAGGCACAGAGAGATTAAGTGACTTGCCCAAGATCACACATTAGCACTCAGATAGAGTTATGAACAAAGGGCTGATTTCCAGACTCCCAATCCTGTTCTTTAGCCATTAGACAATGCTCCTTCCCAGATCTCACAATAACCCTAATCTGTTTTTATGTGTCTGTAATATTTTAACTGCAGATTGAAAATGTAACACAAGTATAAAGTAGTTACATAATATTACTGTAATTCCTGTAAACCAAGACAGGAAGTAACTCCTCACAAAACCAATAAAACTGCCCTGGGATCATAGTGTTCTCTCAATTTCCAATCCTACAGCACCCTTAACCCAATTACATTGTTTATCTTACATAGGAGGATCCACATTGTTGCTATACCTTGATATTAATCTCACTTAGCATATTTCCAGCTGGCTTTGAAGAGCATAGACTTTACAGCCCACATTTAACTTATGTCCCCATGAGCACTGAAGACCTAGCTCTGACTCAATGCCATCTCTAGTTATGGGTCAATGCTTCCGGAAAAGCAGCCAATCAGCAAGTATCTTGGCAGTTCCCCCTTAACCTTTCTAGCTAGGCTAATAAATCATATTTAACCAGCCAAGTCACAAGGAAATATCACTGGACCCCCATCTAGTGTTTTCATTTGGATTTTCAGTTGACTTGTAGGAATGAAAAATAATACTTGCATACACTGGTCAAAATGCAATGCCATGTCTTCCCTATCCTTTTTACATTTATAACTGTAGTGTGAAATGTTCCATGGGCTCATTTTTGTAAAACTTGAGAAAGTAATTCACAGTTCAGCTCTGCCATAGAAGTCCATGCTATTATAAGAGCTTATTCTCAAGCTCTTCTCCCACCCTACATGAGGCAAACAGCACTATAATAACACCCAATTTCAATCAAGAGCTGCATGATTAGATCCAGCATAACACAGCAGTCAGGTCTGTTGCATGTGTTCCCTTAATAGATGTTGATTCTCTCTCTTTTTTTTGGTTTGGTTCTGTAATTTTGATTTCCTGCTGAGACTGAAAATGTTTAATTTTTCCTTAGAAAACAAAACAAAAATAAAAAAGGAATGAGGTAAAGGCTTTATCACTTGTGTTGACTAAATAATAGCAGCTTTAAATAACCATAAATGAAAGAACAAGTTTAGCTGCAGGCTGGACCATAAAAGGCTGTTCCATTTGCTAATGGTAATCTCATTTATGTAATCTGATTGAAGTATATCCCTGAAAAAAACACCCAAAAAAGCAAACACACTGAAGTTAGGAGCACCACTGAATGTGGTGCCCTCTAATCATGCTGGAAAACTAGCATGAAGTGGCAGATCAAGGGAGATGTATTACACTTTTGACAATCTAATGAGCTTAGTTTTAGGGGGTGGATAAATATAGGCTAGAATGCAAAGGAAGTAGCTCTGCAGCCAGGGATTAAGTGATAACTCTGGGGGAAAAATCACCATAATTTGTAGGAGCCAAGGGGACTTTATTAAAGCATACCTACTGCTGCTTGTGTTCTTTGCTTGTGGGACACTGGCATATACCTTATCTGATTCTCCACATCTCATTCAATAGATGTTTTCAGCACTTACAGCTAAGGACAAACAACCTCTGGAATTTCTAAATAACTTACATCTCTGCTCACATTTCTTCTTACTCCTTTTTTCCCTGACTATGCAAAATGGACACCTGAAGGCAAGTAAAAACGAGGCTGCCCGAAAACAACATGGTGAAGAGCTGCGGAAGCCGAGCTGAAAAACTTGGGGGAGTTGGGGAACCATTGAAAGATTTGTCAGAAACAGACAGGAGTGGAGGAGCTTCATCACTGAGCTAAATGCCAGAGGCATAATGGAAACATCATGATGATGATGATGCTCTTCCTAGTTTTTCTTTCCACTCATCTCTTTTGTTTCCTTCCCACACTCTCATTTTTCCACCCTTTCTTTCCTGCCACGCCCTACTTTTGTGAAGCTTCTTCCTCTGTGTGTGTTTGACAGAAAACTGCAGGGTCTTTTGCTAGTAATGGTTATGCATAGGAGTTGGAACTAGAGGTGCTGGGGATGCTGTCACACCCCCTGGCTTGAAGTGGTTTCCATTATATACAGGGTTTACAGTTCGATTCAATGGCTCTCAGCACCCCCACTGTACACATTGTTCCAGTGCCCCTGTGTTTATGTGTTCATTTTCATGCAGTCAGTGGCTCATGTGTACCTGTATACAGTACTTATAAAACCATTGACAGCATGAGGGCGCAACCATCAACCTGAGTATCATGCATATTTTGGGCTAAATTGTGCCTAGCCCTGCACAGAAAAGGGTGAAAGGAAAAGACACCAGAAGTCTTCACTTTCTTCACCCCTGCATAGAAACTATTCACCATATTTATCCTTGAACTCTGTAAGCATAAGAAGGATTGTGCCTCACCAGTACTAGCCTTCCCAAAGGAGACTGGGAGGAGCATCCATCCTCTCTTGCACCAGCCAGTAGAGAATAACCAATGCTGCATTCTTTCAAAGGTCTAAGTACTGAGTTGGACACAATGTATTCTGGTTTCAGAGTAGCAGCCGTGTTAGTCTATATCCGCAAAAAGAAAAGGAGTACTTGTGGCACCTTAGAGACTAACAAATTTATTTGAGCATAAGCTTTCGTGAGCTACAGCTCATTTCATCGGATGCATTCAGTGGAAAATACAGTGGGGAGATTTATATACACAGAGAACATGAAACAGTGGGTGTAACCATATACACTGTAACGAGAGTGATCAGGTAAGGTGAGCTATTACCAGCAGGAGAGCTGGGTGGGGAGGGGTACCTTTTGTAGTGATAATCAAAGTGGGCCATTTCCAGCAGTTGACAAATGTCTGAGAAACAGTGGGGGGGCGGGGCAGGGGGAGGAATAAACATGGGAAAATAATTTTACTTTGCGTAATGACCCATCCACTGCAGTCCCAGTGTTCTGGAGCATCTACATCAGCCAGTGGCTTAAAGTCACTATCAGGCCCTTTATGTTTGTATATATAATATCTCTGGTCAATTTTTTAATCAAATTTTTATTAATTGAAAAATAGCTTTTTTTTTCAAAATAAAATGTTTGCAAAAAATTATTGACACCCCTCCCCACCCCACATTTTTAGTTTCTTCGGAAAATTAAAAATGTATCAATCTAATGTCTTCAAGTATAATGCTAGGTTCAGAGCTGGCCCATTTCTGCTCCCACAATGGTGGAAATCTGTAAGTGTGCTATTCCACACTTACACCATTATAGCTGACAACAGAATTTGGTCCTTTGTGTCTAACATAGATGTTAGCTCCTTGGGGCGTGGCTCCATTACTGCCAACTTTTGTGATCTTATTGCCAGTCTGATAATAGCCGATCTTTTCTTTTCTTTTTTTAAAGCCTCAGCTTTTGGGGTCATGTGATTATGTGAGAATCTCATCTTTCATTTAAACGAAAACAATGAGTTTCAAAACCTCATCATTGCAAAGAAAAAGTTGAAAGCATGAATCCTAAAGACTCAAAATCCAGAAGGCAATTTAAAAAAACTTTTAAAATTTCATGATTTTAAAATTATCTCATTTTTGAATGTCTGAGATGGGCAATACTTGATTCTGTTTTCTTCTGTGTTTTGTACAACATTACATTTGTAGTGGGTAGTAGTAACAAACCAATAATAAAATATTAATGCAATATATAGTTATAGCACAATTATCAGTCTCGCAGTATAATGTATATTGGGGGTAGCTTTATAACAGAGGTCTTCCTAAAACAGGTGCCTGAGTTGGTGGTTTCAGTCCATTTGCAAATAATGATCAGGGGCTTACCTCACAAAAATTACTGTCTTCAATGGCAGCCTTAGACAAGAAAGTCCAGACTGAATAATAGCAGTAAAGAGAACAAACTCCCCTCTTGAGCTCTAAAGTGATCCTTCCAAATTAGATTTGAAATATAATGGCATGTGACTGTAGGTGAAACTTGCACTGCTCTTGTACATATTCTATTGGATTAATAGGGGATGGTAGTTTCTAAGGTTGTCAAGTCAACACACCTTTCTTGAACTCTAAATTCTTTTTCAGAACAGTGGAATGTACTGTGTAGAGAGATTATTTTAAGATTTTGTTTTTCTTCCCCAGAACATAACATTCAGAAGATTAGATTCTAGGACCTATACATTATTGGTTTTGAGATGGATTTAATTTTTGAAGCTATCCCTTATTTCTAAAATGAACCTACTGGGAAAGTTCAGATATTCAGATAACTGTATATTCTAGTTCTCTACTTTTGCTTTTCTGACAACTAAAAGTATATTTTAAGTAAAGAAACCACGATGAAAACCAGTGTTAAACACTTAAAATCTCTAAATGTGACAAGACCAGTTTATATAGCAGTGAATGCTGCATAAAGGTATTTGGTGGGTTTGAATCACTACTGAATTACTTCAGTTATATGCTCATGTAACTCTGCTGATGTTCGCAAAAAGAAAAGGAGTACTTGTGGCACCTTAGAGACTAACAAATTTATTAGAGCATAAGCTTTTGTGAGCTACAGCTCACTTCATCGGAAATGCATCCGATGAAGTGAGCTGTAGCTCACGAAGCTTATGCTCTAATAAATTTGTTAGTCTCTAAGGTGCCACAAGTACTCCTTTTCTTTTTGTGAATACAGACTAACACGGCTGCTACTCTGAAATCTGCTGATGTTAGTTTTGTTTCAGACTGGCATAAAACTGGAGTAAACACAGTGGTGAATCAGGCCCAGTGGTTTTGGTTTGTTTGCAGATATGAAATCCTTAGGAGTTACAGAATGAGTCCCTGCTGTGTTTATGAAGAGAAAATAGTTTTCATGCACTATTCAACATAATATTCTTCCATTAAACAAAGGTTGTCTCTGTCACCAAAGTCTCTGATATGATAAGCTTCTAGAGAAGCAGGAAGAGTTGGCTCCAGCAAATGCCCCTTCCTTCTTAAAAAAATACCTCATTTGTAGTCAAAGATTTATTTTCCCTGACACATGAGAAACAAAAACAAACAAACAAAAAAAGGCTAACATTGTGCCAAAGGAGGAATGTGAGTAATAGTAATTGCATTATTGGCTCATTAGGTGTCCGTGAACAGAAAGCAATAGAGGCTATAATTTCAAAACAGGATAGCAAGACAGTTGAAAAAACAAGGAAAAAGAAGTACCCAGAAATATGATCTCCTTCTCTCTGGGGAAAATTTAGCAGAGAGATACTCAGCTTATGGCTCCATGCATCAAAAGGGGTGAATGACTCTTACTAGATTTATCGTCCTGCATTGTTTTCAGGTTATGTGGTTTAACTGTTTCTATAGAAGTCGGCAAGATTCCACCACTCTCTAAAGAAACCAGAAATCAGATGAGTTTTCACAGACTCTTTGTTCAGCCATGAAGGTGCTATTCCAGCAATCAGGGAGCATTCCTCCAGCACAGCAGAGGGAGACTGCACTTTTGACATCATGTTTATTTGTTTTTTTTCCACAGAGGCACTAAGCAACATTATGGAGGCAAAGACACCCTTTGGCTAAACTCTGACTCTTTCATTTATATTGACAATACAGCTACAATGTTAATGCAACTTTGGCCACCCTAGATTTAATCACTTAGGCGCAGATACACAAAGTATTTAGGCACCTAACTCCCCCTGAAATACCTTTGAGGATCTGCAAAAAGAAAAGGAGTACTTGTGGCACCTTAGAGACTAACAAATTTATTAGAGCATAAGCTTTCGTGAGCTACAGCTCACTTCATCGGAAAGCTCACGAAAGCTTATGCTCTAATAAATTTGTTAGTCTCTAAGGTGCCACAAGTACTCCTTTTCTTTTTGCAAATACAGACTAACACGGCTGCTACTCTGAAACCTTTGAGGATCTGGGCTCCAGTGTTTGTATGGGGCTTTGTGGAGCCTTGGGCAGACATCCATCACATTTGGTGATCAGCAGGAAAGATCTGAAAGCAAAATCTGAGTTTCTTCTGGGATGGCTGCATGGGGGAAGTCCTCCTCTTTTCTCTAACTTTGAGGTGGCTTTCTTTAATTTGGAGTCCATAAAAGTACCCCAGGCTATCATCTGCCCCCACTTCTGCATAGAAAGATGGTGGCCTAGATTGCCACCTGTATCACAGTAGTCCTTGCTTTGATTAACCCTTCAGTGATTCTGTTTTTTAACCCTTCACTTACAGAATTCACTTACAATAAATACACATCCTTAGGTTCTATAGCCTTCAAAAGCAAAAGTGTAACATTCACATGATAGTTCACCTTCAGCAGATGCGTTTTCAAAGGAAAGCCCTGAGAGAATCAGCCGAGGAATTCTAACCTCCAACACAGGAAGACTGGGGGGAAAGTACGGTGGATTTTTAAAGCAAACAGCCAACCCGCAAAACTGACTTCAGTGGAGCTAAGCTGATTTACACCAGCTGGCCCTCTTCATATGGCTGAATTTCACCCTCAGTTTATGTTTCATTGGTATTCTTAGCATAAGAGCCTCTCTGTAGCATTATAATAAATCCTTTTATTGAAATCTAGGACATACCAAACTTCTTAAAAGTTCCCACATTTGATCAAAACTCAAGAAGATTCCAACTAAGAAATATCCAGGACTCTCACCTTTCACTGACTCATTTTTCTGTTAGATGCCAACTGTCAGTCAGACTGACTTACAGGACTAGGGAACAAGGTTCCCTACCAGCACACATGAGGAAATAGCCATTGAGTCTTCTGTACCATTTCTGTGGATAAATAGAAGACTTCAGTCTTAAGGGCTGTCAGTCAGTGACTTTCTGAAACACTCCACATACAACCTGCAGACCAAAGTAATGCTTCAGCACTTAGGGGGATTCATATTCAGATCTAAATTCTCACTAACACAGACTGTGAATAATATAGGGGTTTGGTTCAGCCTGTCACAGAGATAGGAGTCAGCTGCGAAATGCAGATCCAGGTCTGGATTCAGATTCCAAACCCTCCAAAGTTCGGTTGTTTCTGACTTGTCTCTAGTATTTATAGTGTGCGCGTGCACACACACACACACACAACTTGTTGCATAGTCAAGCATGAAAAGTTAAGACATTCCAGCATTAAGACTGTTGGTACAACTTTAATTCAACCCTCCAGTGCACATGTATTATGGTGCAGTCTTCAATTACATGCTCACATACCATTTTTTTCCACAGGAGGAAGCCTGCTTCATTCAGTGCATGGGATGGATGGTGTTCACTTAATGAGCAGCTATTAAAGATTTCATTTTACCATCACTGTCCAGCGTATGGTCCCAGGCCTTATCAAATATGCATGCTTCAATCCCTGCACTGATGACAGAATTATTACTGTCCTCTTGGGCTTTTCTATGGGAAGTATCACTATAGCACCTGGGTGCTTTACTACAATTAATAAATTTAATTTTACAACACTCCTATACAGCTGGGGAACTGAGGCACAGAGAGATTAAGGTAAAATGTATCCATTAATTTTTGGTGCCCAATTTGAGATGCCTAGTACCTGATTTTTCACAATCCTTACCATTTATGGCACTTTCTCTGCTCAAAGCACAGCTCTTGTGAGTATTCAGGGTCCCAGGTCAGACATCCAGGAAATGATGAACATACAGTTAGTGACCAGGTGTGAAAAGTGTGGTTTAAGTGACTTGCCCAGCACCACACAGGAACTGTGTGGCAAAGGCAGGGATGGAAGGGACTGTACTCACTCTTCTGCCTGTTCACCCCAAAGTTTGACCCCTTCTTAGCCATGCCCTGCAACCTGTCCTTATCCCAGTTCTGCCTCTTCCCCATCCTTGGCTCCTCATCCCAGTACTGTTCTCAACTAATCAGTCTCAGACTCCACTCCTCAGGCTTCTCATCCCCATCTTCTTGGCCAGCAAGTTCTAACCTCACCCATCTGGTCTTCCTGTCCCAGTCTCCACCCACCCTAATTCCCAGTCCCAGTTTCCCTTGCTCCCTCTGCTAGCCCCCAATCCCAGTCTCTTCATTCTAGGCTCCTTGTTGTAATCTACTCCCACCCTCGTCTGCAGCAGGCCCAGATTGTGTGCCCTCTGCATTAAAAAAATCAGGCAGCTTCTTTCTCCACACTGCCTTGGCCCAGTAGGGACATCATTGAAAGCACAGGAGAGAGGGGCTCCCTGCTGTTAGTTCAGGCGTCAACAGGGCCGGCTCCAGGCACCAGCGTTCCAAGCAGGTGCTTGGGGCGGCAGTTAGAAAGGGGCATCAATTCCTCTGCCCGCGGCGGCAGTTTGGCAGCAGCTTCTCTGTTCCGCCCGGCACGGCAGCAATTCGGCGGCAGCTTCTTTCCTTTGACGGCTGTGGTGGCAGTTTTTTTCACTACTTGGGGCGGCAAAAACTATGAAGCTTGCCCTGGGGGCCAAGACCGAGATCTGGCATACCCCACAACATGTTCAGTATGGACAGAATCATCAGGGAATTTAACTGCTAAAAACTAAGACGTCTCTAGTGCAATTTTTCAAAGGCTTATAACCTGGCCAAATTTGGGTGGATTTTCATGAGGACAGCAGAAGGCACATCCTTGACATAGAAGCCACGCCCTTGCCAAATTTCAAGTCCATGCTCCAAAGCTTGGAGTAGAGCTTTTCAACATGGCCAAAAGAATGTATTTTTCTGTAGCCACTCTTAGAAGCAACTGGATAGTTTTGGCTGAAATTATATATATCAGCTTGAAGCAGATATCCAGCATGGAAAATTTCAGCCCAAATGGTTAAAGTTTGGCAAAGCTATAAGCAGCTGAAATGGGAAATGTCAGGCAACTTTAATAATAGGCAGGGCTACCAGCATCTTCTATAATAAATATTCATTCCTCATTCATTATTTTATATGCAATTATAACCCCACCACCACCACCACCTCCACCACTTTTCAAACTCTTACTTCTTACTACAGTAATGATATCATGGAGCATATAAGGAGAACTTTCCAGTCCTTTTACCTTGGTAGAAGCCCATCAGGCTCAGACAGATCTACAAGAAAATTTCTTAGGAGAGCTAAGGATATGCAGGCCCCTCAAGATTACTTCATGCAGTGATGGATTAAGCATTAATAATTTATTTACTTTGTTTATTTATTTGTAATGTAATAGCACCCAGGAGCCCCAGGTATCAATGCCCCACTGTGCGTTGATCTGTATATCCAAATTTTGGCTGGAAGGAGTCCAAGGCCCAAGAGAGTTTAGACCTACAGCTCCATTCATGTGTATTGAAAGGCACAACTGGAGAAAAGTGGGTCCAGATAGTGGGGATTTAGATAGGAATGTGTTCTTATAATGGAAGTACCGGGCAACCTTAATAGCAGTGCTACCAGCCCCACCTATAATATATACAAATCCAACTCCCAAAGGGTTAAGACCTTGATTTTTTTTAGCAGTGTTAAACATCTTCAGCTCTCATTTGATTTAATTTCAAGTTGTGAGTGCATAGACTTCTGAAAAATTAGGTCCTAAGACTGCTGTCCTCCCTGCTTTGCTGATGCTCTGGATACAGACCTCAGCTATGAATAGTTAACACTGTTATACTTGCAGGCTTCAGCCAGGAATGCTACATGTGAGGACAAGGGGAACGGGAACAGAAAGTCCTTAACAGGTACTAAAACTTAATGAGCTTCCAGTGCATTTGGCAAGTTGGTAAATACAAAGTCAGACCAATGAACAAATAGCTGTAGAAAGTTTCCAAAGCAGAAAGTTTATAAGACAATTATTTACATTGTCTGGATGGCTTTAATTACAGGACAATTCAGACTGGCTGCTTAAGCATTCCCCAGGGGTAAATTAATCAGTCACCCTGCCAACGTGCATATTTTCCATTGCTGCACTGAGGCAAATCAGCTGTGGCTATCATGAGACTGGCATGACAAGCTCCATCTTTTGTCAATTGTAGAGACTGCCAGTTATGTCTTTAATTTCATCCTGAGCATCTCTCGTAAACTAATGAAAGTTCCATTCCATTCCTAGGCACAATAGTGAATAAAACTCTTTCCAGATTACAGGGATCTCCTCCTCATTCCATGTTGTAAGAGAGCTACAGTGGAGATACCAAAAGGCAACTGTAATCACCAGTATTTATGAAAGCAATTATATTAGCTGTCTACCAAATCAATGGAATCCAGAGTCCACTTTCTCAGCCCACTCCTAATATAATAATTACTTACTACACTTGGTTGTATTTTTTCCATGTTGTAATTAAACTGTACTATCTAGTTGTGAACTGATTTACAACAGGACAGATTCATCCTCAGTGTAAATGCACTGAAGTCAGTAGGGTTACACCAGGGATAAATGTGGCCTAGACCATTTTAAATCACTCTCTCTTTTTAGTTTTTCAGTGTGATGGTCAGCAAGTATAACTCAACATGGCTCCCTTGACTTCAACCAATGAACATAGATTTCAGTGGAGCCATAGAGAATTAAATCAGTTGAGAATCTGGCCCTTTTTATATAACTATCACAAACCCTTGTATGACTAGTAAAATTAATAAATAAATGTATTAAATAATAATCTCTGGTTCTGAACACTTCTCAGAATGGAGCACAGTTACCCTCACACTGGCACCAGCACCTGCTGCAGTTGCGATGCAGCAACACAGAATGCTGTCCTAGGGAGAGAGACTGCCAACCAGAGGGCAGCTTGAGTTGGGGGTTGGGGCTCTGAATCCACCCGAAGGGGTAGCTGGAAAAAGCTGTTAGATAAGAAGAGGCTAGATGCTGAGCTAGTGGATGAACTAGAGCTTCAGTAGGTGGTGAGGGGATAAGCTAGAAGAAGAACAGGAGAATAAAAGTAGGGGACTGGGAAGTGAGAAGGAAGAAAGAAGGAAAATTGGAAAGGAGAAGCAGAAAAAAAGAACAGACATGGGTATATGAGCAGGCACTCCAAAAAGGAAAATAGCGGGAAATTAAATCTACAGGCATACCGGAGAGAGAGCAAGGGAAAAGAAAACTGAAAGGAAATAGGTGAAAAAGGGAATTGTTCAAAAAGTGGTGTGAGATGAAAACAGATCCCAAAAACAGTAACGGAGATGTCCACCCACAAAGGACCTACAGTGTGTGAACAGAGAGAATTACTCTTTGAACATCTATTGATGGAATACAGTTCAAAGGTGCCTAATGGACAAATGAGGGCTCAGTAGGTAAAGAAACCCCACTTGTGGATAAACTCAGTGCAAAGAGGTACAGCCAATCTAAGGAGCACTTCAAGCCGAAGAGAAGTAAAGAACAGGACAGCAAGAGTGGAGCTGGATTTACAGCCAAAGAGACAAAAAATTCATTCTTCTCTGAAGCAATACAGTATATTGTAGAGTAATCTCTTTTGTTCTTGTTAATAACACTGCATTTGGTAATAAATGCACAGTATGTACAAGCTCACAAATGTTAATGAGTTGGCAACCTATAGTTTATTATTATAAATAGTAAGTCTTTGGTAATGTTCTATTTATGCTCCTGGTACAATTTTGGGGTTTCCCTTCTAAAGTTCTAAACAATTAAAAGTATCCCTTTTGTCTTGGTTTGCCTCCGCCTCTCCTTACAGTTACCATAGCCTAGCCTAGCTGGGTCACCACCGGCCTAAAATATAAATTTTTTAGAGTGGGGTTTACGACAAGCTGCATTTTAAAACTGCCTAAAATAATTTCTAAAGTAGAAAGAAAAACTGATGGAAAACATGAATAAAGCTAATCCCCATTGTAGTGAGCAGTGAGTGCTTTAGCTAAGAAAAGGTGATAATGGTGCATAAATCACAGTAAACTGAAAATGTGATAGACATTTTAAAAAGCAAATTACATTATTTCAAAAGGTCTACAAATTAGTACTTTAGCAAAATGAAAGATTAAATTATTATTTGCCTTATTCAAGTACTAGTCTAGCTAGATAATCCAACCCCATATCTGTGTATACTTGTGTTATGAACTGAAATACCAGCTAATAATCAGACAAACTAGATTTTTTTTTTCTAGTTTTAGGTTAAGGTTGCTATTTAACATTGAAATTGAAATATATGTGTGCTGAGAAATGACAAAACACTAAGCAATTAAAAGTGTGCAAAGGAACAGTTAAAAAAAGGCAGATACATTGTCAAATATCCTTATAGTAACTACAATATCCTAAAATCATGGACATGTACAATATTGCATGAAAAGTTTGTGTATGTTAATTTGCTTTTATTTTAAAACCTAAAATTTGAAAATGTGGGCTTCCTTCTCTGATCAGCTCTTTTTCTTTGTGTGGCATTTAGGTAAACTTGAGATCAGTGGGTTCCATCTTTTCTCATCTAGGGCAGATTATATGCTTTGTGTTGTACAGATCAGAATACATAATCATAATGGTCCCTTCTGGCCTTAAAAATCTATGAATCTCTCTTAGTTGAGTTCTGTAGTGGAACTTTAAGACAGAAAGAGACACAGGGCCAGATTCTCTGTGGCAGATGAGCTCCACTAAGATCTCCACCAAAAAGAGGAAGAAAGGGTCATCAGGCAGCTGGTTACAGCTCCCTGATCCTGATGGTCAGTAGCCAGCTGTGGCAAACTCAGGGTCTGCTCTTATTACTCATACCACTAGCACAGAGTCTATAGTGGACCCTTGGCCAGCAGAGGCTAGTTACAGTAGAACTCTGCTCTGCCAAACCCCTTACATGCTTCGTCCCTCTCCTGGCATATTATTTACTCCAGAGAAAGGGGTGGAAGGAGCCACCTGTGCCAGCTTTGTGCACCACAGGCTGCTGGCCACTTATGGCCCCATTCTGGTTCCAGTGTATTATCTTGAGTGACACAAAGAGGTCAGATCTCTGCCTGCTTGATACATCACATACTACTAATGAATGAGTTACAATCAAGTACAAAAATTTAATCAGTATATTTATATCAGGACAATAACATACCATGATCAGCAATGGCCAAGATGTATACACTTTCAGTGGCTAACATGAAGATAAATTACATTGACGGCCTTATTTTGGGGGAGACAATCTAATTTGTACCATGCTATAGAGATTTCAGAGTAGCAGCTGTGTTAGTCTGTATTTGCAAAAAAGAAAAGGAGAACTTGTGGCACCTTAGAGACTAACACATTTATATGAGCATAAGCTTTCGTGAGCTACAGCTCACTTCAATGAATGCCAATGAATCCGATGAAGTGAGCTGTAGCTCACGAAAGCTTATGCTCAAATAAATTTGTTAGTCTCTAAGGTGCCACAAGTACTCCTTTTCTTGTATGCTATAGAGAGAAGCTCATAGGTCCTGTACTCATTGCAGTGGTTCTCAGATTCCCATAGTGTAATATTTAGATGGACACTGTAACTATTTATTTCATTTTTCCTAGATACTTATAAAGTGTGGCCCCACCCATTTATGGCTTTCTATGGCAGTGGAGCTAGTGTGCAGAAAGGCTGAAGATATAGGAAAGGTCACAGAAGAGATTCTTCAACTGTGAAAGTGAGCTCCTGAAGCCTACCTCCACATCAGGGTGGAGGGACAGGGAAGGTATGCAAGCGTGTTCAGTTTCTCTACAATGCAACTACCCTGCCAACCTACACACTCAGATGAAGGGTGCTTGGCAGCCACAATGGAGGGAACTGAAATTACAGAAAATATTTAGTGTGCTAAAGAAACATTGATTTTCTACCATTCTTTTTCTTTTGCCCTTCAATTCATATTTTTGTACCACCTATGGACAGAGCGCTGGCAGTAAAATTATCCATTTACCTCTTCCTTGGGTTTAAAACCTACGTATGCAGTAGCTATTCTTAGCCAATACTTTGTCTGCCAAGTGTAACCTATTTTTAAATTCACAAACTACCCACAATCAGACTTTTACATTGGTATAAATATTCATTGTTTCTAATGGTTTGAACATTTTATGCAAACACATTTCTATGGGTTGTTCACAAGCCAGTCATTGCTATTATTCATGGTGCGTGGTTGCTCTCTCCCCAAGTCACATGTTATTGTTTCTGCTGCCTGATTAGATGTCTGAAATTGTACAAACAGGATTAGCGCTCTTCGGGTTAAATAGCACATGCCTGTATTTCCCCCCAAGTCCCCTTATTCACATATGAATATGGCTATTTGTGTGAAGATTGTACTTTGACTGTAAGCTCTTGGGGCAGGGATCATCTTTTAGTTCTGTGTTTGTACAGCACCTAACACAATAGAGTTCTGATCCTGACAGGGACTTTTAGATGCAACTGCAATACAAATAAATAAATAATAATATGAATATGAAAAAAATAAAATAAATGCAAATAAAAGCCTACTCACAGAAGTGTTCGTGGAGAAGTGGAAAAACAAAGGGTAAATAACATTATGGAACTGAAAAGCAAACAAGTATTAAAAATATTTGTCAAGGTTTGCACAATTCATCCAGCTCTAGCACTCAACGAGACTTAGCCCTGGTCTACACTACAAACTTATGGTGGTATAACTACGTTGCTCAGGGGTGTGGAAAATCTGTCAGCATCGGTAGAGTCTTCCCTAAGCACTACAAGGGTGTAGCCGTGCTGCTACAACGCTGCAAGTGTAGACAAACCCTAAGTCAAGTTTTAGTCAAACTGCTTGTGATTACAGTTAATTTGCTCACCATATTCCACATTATGGGTGTGATCTATGGTCCTAGACCTAGGCAAATATTTCATTGACTTCAATAGGCCATTTGCCTGAGCAAGAATTGCAGTTTGGGGCACTCTGCACAATAGCTTTCTCCATGGTGGTCTCTCCTATTGGTATGTAATTCCATCCAAGGCCTGGTCCACTCTAGAAAGTTGTATTGGCATAGCATGTTGATCAGGAGTGTGAAAAAATCATCCCCCTAAGGCCCTAACCAACGCAGTTGTGCTGGTAAAAGCCTTATGGTAGAAGCAGTTTTGGACTCTTTTGCCAATGTAGCTTATTCAGTTTGGGGCACTCGTTGAAGCTATATCAACAAAAGAACTCTTTTGCAGATAGAAACTGTATCTCCACCAGTGGGATTTGCCAGCATAGTTCCACACGTATAGATATACTGGCAAATCCTTTTAGGTGTAGACAGGGCCCAAAACAGATCTGTACATATTCATCAAATCAGTTCCATCTCATGCAGAATAAAGGACTATTATTGTTGGATTATGCCAAGTATCAGAGGGATAGCCATGTTAGTCTGTATCCACAGAAACAACGAGGAGTCCGGTGGCACCTTAAAGACTAACAGATTTATTTGGGCATAAGCTTTCATGGGTAAAAACCCCCACTTCTTCAGGGGGTTTTAGCCATGAAAGCTTATGCCCAAATAAATCTGTTAGTCTTTAAGGTGCCCCCAGACTCCTCATTGTTAATGTTGGATTATGTAAACTGAAATAAAAGAAGAGTGTTTTGCCAATTGCTTTAGTTGAACCATGAAATAAAATGAATAAAAGTAAAATAATATATAATACACTGGATAAAGAGCCCAGTTGGACTCTTTCTGGTAAATGTGCCAAGTACTAAGATATTTTTCAGAATTAAAGTTATAAAGAACTAGAAATAGAGTCACTTGGAGTAATACTTAATTTTGGTAAGGGGTTCTTGGCAGAACTGAAACAAACTGATGGGTACATAATATTTTTTTTTCATAGTTTGCTTTGTTATTCTCTAAATCTTTAGCATAAAGTCAATTTAATTTGATTTCTCCAAATGCAAAATAGCACAATTATTTCATGGTGGAAATGGGTTGAACTGGTTTGGAGAAAAAGATCCATATCATGAATGTAATTTTCTTGTACATAAGCAGGTATGTAATAGAGATCATACACAGGTATAAAATACACTGTTTAACCACTTATTTAATTAAGGAGGAAAAAAAATCCTCACTTTTTGCCGGCTGTGAATGCTGCCAGTACAAGCTATGTTGTTGATTTCCCTCTTTTAAATATCAGAATCCTCATTCCAAAGTAGCAACCACTGCTTTCTGATGCCTTTTCATGTAGCCATTCATGGAACACTTCAATCTTCAATCCCAAAAGGAAACACAAAACACTAGGATACAAGCACTAGCTAACTGCAGGTGAGAAGTGGGAGTGGGTTGGGGGAGAAGAGAATCTTGAAGTGGGCTTAATTTAGAATCAATCAGGCTTAAAAATCCAGGAATTAGGTTTTCAATTTGCCTTCTCAAGCAAGGGACAATGAAGGTATGAAGTTTTTACAACAGAATTGAGAAAAGACTCCCTCCCTTTTTCCTTACCCTATGTCCAACTGGCAGAACACATCTGCAGCAGGAGAAAACCTTCAATGCCCTCTGTGTGATATAGGTAGTATATCCATTTCTAAAATTGCTACTGCCATGACCTGCTATTTGCCAATGTTTATAAATGAAAGTCATGTTAGTATTGGGATCCCAAAAATAAAGGGAAAACCCAGCCACCTAGTTCACTTCTCTTTAATGCACTGGGCTGCTCTCTGTTCTGATCAGTTTACAAAGATAAAGACTAAGACTTTCCTTAGCCTAATGTACCAGGTAGAGCTCATTGCCAAATATAGGTAGGCTCATTTCAGTGGAGGGATAATCAAAGCAAAAGGAGAATACGCAGTTTTATCTGGGAGTGAGAAGTTTTAATCTCTGGTTGCCAGTCTATCTCCCAGAGTCTACAGGACCCCTAAGCCTGGTTTGAGAATCTCCTGCTTCTTGTCCCTCTTTTGGGAAGAGTAAGCAGCGTTTTTTGGTATGCATATAAAACAACCCCTGCTGCAGAAATACCTTCTCTCTTCAACTGGCAGACTTAGCAGATTGTCTCTGATGGGGAATGATCTTCACTTAGCCCCTTTGACAAGGAATTAACCCTTCCTTCCCTGTCTTTGCAGGGTTCTGTAAACCCTCGCCAATTCCCCCCTTCTATCCAAAGCCAGTTTTCTTCTATAAATATGCTGATGAGATTCAGATGGCTGCATTTTCAACATAGCTAACAACCATCATACAGACAATAAAAACAAGATAGATTGGTGGGCAAATTATTTGTACAAAAGCACTCCGATTTTTTCTTCACATTGTCACTTTAGAAGCCTGTGACAGAACCTTTCCAGCAGCCAGGATTTCCATCAGTTAGTTCCAGGCTATCACTAAACACTACAAATAAATAGACACAGGAGCACCATATTATGTTTGATGTTTCCATGGTGAATTGCCATGATAAAGTGCCTCTGACTACCTCCTGTTGTTTATGGGACCCACCCTGCTTCATTCTAGTATATATTACATTGTGTTAACCAACTGGGATATAAATACTTCAGAAAGGAAAGTAGATCCAATGGAACTTTAAGCTTGCATGGTGAAAGGTGCTCTCACTGGGAGGAAAGGACATACAAATCCCCCCTTCTCAGGGGAGGGATTTACAGCAGCATTAGTTTCAACTTGCTTAGTCACTGCTGGGCAAAAAGCCACATTTTTGTAGTTGGTTTGGCAACTTTTCCAAATACGAAACCAGAAAAGTAAAATCAGCTGAAGCATTAGTCTTCTCCATGTGATCACCACTTGGCAAACCCTTCTGCAGTTCAGTTATAAACGACAGTAGAGTACAGAGGAGAAAAAAACATTTAGCAAAGAGATGAACCTAGATTTTACAAAATGAGAACACTTTAAAACAAACTTTGGTCAAACCAAAGAGCCCTCGATATAAGCAGACATTCTAATATTTTGTTAAGTTAATTGTACTACATAACTTCCGGTCAAAAAATTGCCAATCCTGGCCCTTTTCATGAACTCCTGTGCAATATCAGTAGGTACATGCAATTGATTGATGCTGAATAACCAGTGTTATGAGATGAACTTGTAGTCTTCCAAAAGTGTGGTACTATTATTTTAATTTAGAGAGAGAGAGAGTACATTAGCTAACAAGATTAGGGATCCAATGGCAGAAAACAATTTGAACAATACATTTTTGATAACATTCAAGTTGGTATGTCTTGTTAACTAAAAAGAGATGTCAAAAAATCTAATCAGGCACTGTAGTAAAAAAATTAATGAGATTGCACAAATACTAAGAGGAAATTTTTCATTAAAAGTTCTGCCAGGTTAGCAAGGGAGACAGCTGTTGAGAACCATCAGCAGAACTCATTGAAAATTTTCTGATGGAACAGCTTTTCATTGGAAAATGCTGATTTGACAAAATCAAACTATTTCATTGGAATTTATTGGGTTTTTCAAAATTTTCCTTTAAAAATTCTCTAAAGATTTTATTTCAATAAGGTTGAAGTATTTCTATTTGAGTTTATCATTTTGAATTATATAATTTAAATGTCAAAACCATAAAAAATGAAGCTCTTTGATCTTATTGAAACAAAACATTTTGATATTATTGAGTTTAAAAGTTGACAAAATCAATACCCACAAAACATTTCAATTTTGAAATCATCATTTTGCAGATAAGTTCCTGTGAAACATTTCAATATTTCCGAAAATTAATTTTTTTGGAATTTTTGTTTTAAGAGAAATTTTGACTTTTTGTTCTGATTTGGGATGAAAAGAAATTTTGAAATGTTGGAATTTCTCATGGAACAGAAATTCTGAGTTTCAACCATCTCTAATGAAGTGGAGGACAGGGTCTGTTTGTCACCCCTCTATGCCAGACAGCAGAATCTTTAGGGTCCTTGGAAAAGTAGAAGGACAGGGGAGAAAATGTTTCCAATACTGTTAGTGCACTATGCTATTCAAAGAGTAGCACCTAACAGTGGATGATATGGTTGAGATTCCAAAGCTGACTAATGGATTTAGCTACAGGTTGTGTGGCAAAATTCTCTACAGCATTGAAAATCTCACCCTATATTATATAACCAAACATCTTGCACTGAGTTAAAAATAACAAATAATAAGCATATAATCATACTAATAACTACTCTGCTAATCCTTGTCTCAGAAACTTTCTGTTTAAGAAGACAGCTACACTGATCTTTCTGGAAGAGCAAACCACCATAAGTATGTCAGCTTCAGAATGTGCAAACCATGCACCTGGCAGCTGCTACAGTACCAATCCTTTTACCAGTAACACAAATACGTTGAAGAGAAAAATAGGAAATTCTCAAATATCTTTTGTTTATTGGCTATGACTATTGCTAGCTTCATAGTATACCATTTACTTTATGTTGTAAGACCTGTTGGGTGGAGACCTAGCTAAATAACAAGCCAATTATGCACACAAATTTTGTGCACAAATTTTTGAACAGTGAACACAAATCAGATATTTGCACACATACAGAAGAAACATTGATATATCAAAATAATATGAAAGATACAAAGTGTAAAACAAAAATTGACTGGTTGCTGTTCTCCAAAATCATATTTCTATCCAAATCTTCCGTAACTCACCAAATTATGCTAAATTGATTTAAACAATAGTCAATCCAATGGGGCTTTGCACCAGTTTAAATAGATAGATTTAAACTCAATTCAATTAAACCACTACATCTTTTCTAGGCTAGACAAGGCCACATAGTTGCTTCCCTAAAATATCCCAGTAGTTCAGTTCTGCAGCAGGCTTTCTGCAACAGGATCTACAGGGGGCATGCTGCAGGGTTAGGAGTGTGATAATCACCATACTTTGTATGTACGCTATCCAAGCCAGCAATAGTCTCTCTGCACAACCCCACTTTGCAGGTTATTTGCATTCAAATAGAAATAGACTGTTTGAGGGTGCTCTGCTTCAGACTGCACTTTCCAAAGGTATAAACTAACACTGTTTTTGCTGCATATCTGTGAATTCATTTACTGATCCATTTGTTTTTATGTCCAGACATCCACCAGATTTTGGTCCAAAACCTTTGGACAAAATTCCTCTCTGTTCTAAAACTGACAGAAATCAACAGGATTATACCAGGATTGAATTTAGCCCTTCATGATAAACATTTATAAATCAAACTATTGCTGTTCATGCTTTAATGGAATTCCTAGAAAAGAAGCTTTTCAAAAGAGGGTTAAGACTAAGTTTATAAAACTTAACTATGTACCTAATCTGTCTGGGAAAATTCTTACCACACTTTACACATTCTTAAGGCTACCTCCAACAGCAATGCTGAACAAGCAATTTTTAAATTTAAATTTAAAACAAATAATTGCATATATATCAAAATAACACTGTTTAATTAACACTGAGGCGGTCATGTTTACTGGCAAAATTTGACCCAGGAAATTCCATTGTCAAATCTCATGGACCCCTCTATCAAGAATGTGGGTGCTTTAATGGTAATAAATAGTCAGAGGATAAGGAAATTAGTTTTTCATCAGAAAGACACAGAGTCAAATCCTGAGCTGGTGAAAATTATCATAGCTTCATGGAGCTGTGGTAATTTACACCATCTGAGGATCTGCTGCATAGGGTCTGATTCTGCTGTTACTTATTTTGGTTTTACATCAGCGTGACTCCATTGATTTCAGGGGAGTTAATTCTGATTTACAGCAGTGTAACTGTGAGGAGAATCAGGCCAACAGTCTGCAGCTTCCCAGCACCCATGTGCCATGCTGGGGAAACATTCCCATATTGACTCATAGGCAAAAAACACTTAACCATCAAGCCTATTTTAAACTGCAACCAGCTGTTTCCCATCCAAGTAATAACCTCATCTGATACCACTTAATTTATGAGTGCTGATGGTATCAGAACATAGAGTAATATGCTACAGGCTTTTATAGTCTGGCCTGCTGATAATCAACAGATGAGACCCACTGTGCTATTCATCTACATGGCCCTGCAAATTAAAGTTGTTACATAAACCCTTTTCATGCTGCCTACATGGTGAGCCAGCGGGCTTGGGATTGGATGAATGGCAGAGTGGAGTCTAGGCAGCAGCCACAGAAAAGTCAGAAAGCAACTTTGTGAGGCAGCACCTGCTCTGGAACAGAGCCCCTTCCTCCTAGCCACCTTCAGAACTTCCCCGTGCAGAGGCAGGGTATGGAGCAGGTGACTGAATGTAGCTGTGCCCTTATCTGCACACATTAGGAGCTCCATAGCTTTCTTCTGCAGGAACTGCCCCAGCACAACTTCCTTTTGCACATATATATCAAGGACAGGGAGTTAATTGTATATAGATCTCTGGGTTCATTTGTTGTGTTATTTACATAATTTGAAAGGGATACAGTCAACTGATTGGTTTCAGAGTAGCAACTGTGTTAGTCTGTATTCGCAAAAAGAAAAGGAGTACTTGTGGCACCTTAGAGACTAACACATTTATTTGAGCATAAGCTTTCGTGAGCTACAGCTCACTTCATTGGATGCATTTGGTGGAAAATACAGTGGGGAGATTTATATACACACACAGAGAACATGAAACAATGGGTTTTATCATACACGCTGTAAGGAGAGTGATCACTTAAGATAAGCCATCACCAGCAGCAGGGAGGAGGAAGGAGGAAAACCTTTCATGGTGAGAAGCAAGGTAGGCTATTTCCAGCAGTTAACAAGAACATCTGAGGAACAGTGGGGGGAGAAATAACATGGGGAAATAGTTTTACTTTGTGTAATGACTCATCCATTCCCAGTCTCTATTCAAGCCTAAATTAATTGTATCCAGTTTGCAAATTAATTCCAATTCAGCAGTCTCTCGTTGGAGTCTGTTTTTGAAGTTTTTTTGTTGAAGGATAGCCACTCTCAGGTCTGTAATTGAGTGACCGGAGAGATTGAAGTGTTCTCCGACTGGTTTTTGAATGTTATAATTCTTGACGTCTGATTTGTGTCCATTTATTCTTTTACGTAGAGACTGTCCAGTTTGACCAATGTACATGGCAGAGGGGCATTGCTGGCACATGACGGCATATATCAGTCAACTGATTGTCCATGTAACAATAGTGCCTATCGCTCCAACTTCCAGTAGTTTCCTGTAGGGTTTCTGATGGCTCTGAAGCTATGCAAATAGCCAAGCTAGCAGAACATGATCCAAACCCTTGAATGCCCTCCCCTCCTCCTCCCCTTCCACTTTGCCTACTAGTTTTTTAGTCAATGATGGTTTGATAATAAGAAGCTCATCCATTTATTACAAATTCCTTGATTTTTTTTTTTAATTGAAAGACCTGCCTCTGTTGGGTCTCTGAGTTTAGTCAGAGAAAATGTACTTGGAATCTGATAGCAGATGAATTTGTAGGAGGTCTCATTTAGCACTCTTGCAGATCTTCACTTTTCTTACATTGTCTGATTAACCATTATTCACAATTGATATTCCATCCAAATGGCAGAGTGCCCTGGAGACTGCTTGACGTTTTGATCTGTTAAACAGAAGAATCCCTTTATAACCACAGCTCAGAAACACAAAGTATGAAGGACTCCAGCTCCCAGTCACACAATACACAGAGAGGAAACAGGGCCCGCAGGGAGTGGGGGTTGTACCAACTCAGGCCAGCATAAACAGCTAGTGTGCATCCTCCTGCTTGAAGGAGGGAAGAGGAGTGCACAGATGTGATGGGACAGTTCAAAAATAGAATGGCTCCTAGATTCAATTATGTGGTGGAGGAAGAAAGGAGAGAGGGGCTGGCTGGTAGCACAGAGAAGCTGGCAGCTCACTTCACAGATGCACCAAGATCTGTTTGGATGCGGACAGGTTTCTCTGCCTATCACTGGTCCCACTGTCCCCCTCTGCAAATCTCCACCTCTGGGTGGAACCTGTATCAGTATCTCCACGGGTATGTCTACATTTGGAGCTGGGGATGTTATTCCCAGTTTGAGGAGACATATTCACCTCTCATCGAACTACCATGCTAAAATTAGAATGGAGCTGCGGCTGAGCAAGCTGCTGGAGGGGCAAGCCTCCCTGAAGATGTACCTGTCAGAGATCCTAGGCATGGACTCAGGAAGGATAACCTATCCCACTGCTCATATTGCCATGGCTACATTCTATTTTTAGTGCACTGGCTTGAATAGAGCTGGTGCGAGTATATCTCCTCAAGCTAGGAATCAGACCCCCAGCTCCAAGAATGGTCAGTCTGTAAGTGAAAAGCCTTGGAGTTTTTTGCGTGCTTGTTTGTTTAATTGATTGATTTTTTGTTTCTTCCATGGGCTTTTCTATGGAGGCAGGGTATTTATGACCAAATTTATTTTAAGGTATTTAGGCACCTTATTCCCCTTGAAATCAATACGGGTGAGGTCCTTTATTCCATAAACATCAATAGGAGTTTGATGCATCAAAACCTTAAAAAATCTGGTCTTTTGTCCTACAATTTGCAGTTTATTTGCTCTCAAGAAAAAATTTTCATGAAAGAATATGGTAGAACATATATTGCTAGCAAGCTCCAGCACACGAAAGGAAGCAGCTATTTCTGAACAGTGGCAAATTACAAAGGTTACATCTGCTAGATGGAAACTGGATATTTTCAATCATAGATATTTCATTACTCACAATAGGACTGAACCTATACAGTCAGCTCCAGCAAAACTTCCAAGAGAGGTTAAACAGCCATTTCATTCCCATTAAGGCACAAAATGCTTCTTCAGGTGCTAAAATCCAGTTAAACCTTGAAAAAATAAAGGTGAGGGACAATGGAGACTGCAGTGTATTTTTCTCAGTGATGCCCTGGGGAACGTTTGTATAGGTTAGCGATATGGCAGGAATCGAATTGGTTGACTAATATCATTTAGGGGAAAGTGTGTTTTTATACTATGTTTTTGTGTTCTATCTCTTCAAATAACATGCCTCTTTGTGCATACTTTGATTAAATAAAAGGAACATTTATTAATAAATGATACTACTGGTTCTGGTTTTGTGCTAGATCTTCCCAGAGAACCTGATTTTGTTATCAGAGGGATAGGCGTGTTAGTCTGTATCCACAAAAACAATGAGGAGTTCGGTGGCACCTTAAAGACTACCATTTATCTGGGCATACGTTTTCATGGGTAAAAAACCCACTTCTTCAAAAAAAAAAACCCACTTTGTCCATGCATCTGAAGAAGTGGGTTTTTTACCCATGAAAACTTATGCCCAAATAAATCTGATGTCTTTAAGGTGCCACGGGACTCCACATAGTTTTTGATTTTGTTACATATTTCTCACTCCATTCTGATTGCTTCTGTTATTTCTGGGATTCTTTACACCTGTTGTTACATAGGCCTTTCCCATTATATTCCATATGGCTACTTAGAGCCAGATTGTGATACTTTCAGTCACATTAGGCTAGACTGTGAACTCCTTACTCCCATGTGTGAGCTGTCGCTCACACGAGTCCCAGTGACTTCAGTGGGAGTGTTCGTGTAAGTCATTACTTACCAGCTGGAGTGAGAGTTCCACAAGCCAGCACACTGTATAGTACTTTGCTTCACCACAAGTCTGATTGAAGTCAGCAGGGTGTCTCACACTGCAGGATTAATCAACATGAGTAAGGACAGCAGAATCTGGCTCTTGGCGATTGGTCCCAAGAATGTTTGGGCCAGGTTCGGTCTCCTTTACTTATTCTGGGTATATATTTTTACAGCCCCTAGCACAATGAATGGGGCCCCAATCAGGGATTCTGGGAACTACTGTAATACAAATAATAATTTATTTCTGGGAAGTGATTCATTGTGATACACTTCTACAAGTTAGAAGTGTAATTCAGTTAAGTAAGCTAGGTAATTGCTGCCCTAGCCACCCACCCCAAAAACTTACTGCATTTCAAAATGTGAAACAGTTTTCTCTGCAGGCATTATATAGGGTTTGTAAAGTCAATTTGTATCTTTAAACCTAATTTGGCATCAGGCTAATGCATAAAGTTCACTCTTAGTGCAAACACAGAGGAATAAGGCAAGTCATTCAAAAAAGGATCTGTATATTAGGCCAATGCTATGCTTTCACCATATGCTTTCAGACTAATGGAAATGAATTGATTCACCCTACATGTGCTCACAAGAACACTGACTGTTACTAACACAAGCCCTAATGGGTTTTCTCACTGTTCAATTCCAGAGGGAAAAAATGAGAAGTGGGGAGAAGGCAAAATCTAATATGTATTGGACTGGATACATTTAAACAAAGGTTTGGCTCAGAGACATTAAAGGCTGCATTGTAACTTTACAATGCTGCCCTGAGCACATCCCTCAGCCCACGCTGCTTCCTGCAGCTCCCATTGGCCTGGAGCGGCGAACCGCGGCCAGTGGGAGCTGCGATCGGCCAAACCCGCGTATGCTGCAGGTAAACAAACCACCCCAGCCCGCCAGCAGATTTCCCTGATGGGCCATGTGTCAAAGGTTGCTGATCCCTGATCTAGCCCTTCAGCTTCATAGCTAACATTTTAATTACATTGTATTATGTTTATTCATGTATAGGGTAATTATTCTGAACCAAAACCTTGCACTTGAAACCATCACTGTGTTTTGGAATCTAAACAGGTTCATCTAACTATTGAAAGGTGGCCCATATCTTTTTCATTGGCCTCAACTAAAATGCCACATCTGAACACCCCTAAACTTTAGAGTGTTTAAAATCAGGATCCAAATCTAAAATTTGCAGCTCAAGCCCATTTCTAGTTTGAAACTGTTAAGCCTGTGTGCTAATTACCAGGTTATGTAGAGTATTCCTTCTTCTGTATTTTTCTCAGTAAATGTACAATACATTATATCTTTGGTAAATTAAACAATGAGATCATTATAAGTTTAATTGGAATTTTACCTCTCATTTTCTGCATACAGTTGTAACTAGTACTGATTGCAGGAACCTATAATGGCTTTTCTACTGTGCCAAATTTTCTCACGGTGAAATTTGGAGAATAGAAACTCAGGCTTTTGGCTAAGGAAATATTTATACCATATTCAGCTTTTCTCTTCCTTTAATGTGAAAATGAATAGTATCAGGGATAATGTATGGGCTATTTGCAATCCATTGGAAAATGTATATTAGAGGAAAATACATAATTTATGAAATGTACCTCTTAGGGTGAGAACCTTTAAAATAAGTTTTGTAAATGTGGGGTTATGCTTGGCATAGGCTACTGAATCTGCTGAATTATTCAAAGCAAAGAGCTGCAAGTGGGAATAACATTGAAACCAATGTGGGACTTGAAATGTGCTTTAATTTTATTTAAAAATAAAGGGTTTAAAAAATAAATATAGCGATGTTACACTCAGAAAAACTTTATTTCCTCTTCATGAAAACAGCAGTTTCAATGGGTTCTGTTAGTCTAATACTAGTAGTTTTTTTAACACTCCCCCCTGAGTGATATTAAACCAGAATCATAGAGGGGACTGTATTATCCGCTGAGTGAACAGAAATGAAATATAATAGTAAGCTACTTCCCAGACCCATTTTTTAATTTCCCAATAACCAATAGACTTCTTTTAAGGATGGGATTGAGGGCAGCCTAGATTCTGAAAATCCTTTCAAAGATTTGGAGAAATCAGTTTAAAATGCAAACTCATCTTCATTCTTAGCCGTCATGGCTGCCACTGCTCCATAAAATAAATGTGTTAAGTTAATAGAGTGCTCTGGGATTCTTCAGGGTGGGAGGCACTATGCAAATAAATAACTGTTATTACTGTAGCTGGGCACTGCCAAAAGAAAATCTATAATATTCAATTAAAGCTAAATCCAGTTTGCTATTATCAAAGGCTCAGATTACCTAGTGTCTATAAAGAAACCTCTTACATATACAAAGAAGAAATTTTCTTGGCAGCAAATTTCTTCTTCACCTGCTATGATGAGAAAGCTGCTCAGGAACTGAAATGAAACCCAAGTATTTGCTTAGGCCCTATTTTCTTATCAGATAATATGGGCAGCTCCCATTGATTGAAATGGGCTTTACTCACATACTGTAGTAGGGGGACAGGACCTCTGCATGGTAGGTTGTAGGGACAGGAAAGATCAACAGCCAGATTTACGAACATATTGAAGGATTTCACACTGAGTCAATCCCTTCCAAGCACAGTTCTCCCTTACATTTTTTTTTCTGTTTAGTTTAGTTGGAAACAATATAATGATGATGTGAAAGAAAACATCTTTAAAAAATAATCCCGGCTGCCCCCTACAGCTCTCCCAACCATCTACACATGCCTCAGCCTGCACTACAGGAGGAGGAACAGGGCACTGACTGGGCTTCCTGGAGTGTCCTGTTTGGATCTCTGCCCTCCTGAACTGCATTTGCTCATCAGATGAACTCACAAGAACAACAAAAGAAACCAAGAAAGCAAAACAACCACTCAACAAAACATAAAATCATTGCATGAATGAAAAGAACAGCAGAAAAGAAACCATCCGCTCCTTTCCCCATTGAGCACTGCTACTCAGAGGTGCTGGTGCTCACCGTTGAAAGCCATGGATCTCCAGGCCAAGAGTAATTTGGGCATCAGGTGAGGCAGGAGCTGATGACCCTCCAACATGCCAATATGAGCTTGCTTGCATGTGCATACTTGTACAGGGCAGTGTCAATCAAAGCATCTTTTGGAATAAATCAAATTCTGAACAGACATTATATCCCATATACTATACATTATGTCCCTGCACCTGGGACTTGAGTCAGGAATCGGGGGGAAAAGACAACCATCTATATCCACCCAAGCACCTGTAAGGAGTGCTGTGTGTTGATGTGGGGCAATACTGCACCTGAAATGGGCTGGTAAGCGTGGACACGCTGTGCTGCTATGTCTTGCACTGGCTCAACCACACAGGGGAAAGTAGCAATGATGCATTTCTCTAGGACAAACAAAGCTCATCAGACCTAATTCATTTCTAGTGTAACTACTCCAGTAACTTCAATGGGATGTCACCATGGATGAATTAGGCCCTTCATATTCACTGAAAAGCTTCATTGCTTACTAATACTTTCCGTCTTTGATTATTACCTTTATATCATGCTGCATCAGCTGACAGACAACTTGATATTGCTGGCCCAGTGTCTTCATTAAAAAGACAGAGATAAATGTTACTGCAAGGCAGACATCTAATCACTGGAAAGCCACTTCCTCGAAACTCAGGAACTAATCGGATCCCATTATGAGACCTATTTTGCAGTCTGCTTCATATGCTCTTTCTCTGAATCACTGATTCTGTCATTTTATTTAATATTTCAGAATGTCTTTCAACAACTGACTGACATACAGCATGGGATCATAAATCTTTTAATAAGATATCATGTGTCTAGGCTTCATCATGTACTGGATAAAAAGAGGAATGGTCTTTGTTCTTACTTTGATTCCCCCCCTTTCTCTATACAACAAAGGAAGCAGTTGTCACACTTAAAAACTGTCCTTTTGGAGAAAAAAAGGCTTGAAGAAAATGCCTGGGTTTGCCCAATTAGAGGAGTTCCACTCTTCTCATAGCTAGTTAAAATGAAAACATCTCATCCTGGACGAATTTTGAAAATACTTGAAAAAATATCAGTCTGTGACTACTTTTGGGGGCAAAAGCTACACCTTTTAATAAAAAATAAAATAATTATAGCTTTTTCATGTTCAAAGTATTTTACAAACATTGACTAATGAGCTAATACTTTTGCACCGTTACAAAAGAGTTCCCTTTATATGGTGGTAGAAGACAAATAGTTATGACAACAGAGTATGTTGAGGTTATGCAGCCACAAAGAAGCAGTTTCTATGAGTACTGTACAAATAGTGGGAAACTGCATCTCCCAGTGTTGGAGAAATATCTAAAAACAGACTAGTGATCCTGATTCTTTCTTTGTTTCTTTCTCTCAAAATCCAGCACGTCCAAGGGAATGGAGAGATGTGTGAGAACACAAGTGGACAGCAGCTCAACCCCACCTGTAAGAAAATTCAGTTTACCCACAAAGAGTTTTCTGCTATCCAAAGAAGACAGATGACCTTTGTTGGGGATTCAGTACTTTGAAGAATTGAAAGAACATTCTGCAAAGGACTGGTGGACAATAGGAAATAGTGCTACCTTCCCAGAGTCAAGACACAAAATATCACTCCAAGATTGGATAGGCTTCTGCACAGGTGCCGACTCTGTGGGTGCTCCAAGGCTGGAGCACGCATGGATAAAATTAGTGGGTGCTTAGCACCCACCAGCAGCCAGCTCCCCTATCCCTACCAGTGCCTCCTGCCAGCCAGTGGCCCTGCTAATCAACTCTTCCCCCTCCCTCCCAGCGCCTTCTGCCCACAGCAGTCAGCTGTTCCGCAGTGTCCAGGAGGTGCTGGGAGGGGAGGGAGAGAAGTGGGGATGGGTGTGCTTGGGGGTGGAGCAGGGGTGGGAAGAGGGGGCGGGGCAGGATCTTGGGTGGAGTGGGTGCGGAGCCTGAGGCTGAGCGGGGGTTGAGCACCCCGGGTGAAAGGAGAAAGCCAGTGCCTATGGGCTTCTGACAGGCAAGCATCCATTGGTAATGGTTCATATCTGTACTAATGACACTGCGTGTGGGATATCTCACAAATAGCGATGACTTCAGAGAACTTGGAAGTGTGCTGAAGAAGAATAATGTACAAGCAATCTTCTCTGAGATCCTTTCTGTTTCATGAGCAAAGGAAGGCAGAAGATTCTAGAAGTGAATCACTGGCTAGGTAAGTGGTGTATGGTGGAGGGTTTTGGTTTTGTGGAACATTGGCCTACCTTTTATGGAGCGGAGGGCTGCATAGTTTGGCTGGTCTCCACCTCAGTGGAAAGGGGGCCTAAAGTAGTCAGGAGAGAGTTAAACTAATAGCAAAAGGGGAGGGTAAAACGAGGGAAGATATGAGCCTCAGCACAAAATCGAGATGTTGAGAACAAAATTAATCAAGGAACCAAAGGACACAAAGAGATGAATTTGCCTCTATATCAATGCTAGGAGCCTGGGTAACAAACAAGAGGAATTGGAATTCCTCATTTATGAACATAAATTTGATCTAGCTGGAATTACTGAAACCTGGTGGGATGATTGGAATCGATGGTTATAATCTATTTAGGAAAGATTAAATGGGCAAAAGGGGAGGGGAAGTGGTACTTTATATCAGATGACATTACCTGTTTCTGAGTTACTGATAACTTGGAAGAAAATTATCTTGAATGCTTATGGGTGAATGTCCTAACAGATAAAGCATAAAATGGGGTATTGGTTGATGTCTGCTACAGACCACCGGATCACACCAGAGAAAAGGATGACCACTTGTGCACCTATCTACAATTAGTAGGGGGAAAAAAAGCTGTATAGTCACAGGGGACTGCCAGTACTAAAATATCCTTGGAATTTCTCAATATTATAGATGACAATTTCCTATCTCAAAAAGTGTTGCAGCCAACACAAGGGAATTTTATATTAGGCCTTGTTCTAACATAAAAAGAGGAACTGATCACAGAACTAAAAGTTAATTGTAGCTTAGGTATAAGTAAGTGATCATGACTTGATCACATTTATAATGTGCAAACAGAATAAAGTCCAGACCAATAATATATGTATTTGGTGCTTTAACAGGGCCAGTTTCACAGAGATGAAAACAATTATGAGCCAAATCAGTTGGGAGGAAGAATTTAATCAAACAAATGTGAATGATAATTGAAAATAATTTAAGAATACTTTACTAGATGACCAAAAAACACAATCCCACAAATGAGGATTAAGGCCATACTGTTAAAAAAATAACCTACTTTAAAAGGGAAGTGAATGAAGCTATAATATATATATATATATATATATATATATATATATATATATATATATATATATATGGGACACACATGTGGATGGCAGCTCATCCCCACATGTAAGTGATCATGACTTCATCAGACATATAATGTTGTGTATGTATAACAAATGGAATAAAAGGGAAGTTGATAGTAATGAATATAAATCAGAAGTTAGGAATTGTAGAAAATTGTTAAGGGAAGCCAAGGAGAAATCTATGGTCACCAGAATTAAAGACAATAAGAAAGAGTTTTAAAAATATATTAGGAATAAAAAAGAATCCTGACAATGATATTGGTCTGTTACTAGACCGTAATGGTAAAATTATCAATAACTATGCAGAATTGTTCAATAAATATTTCTACCCTGTATCTTGAGAAAAAAACAGATGATATAATCTCATTTTATGGTATAACATTCAAAAACCAGTTGGAGAACACTTCAGTCTCTCCGGTCACTCGATTACAAACCTGAGAGTGGCTATCCTTCAACAAAAAAACTTCAAAAACAGACTCCAACGAGAGACTGCTGAATTGGAATTAATTTGCAAACTGGATACAATTAATTTAGGCTTGAATAGAGATTAGGAATGGATGGGTCATTACACAAAGTAAAACTATTTCCCCGTGTTATTTCCCCCCCACACCCCACCCCGCACTGTTCCTCAGATGTTCTTGTTAACTGCTGGAAATGGCCTACCTTGATTATCAACGTAAAAGGTTTTCCTCCTTCACCCCCACTTCCCGCTGGTAATAGCTCATCTAAAGTGATCACTCTCCTTACAGTGTGTATGATAAAACCCATTGTTTCATGTTCTCCGTGTGTGTATATAAATCTCCCCACTGTATTTTCCACCGAATGCATCCGATGAAGTGAGCTGTAGCTCACGAAAGCTTATGCTCAAATAAATTTGTTAGTCTCTAAGGTGCCACAAGTACTCCTTTTCTTTTTGCGAATACAGACTAACACGGCTGCTACTCTGAAACCTGTCATTATGCAAGGCACTGAATTTAGCCATATGGAGTGGAAATCTATCAACTTCATGAAAAAACTCGTACAGATACAGACAGACATCATCTTCCTCTCCAAATGCAAACAGATGGACATCATACCAAAAGGACTGAAGGTAAAAAATCCATTACAATCTACATACCACATAGTCTATAGTGACAGCTTGTGCCACAGACTCTCAAAGAAACTGTGGAACCACCTGATCAACATCCTATACAGCAAACAGGGAAAGATTAAGAATGAGCTCTCAAAACTGGATACTCTCATAAAAAAACAACCTTCCACACAAATGTCCTCGTGGCTGGACTTTACAAAAACTAGACAAGCCATCTACAACACACACTTTGCTTCTCTACAAAAGAAAAAGAACACTAAACTCTTGAAACTACTCCATGCCACAAGGGGCCACAACAGTGGTTCCCTTAACCCACCCAGCAATATTGTTAATCTATCCAACTATACTCTGAGCCCAACAGAAGAATCTGTCCTATCTCGGGGCCTCTCCTTTTGCCCCTCCACCCCCACGAACATAATACAGTTCTGTGGTGACCTAGAATCCTATTTTCAATGTCTCCAACTCAAGGAATATTTCCAACACACCTCTGACCAACATATTAACCCACAGAGACCTTCCTACCAAGACTACAAAAAGAAGGATTCTGGGTGGACTCCTCCTGAAGGTCGAAACAACAGACTGGACTTCCACATAGAGTGCTTCCGCCGACGTGCACGGGCTGAAATTCTGGAAAAGCAGCATCACTTGCCCCATAACCTCATCCGTGCAGAACACAATGCCATCCACAGCCTCAGAAACAACTCTGACATCATAATCAAAAAGGCTGACAAAGGAGGTGCTGTTGTCATCATGAATAGGTCGGAATATGAACAAGAGGCTACTAGGCAGCTCTCCAACATCACTTTCTACAAGCCATTATCCTCAGATCACACTGAGGGTTACCAAAAGAAACTACAGCATTTGCTCAAGAAACTCCCTGAAAAAGCACAAGAACAAATCCACACAGACACACCCCTGGAACCCCGACCTGGGGTATTCTATCTGCTACCCAAGTTCCATAAACATGGAAATCCTGGACGCCCCATCATCTCAGGCATTGGCACCCTGACAGCAGGATTATCTGGCTATGTAGACTCCCTCCTCAGGCCCTATGCTACCAGCACTCCCAGCTATCTTTGAGACACCACTGACTTCCTGAGGAAACTACAATCCATTGGTGATCTCCTAAAAACACCATCCTAGCCACTATGGATGTAGAAGCCCTCTACACCAACATTCCACACAAAGATGGACTACTTTGAGCAGGGGGTTGGACTAGATGACCTCCTGAGGTCCCTTCCAACCCTGATATTCTATGAATATCTATGAATACAAGCCATCAGGAACAGTATCCCCGATAATGTCACGGCTAACCTGGTGGCTGAACTTTGTGACTTTGTCCTCACCCATAACTATTTCACATTTGGGGACAATGTATACCTTCAAATCAACGGCACTGCGATGGGTACCCACATGGCCCCATAGTATGCCAACATTTTTATGGCTGACTTAGAACAACGCTTCCTCAGCTCTCGTCCCCAAATGCCCCTACTCTACTTGCGCTACATTGATGGCATCTTCATCATCTGGACCCATGGAAAAGAAACCCTTGAGGAATTCCACCATGATTTCAACAATTTCCATCCCACCATCAACCTCAGCCTGGACCAGTCCACACAAGAGATCCACTTCCTGGACACTACGGTGCTAATAAGCGATGGTCACATAAACACCACCCTATATCGGAAACCTACTGACTGCTATTCCTACCTACATGCCTCTAGCTTTCATCCAGATCGCACCACACGATCCATTGTCTACAGCCAAGCTCTACGATATAACCGCATTTGCTCGAACCCCTCAGACAGAGACAAACACCTACAAGATCTCTATCATGCATTCTGACAACTACAATACCCACCTGCTGAAGTGAAGAAACAGATTGACAGAGCCAGAAGAGTACCCAGAAGTTACCTACTACAGGACAGGCCCAACAAAGAAAATAACAGAATGCCACTAGCCATCACCTTCAGCCCCCAACTAAAACCTCTCCAACGCATCATCAAGGATCTACAACCTATCCTGAAGGATGACCCATCACTCTTACAGATCTTGGGAGACAGGCCAGTCCTTGCTTACAGACAGCCCCACAACCTGAAGCAAATACTCACCAGCAACCACACACCACACAACAGAACCACTAACCCAGGAACCTATCCTTGCAACAAAGCCCGTTGCCAACTCTGTCCACATATCTATTCAGGGGACACCATCATAGGGCCTAATCACATCAGCCACACTATCAGAGGCTCGTTCACCTGCGCACCAACCAATATGATATATGCCATCATGTGCCAGCAATGCCCCTCTGCCATGTACATTGGTCAAACCGGACAGTCTCTACGTAAAAGAATAAACGGACACAAATCAGACGTCAAGAATTATAACATTCAAAAATCAGTCGGAGAACACTTCAATCTTTCCGGTCACTCGATTACAGACCTGAGAGTGGCTATTCTTCAACAAAAAAACTTCAAAAACAGACTCCAACGAGAGACTGCTGAATTGGAATTAATTTGCAAACTGGGTACAATTAACTTAGGCTTGAATAGAGACTAGGAGTAGATGGGTCATTACACAAAGTAAAACTATTTCCCCATGTTTTTTCTCCCCCCGAACCCACCTCCCACTGTTCCTCAGACGTTCTTGTTAACTGCTGGAAATGGCCTACCTTGATTATCACCATAAAAGGTTTTCCTCCTCCCCCCCACTTCCCGCTGGTAATAGCTCATCTTAAGTGATCACTCTCCTTACTGTGTGTATGATAAAACCCATTGTTTCATGTTCTCTGTGTGTGTATATAAATCTCCCCACTGTATTTTTCACCGAATGCATCCGATAAAGTGAGCTGTAGCTTACGAAAGCTTATGCTCAAATACATTTGTTAGTCTCTAAGGTGCCACAAGTACTCCTTTTCTTTTTGCAAATACAGACTAACACGGCTGCTACTCTGAAACCTGAAAAAGATTTGGGAGTCATGGTCAGTGTTCCCTCTAATTTTTTCCACCCATGTGTGGAATGAATTTTGTTATGTGCACCAATATGGAGGTGATGTGTGACACATCAACTTCATCTCGGTGCACATAACAAAATTCATGTGACGGGATGGGGCTGAGGGGTTCTTGTCGGAGGGGGCTCAGGGCTGGGGCACAGTGTTGGGGTGCAAGGGCTTGAGGGTTCCTGTTGGCGGTGCCGACTCTGGGGGTGGGACCGGGGATGAGGGGCTCAGGGCTGGGGCAGAGGGTTGGGTGCAGTGGGTGAGGGCTCCGCCTGGGAGTGCGGGCTCTGGGGTGGGGCCGGGGATGAGGGGTTTGGGCTGCAGGAGGGTTCTCCAGGGCTACTGTGGGGAGAGAAGACTCACCCCAGTGCGCTCTCCCCACAGCAGAACCTGGGCTGGTGGAGAGAGGCACCTGTTGCCGCCGTGGGAGTTCTGGGGCTGGGGCTGCAGGACAGGCGCCCCTTCCCGCCAGACCCAGCAGGGCCGGGCCACCCGGGCCACACCTGGGCCTGATCCGGCTGCAGCTAAGTCCGTTCCACTCCGGCCACACTGCCCCCGCTGCACCTGTGGCTGCATCTGGGCCTGATCCAGCTGCGGCTGGGTTCAGGCTGCTCCAGCCGCGGCAGGTCCAGGCAGCAGGGTGAGTTGGGGCTGGGGGAGGGGTGCCCCTCCCCCCACCATGGCAGGTCCCCAGGCAGATCCCTAAGCCCCTGTGTGGCGCTAAATAGGCTGCTGTGCAGCTGTGTGGCCGCGCAGCTTACAGGGAGCTTAGATCATGGTGGACAATCAGCTGCACAGGAGATCCCAGTGTGAAGCTGTGGCCAAAAGAGCTAGGGAGTATATTAAGGTATGAGAGAAAACAAAGATGCCTTTTAAGCAGTTTGGGAATTTTCCATCTATGCTTACTATAGGAACATCCCGTTCATGCTGCACACTTTTTTAGCTGCATATTATGTCAGTGCTACTCACTGATTAAATTTCTGGTATTCAGAGTAATTGCATCTGCATCACACTGCTCTTCATAACTCAGCCAGAGCCTTTTGTGTGCTCACAGCACTTGACACAGAATGCAAAGCTGTATGGACAGTTTCCTTTGCAGTGCCTTGCCTTTCCCATTGTAACAGTCCCTCTGAGCATCCACTGCACACAACATGGCAATAAAAGTACAAAGGACCAAGAGGAAGTCAGCAGCCAGCAGGGTGAGGCAGGTTCCTGCTTCACAGGAAGAGCTCACTCCATGACCTGTCATTTCTGCTGTCTGGGCTAGTGTCTCCTCACTTCCTAGAGTAAAACAAAACAGCAACAAAACAGAGTGCTAGTTTTCCTTTGTTTTGCATTTATGTTCTACAAAAGCATTCTAAATCTGTCAGCCCTGCTGGGATAAATGCATAGAGAGGATTCACTGAGTAGGCTTGGTAGGGGGAAGGAGGGCAAAAGGGTAGTGTGGATATCCAATAAACCAGAATATCAATTACAACCCTGTCAACCCTGAATTTCTGGGGTAGGGAATTATGTCCTGATCCCTGGATCTAAACCTGCAACTATGAGTTTGGACCCAGGTTGGGTCTTCAACCAAATTCTAGTTCTAGAATCAGAATCTAGGATTCCCTTTCCAGGTCTAATTCAGCTACTGTTCAAAAAGGTGGAAAAGTCTTGTAAAAATTGGTAAACTTGTATGATATCTGCTATTTTGCCCTCTAAAACTGAAAGTGAACCTCTAATTAGAATTTGGCACCATTGAATTCAAACCAAACCTTAGCTTTAACTTAATGTTGATCTGAGTACATACCCCTTGGTTCATCTCTCATCATACATTTCAATAAATCCATTTAAACTTGATTCATCCAATTTATCAATTACCCATTCTAGAAAAAAAGTCAACACGGGAGGTTTCAAACAGTACAGTCATAATCCTTCTCCCCACACCTACAAAGAGGCCTAGATTGGCAGCCAAACTGATTGATGTTTCATTCTACAGTAGATTACTTTCTAGCTGTTTTAATGAAAACACATTTAGAGCGGGTTTTCTGAATATGAATATTTTAAACTCTTTTGAATAATGTCAGTTTGGATCTCAACCAAGAATGAACTTTCATTTAATCTTGGGTACATATTCGGATATTGCAATAGAGTGGGGAAATCATTTTCTTGCACAGAACTTTCAGTGACATACAAGCTTTACCTTACTGTGTAATGACATCTATGCTCCATATACTGTGATGATCTGGATTTAAGAGGATACTGGAATTGCTTGAGACATTTTTCTACCCTTTATCAAGTTATAAAGTCAAAGTCAGACTTTCAGGGCCTGAATTCAGCCTTAGTTGAAAGATTACTTAACTAAAGCATTAACTATTATTAATAATAATTAGAGTTGGTCAGAACTTTCTTTTTCAGTGAAAAAATATGATGAAATGAACATTTGTTTGATACTGTCAATTTTTGTTTAATGTTGCGGGGATTTTTTTTATTGAAAACTCAAATACTAAATTTGGGAGGAGGAATTCTTTTTTTCAACAATGCCCCCCAAATTTAATTTTAAAAAGACATTTCTTGCGTAAATTTCCATTTCAACAAAAAAAGACTTTGGCAGAAAATATTCTACTAGTTCTATTAATTATTATAGTAGCAACCCTGATACCACTGTATTGCCTTACAGGGCTGAAGACTGTGGCCTTGATGGAATTGATCCCTGGGTTTGATTCTTAATTAGCATCTGGTGCCTGCACCTGGAAATAGTTAGGAAATAAGCACGGGGCCAGATTCTCAAACTGGGTTATTGGGCAAGAAGGTCCTAATCCAGCCACAAATGCCCAGCAGAAAATACTGAGGAACTCCCTGCAGGTGCATCTGCATTGCAACCAAGCCCTGTGCTTCTGTGCTGCTTACCCTGAAGTAGGGTGTATGTCAAGGGAGAGAGGGAGCATGTCAGTGAAGGGGTGGGGCATGCCAGAGCTCTGCTCCCCCATGTCAATCCTCTACTGATACAGGGTCCATTGAGGACTCTCTTCTAGTGATGCAATTTAGCGGTACCTGGCAGAAGCTCTGCATTACTTTGAGGCTGCATAGAGCCTCATGCCCACTGACTCTTCCCTGCACTAAGCACAGCTGACAAGCAAGCCCAATAATTAGTGCATATGCAGAACCAGAAAAACTCAGTGGGCAAACTTTCTTGCACAAGGGGGCACAAACCTGAGGAAAAGGTGGGGAGGATAAAAAAGTGGGAATTAGGATTATGTCATTAGGATTTTGGCATCTGTGGTACTCAAGACCCAGTCATGCTAGTGTAGGTGCAGACACCATACAACTGTCCTGTCCCGGTGACCAGTGGTAGTCTCTTTAAGTGTCCTCTGGGCCATAAGTTTCTCCTAAAAGGAATGCCAGGGAGAGGCATCTTGCCCCTCTCTGCCAGGGGCCCTCTAGCAGTGGGCACACAAAGGGAGCTCTCTAGTATCGCCTCTCCTTGACACACTCAGGCACCATTGGCAGGAGTAACTCACTGGTAGCTGTGTGTTACAGGTCCCCCTCCACGCTGATCTATGGAAGGTGAATCTGATTGGGCTCCAGCTAAAACAGCTGCAGCTTGTGAGCTATATATATAGCTAGATATATAGATAGATAGATATATCTCATAAGCTACAGCTTTATATATATTCTAGCTCTAGCAGACCTCCATTCAAACCAAGATGGTGCCATCACATAGCCTGAAATGAGGTGACAATCAGAAAAAAACAGATTAGCTCATTATTACTGAATATTTACATTAGGGTAGGGCCCAGCGTTCCTGAGGAGGATTGGGCTCCTGCTGTGCCAGAGTTTTGTCTAAAAAAACAAATGAATCAAGAGATTAAAGAAAGGGAGACATTCAGTTCATATGAGTTCTAGATACATTTATAACTTTTTTTAAAAAAAGAAAGTTTTGCAACTGCTTCAGTTTCTACAAGTCCATAAAATTACATTTCCCCAACTACGCACCAGCCTTGGCATCATACACTGGCTGGTTTCTTGAAAATGTCATGGAAGGAATGGGTTTTGAGGAGGGATTTGAAGGCAAAGAGGTTAAGCAGCCTTATGGATCAGTCCAGGGAAGAAGTTGTGTGCATTAGAATGTGGTAGACACACAAAGACATTTGTAGGAGTGGACAAACGGATGGTCAAAGTAGCCATCCTCAGCTGGTGTATGGCCTCTTGAGGATCTTGTTAAGTGGTGTAGGTAAGAGCAGCCTGAGGGGTTGCTCTAATATATGCTGGGGCTGGTGGGGAGGCAAGCAGAGAAACAAGGAATCAGAAATGGCTCCCTGACAGCTCCCCTTTATTCGTTGCACTGAATGGATTTCAGACACAGCAGAAAATCTTGCCTCAAATGCTAGCTTTGCCTTTGAGATATATAGATGGCCCCAAGGGCTTTGCATTGCCACTCCACTCTATGGTTTGTTACCTAGAATAGCACTTGGTAGTATTTACTGGGAGGAAAAATAGTCAGTTTGTTCCTGGGCTCTACAGTGCATTGCTTTAAGGCCACACATGTGTTTTGTGCTAAAGTGGTGTAACTGACTTGTGGAAGAAGCCAGCTGACCATTTTCCTCTCTGCTAACTGAAAATGGAAGACTCAGTCAGCATCATAGCTGCTGAGATATCATCTATCTCATCTGAGAGTGCAAGACTTCTGGACCAGACAAAAGACCTATTAAAATTCAAGAGTGGGTTTCCTTCAATTCATCATACGAGGCACTGAATGCTGAAAGCAGTAAAAAATGGTTTGTGTCATCATTAGGTCTTGGGGGTGGACAGAGCAGAGGTACATTTTTAACCAAAGAAATATTTAGCTAGAATGGTCATTTTAGGGGCATTTTCCAGAATTTTATGCAACACTGTTAAAAATCAGTGCCTGGCCTGTCTCCTTCCATTGTCAGGCTTATGAAGCTCACTAGTTTGAAATTGCCTTGCAGTCACTTTGAGCTGGCATCCTGGGATGGGAAGATCAGGAGCAGTGACAAAACTGTTTATGTTTCTCAGAATAAGACTATAGGAAGACAGTTTTTCAGCAGCTCTTTAGATTGGTCCAAAATCTGTCAGTATTTATCACTGTCTCACTAAAGACATGTGCAGCTCTCAGAGATTTCCGCTAACTCAGTAAAGCTACTGCTCCCTTGTTGTCGGTATGCCCAAGGCAAGCAGATAATACTGCTCAGTGGTGAAGTTATGGAGCCTCAATACCTCGAAATGAGTTCTTCCAGGTGGAGCAGATGGGTTTGCCTTTGAGATAAAGTAGGGAGACCGGTTAATAAAAGCTGCTTTCAAATATATAGTTTTCACTTTGTTCCGTTTCACCTTGAGTATCAGCCTTTGCTCTAATTCCAAGAGCTAGACACTGTGGGCCAGATTTTTGAAAGCATTTAGGCACCTTCAAATGCAGATAGGCACCCAGTGGGATTTTAAAAAGTAACCAGGTACTTAATATCTAAAGCAATGAATTAGGTGACTAGTTGCTTTTGAAAATCCCACTAGGCACCTACTTGCATCTGAAGTTGCCTAAATACCTTTGAAAATCTGGCCCTGCATTGCTAGTGAAGGACTTCCAGTTTTTTTTCACTCATGTTTTAGACTCAAATTCTGCCCTCAGCTACATACACTCACCCCCACTGACCCTAGGGACTACCTGGATGTAGGGCAGAACTGCTCTCAGTGACAGGTGCAGATTGCCAGGTTACCTCGACACATAGCAGATTTCTCAGGGCCTATAGACCCTGCTCTCCTGTCTGCTGCCAGAGGGTGTAACTAGGGGAAAGGGGATATGGCCAGAACTCCCTTATGCCCCACTTTTACCTGGCTACTGGACTGGCCCCTTGGGGCTAATGGCAGCTGCTATCATTGGGATCCTTCAGCAGCCAACTATAGTTTGCACCAAGCACCAGTCTGACACAGAGCAGTTCAAGATTGGGAGAGAGCACGAATATGGTTTTGTGCCTTCCCCTCCCACTGAGCCATTCATCAGTTGCAGCCCTGGATCTGGACCACTGATTTCATTTTGGAGTGTCTTGTGTTCTCCTGCCACACTTTCTAATTATTTCCGTGTGTTTCATATACTATCCAGTCAGGTGTTAGTGATACCTTCCTTACTCCATGGTAGGTAGCTTAACACACAGTTTCACAATTTCAATTTAATTGTGTCCTAGTGTCACAGGTTTTTCCCCACTCCTCCACAGAGATGGCATACACCCTATTAGAGTGGCTTGAACATATCCATGAGTCCCATTCATCCCTGATGTAAGTGCTGAAGCAAAAAATTACAGCAGGGTTACATTTGACCATATATGCCCACAATTCTCTCAGAAGCAAATGCAATATGACCCTTCTCTCTCTCTCTCACTCTCTCTCTCTAGTTAGCTGATGGCAACATGCCATAGGGGGTCTGACTAGGCTGGCAACACATTCAACAAATGGGGACATGAGCATTATCAGGCGATAATGTGGCACTGTTGTCACAATTTAGTCACCATCTTCTTCAGTGGAGTTGCCATGGAGTTATTGCATAGTTTTCACAAAATAACAGTGTTATTTTAGGCTAACTATGCAGTTAACTCATGCCACTAGTTCACGGGGCTCACTTAGTCATTAAGGATGCTGTCTATTGGGGGCGGTAGCTGGGGCTTACAGCATTCCCACTGATGGCAATTTGCAAGTTCATATTTTACTGGATGATAACAAGATATTTCTTTGGCACAAGAACAAGTATTCAATACTGAATACACATAACTGAATGCACATATTCTAGGCCTTAGCAGAAAATTGCCACTGTCCCCGAATGTGCTTTAGTGGCTTTGTCTCATTCCTCTCACAAGAGTGATAGAATTACAAGAGGATTTTTTTCCATGTAGTTAGCCAACAGTGTTGTACATTTGCCTATAGCACAATGTCTAAACTTGGAAATTGCTATCCTTTGAAGATAGGCTAAATGTTTTCCTTTTGGAAAGCCTGTATTTGTTTCCCTCCTTCAGCCCCACATAAAAAATGTGTTTTTAATCTTTATTATTTTGATGTAAAATGTCTCCTTTGGCAGATGACGCTTTTGTTTTTATTTCACAATTTAAGTTTCACTGGCCTCCTTAAACATAGTGTGTGCTATAGGCAGAAATAAGAGGGCTGATTTAAAAAAAAATTAAAATACCTGCACATTTGAGAATCCAACTGAAAACAATTTTTTACTGAGGCCCTGAAATATCTAGATCTTTCTTTCTTTTCCATTTTGTATCTATGCACTTTCCGGTTCTATCTGGGAGCATAAGTGCCAAAATACTGTGAGAAAAGCTGCTGTTCACAGAGTATCTTTAGCCAGAAGTGGAAGCACAAGTACTAGAAATCTCACAAGGGAGCCTCTTATGATACTTCCCAGTCTAATTTTGGTAACTGAAGTGGTTTAGATAATTTGAATATGCATCCACATTTGGAGAGGCTGTTAGGAACTGAACTGAAGGCAGAGTCTTTAGAGGTTTCCTAGTACTACTTGAAAGCTTCTGCCCTCAAATCAAGTTATTTTAAAAACCACGATCCCTATTCTCCCATTGCACATATGGTCAGAGCATTGGGCCTCAGGCTGCAAATTAGGCCAAACTATTTGTAAGAATTAATATTACCTTTGAAAATGAAGAGAAAACAGGCCGAACGAGGCTGTCTCAGTTTCAGAAAGCTGCTTTTAACGTTATCCAATTACTTTTTTATTCCTAACTATATTTAAAAAAACATAAAAGGCTGCATTTTATGAATCAATCTAGGATTACTAAGAGCTCTGTTGTCTTGGCTTCAATATTTGGCTCCTCTGTAGCCAGAGAACTGTGTCATGCGCCTGGCTGACCTCCCAACGCCACCTACTTCCACTGAATTAGATGCCATTGGGATCCCACCCAAAGGAGTCAGTCCTCCCCTGAAACAATGAGTAATTCTTGCGAGACACAACTGGGGCACTGTTGCAGTGGCACAGGAAGGCCCGATAACATCTCTCAAGCCACAGCATTCCTTTGTGTCGGCAGACAGAAGTGGGATGTTCCTTCTTAAGCTTTGAGGAGCAAAAGGAAGTGGGCTTTGAAACACAATGTTCATTGAAATCGTTTTCATCTGAGGAATCTTATGGTGTGATTCCTGCTTGGTGATGTGCATTCCATCTGTAGCTGTGAGCTCCTGATGCATTTCCTTTGTTTGCTGCAGACAGAAGGCAGCACGGTTAGGCAGACATACAATATAATTAGGTAAAGAGCATTATTCTTTACTTTGGAAAAGAATAGTGCTAGGTAATCAAGGTTCCCCAGTGAGCACGATAGTGGAAGTAGACTGTATTTTTATTTACCTCGCCATCACACTTGTTATAAAACTGTCTAAAAGCATACAAATCTGTCATCAGTGATCCTATGAGAATCAGTGCTTTCACTTCAAGAAAAGGTCATGTACACCCATGATGTGGTAAGATTTAAATGGTACACTCTTTTGAGCGGCAAAGAGTCCTGTGGCAGACCTTATAGACCAGCAGACGTATTGGAGCATAAGCATTGGCGCATCTGACGAAGTGGGTATTCACCCACGAAAGCTTATGCTCCAATATGTTTGCTAGTCTATAAGGTGCCACAGGACACTTTGCCGCTTTTACAGATCCAGACTAACACGGCTACCCCTCTGATACTCTTTTGAGGGTTCCGCTGGAAATGTGGGTAAACTACTGCTGATAGGAGACTACTGTGATTCACATACAGTATGTTCTGTACAATACAAACCTGATTATTAAAGGAATGCAGTATAAAAAAACCAGTGTCATTAGGAAAAAGACACGTTAGCCATGAAAAGAATCAGCGTTTTTCTTGTCACTGTGCCGCAAGTTAAAGTTCTGTTTCAGCTTTTGCGGTTTTTTGTTGGCTTTGCTCTTGTTATTTTTGGCAAAGTTTTATAACTAAATGCACTTGTAGGTGTTTAGCAAAGATTGAAGTAAAGGTTATTTTCATGTACATATGAGTAATTTATGTGTTATTGTCTGCATGCAACACCTGTAGCTACATAATTGAACCTCACAGTATAAAAGCAAATAGTAAGAAGCAAATGTTCTCTCTGAATTCTGGGGAATACATTACCTTCCTTGTTACAGGGCATCATATAAAGAGTGAAGCAAATTTACTTCTTCTTTTGGCATCCTTTGCCCTGAAATATGTCATGAAGATTCAAACTACAGCAGGATGATATTGGTGAAGGGACTCTGCTGCAATGAACTACTTATTAGATCTAGGCCAGATCCCAAACCATAGATCTGAACACCCTTACATTTTAAAGGGGCTTGCAATCCAGATCTGGAGACATATTTTTTACCTTTGGGACTTTCACCACTAGCTATCATACTGACAGTTTATCCACAGGTGGCAGCTTCCATATTTCACTGGGGGTACTCAAACCCCACTCAGCCCCAGGTCCCACCCCCACTCCACCCCTTCTCCCAATCCCAGGACCTCACCCTGCCTCTTCCTGCCCAGTTCTGCCCCGTCCCCTGAGCATGCCTCATTCCCCACTCCTCCCCATCCCTCCCAACACTTCCTGCACACCACGGAACAGCTCATCCACAGCAGGTGGGAGGCATGGCAGGGGGAGGGAGGGGAGCTTGGCTGCCAGTGGGTGCTAAGCACCCACTAATATTTTTCTGTGAGTGCTCCAGCCCTGGAGCACCTATGGAGTCAGTGCCTATGACTTTATCAGTCAGTGGCAGTTAAATTGGCTTAACTACGCCTCTCAGGGGTGTGTGAAAAATTCACACCCCTGAGAGATGTGGCTATGCTGATGTAACTTTTCAGTGTAGACCAGCCCTCAGGCACCTGACAGGACAATTGGGCACCTAAGCCCCCCTTGTGAATCTAATCATAAGGCCATATCTACACTAGCACTTATGTCGACACAACTTTTGTCACTCAGGGGTGTGAAAAAAACCACCCCCCGAGAGTGACATACGTTTTGCCGGCCTAAGCGCTCATGTGCACAGTGCTATGTCACCTCTCATTGAGTTGGTTTTATTATGTCAACCGGAGAGCTCTCTCTCGTCGGCATAAAATGGCTACACAAGCACTCTTACAGAGGTATAGCTGTGTCACTCAGCTTGTAAGTGTAAGTGTAAAAGGAGCATGCACACTTTCCTTTCCTTTTCCTGCTCCGTCCTCTCTTTTGTTCATGCCTGTCTATTATATACATTTGATTTGGAGCTATCAATTGAACAAAACTAAGGGACTGTGAGCAAGCCTATGATTTTTTATATATCCTACATGAAAGCAGTTCAATTTGGTTCTGTGACTTGCTATTTTCCCTGCATGTCGAAGTCAGCCGAGACAGAAGCCTTTCACCATTGTGAGTCACTATTGAGGAGCTAACCCTGAAGCTGACACAAGGGCCTGCCTAGCATTAATTTAACTTCTAACTAATCGATACACCATGACAGTCCTGCTAGTCACATCAAAGATTGGGAGGTCTGGTGGGAAGGAAAGTAAATGTTAAAAACAAAATTCCTGCTTTGATTGTGACATTCTGGGATTAACTCAAGTCAGTAAAAACAGAAAGCCAGATCTTCAACTGGTGTAGCTCTATCTAGTACTAGAGCAGAGAATCTGGCCCACAAAGTTGCTGATCAAGTATAGGTATGAGGCAATGCTTCAAGCATGCATCAGTGGGTAGAGAGTGGTGCAGGGGCAGGGCATGTGGGAGGAAATATAATGTATATCAGATGGCAGTGGCAGGCGAAAGAGTACTGGACTAAAAAGGGCAGAATAAGAATATTCTCCTAAAATTACATTCCTTGGATATACTGCCATAGCTACAGATGCTGTAGATGAGCAGAGGTGCCCATGAAGGTGCCTACTGATTCATAGAAGGGCTGCTGGTGCAAACGTTAATGTAGCAGATAAGGATGAAATTCGAGGCTGGGGTTTTGCAATCTCTAATCAACAGGGATTGCTTCCTGTGCAAAAGTCAGCTGTTCCCACACAATAGACAAGCTGTTCAGCTGCCTGGCGCCATCCCAAGGTCATGGCTTTTCTATTGTTGTTTCCACCACATGGAAAATTCCTGGGCTTTTTTATCTATATACTGAGTTTTCTCGGTGAAAAATCCCTTTGCTTGACTGCCTCTTGTGGTTACCAAGGAGTTTGGCAATTGGTACGGGTCTGAATTTGGTTATTCAAGGCTTGCCTTTCTTTAGAGAACATCAGTTCCTGAAGTGTACTTTATCTCAACAACTCATAAGTATTTGGCTTTACAAATATTAATCTATACTGTGTTATGAGTAGGATGTAAATCAAATTCAGAACTGATATTTTTTCCCTCTTCTTGCTTCTCTCAGAATTAACATAACAGGTCCCACTCAGAGAGTAAGAAATGATACCATGTCAGTTCCTAAATGTTTTTTCCTCATAAAATATTTATCTTTTACAAAACAAAAACCAATTCACTGCTTACAAAACAATCTCATCTAGAAGACCCAGGGAAGTAAATATGTATATGTATATATATAAAAACCCTCCCGAACTATCATGTCTTGTGGAGAGAGAATTGATGGGAAAATCCTGAAAGCACCAGAGATCAGCTTTCTTTTTGAAAAGCATCCTGAAGTTCAAGTAGTTGGGTGACGCTCGCACAGACTTTCTGAACCTCCCAAGTTTGTAAAACTGGGGCGATCTCACTCAAGGGAGCGGAGAAAAAGAAGCCAAGAACCAACAACCAGTTACAGTCTAGTCTCGGCCCCAAGGCAGGTTACCTGCATCAGCTAGTGATGGCTCTCCAAGAGAGTATCCCCATGCTGAGGGGAGCCAGCATGCAGCACACTTTACCACCAGACCCTGGCACAGGAGATGAATCAGGGGATGTGAGCGGAGAGGCCTAGGAACAGGTTGTGCTGGCTATTCCCCCATTGGGATCCCTTATGCCAGGGCAATCCCAAATAGACTTGTGGATAGCTTCCTTTCCTTTTGTGACAGGTTTCAGAGTAGCAGCCGTGTTAGTCTGTATTCGCAAAAAGAAAAGGAGTACTTGTGGCACCTTAGAGACTAACAAATTTATTAGAGCATAAGCTTTCGTGAGCTACAGCTCACTTCATCGGATGAAGTGAGCTGTAGCTCACGAAAACTTATGCTCTAATAAATTTGTTAGTCTCTAAGGTGCCACAAGTACTCCTTTTCTTTTTTCCTTTTGTGCTGCCTGACTGATGCAAATGGAATGGAAAGGGCAGAGATTCTGCTTCCTAGTATTGGTTGTGACTCTTTGGCCTTTTTGAAAGAATCCGTTCAGCCATTAATCTGAAAAGGTTGGACACCACTTATATGTAGGACAGCTTTACTAAATGTTGTATATTGGATATACAAACTTATTGTGTATACACATTCACATAACCGTGGATAGCATCTAAAATAGTTTACCATTTAATTTCTCTCTGGGTGACTGTTTTGTTCGATGTGTCTCAAGTACTCCTGGAAGCACACACGTGTACCAGAGTAGCTGCCAGAGTAGTACATAAACATCCATGCTTCCCAGATTCCTTTTATAAAGAAATGGCTAAACAGACTTCCCCAACTCTGCCAGGAATATTTTGCAATAAAATACTTTGTTTAGAGCTTTTCCCCGCCATGACTTATAGGCTTTCCAGTTCTTTCCCTTCCCGCCCATTATTGCATTATGGAAGTTTCTTTGAGGGGATTTCAAGTTATCACAGGGGCTAACACTGTAGCCTTGAAAGAAAAGATAACCACAGTCTCCCTGGAGCACTGTGTCATTCATAAACTCCTGAGTGAGTTACCGTATGGAGTGAAGACAAAATACTGTGTATGGGTTCAGAAGGTAAATTATATGTTCCACTAGCCTCTCTGGATAGATTTCATTTTTATGACTTTGGGATTTTTTCTTGACAAAAAAATAAAATGTTGTTTTGACTATATGCCAGCTCCGTTATGTAAGCTCTGTTTCAAAGCAACAAATACTAATTGAGCCAGGAATCTTAAATTTTAATGTAAGGTATTAATAGAAATATATATACTACCCTTTCACAGATGACAGTCACTGCAATATTCTTGTAAGTGTCAACAGTACTGTCATCATTACATTGAAATATTGTCACTTTGTTCTCATACACAGGACTTTAAATTAAAGATTCCCTTTCCTATGACTGGATCAGGACATTAACTCTGGAGATTATTTCCCACTATATAGACTCCCTTTTTCTTTTCAGTGCTGATGTGAGGGCAGTTCCTGCTGCCCTCGCTGAAGGGTGTTCCCCCAGAAGAAGGCACAAGCATTTTCTGGTGGATATAGTATTATTTTTCATTTCCCATGACAAACTATGGTGTATAGTTGAACTATGGTATAGAGCTTCTATTGTTAAGCATTTGCATCATTACAGGGAACATATTGTGACTTCCCACAACTCATGGGAGGCCTGGCTGTCCATAAGAAGATTTAATATAGTACACTTAAAAAGCATACAATAAATTTCTACAGTAATGGCCCAAAACACTATAGTTTACGATAATGCAGCCACAATGTTTTGGATCAGAGTACTGCAACATCATGTGTTTTGATTTGATTTGTAATGAAGAACTTTCAAGTGCATGTACAAATACACCAGCAAAAAAGAACAATAGAATAATATTTTGCAATAGTAAAAGGCATTAAATAATAATATAAATATAATAAGAATAATAAATACTATCAGGGTCCACATTTCTCTTTTCTTCTTTTCTAAATAAAAGAAAAGATATTATTTCTGTTCCATTGAAACTTATTCTAATCAGGTTTGTGCACCCCATACAGCTCCATTGTATTTGGGTACCTTCTTGTAGTGTGAAAGGCAATTTGATTAGCATCTGTCATATGTGGTTCTTTCCTTCTTTCTCCCTTCCTCTCCCTGGGAGAAAACTGCGTAAGCATTACCAAAAAAAAAAAAAATTGACCAAAACAATATCCAGTTCTAACAGCACCTTCTATTTAATTTCCCAAGTGATAGAGCCAATATCAATGGCACATTTTTTCCCCAAATGGGTTGTGTATGGTTTCCTTTTCCTATTACTTCTTCTTTTGCTTCAGGATACTACATTACTTAAGGCTATGAAGCCCTACAGTTTTCAATTATTCATTGGTTCGGTGGTGCTCATTAGGACAAATAAAGTGATCAAGTGAGGGGGACCAAAATGATAAGAATTGGGGGAGGTATTTTATTTTGTGTTTTTAATGATAGGTGAGTTCCCCTTTACCTACCCGCAACACACGTTTTTATTACATGTTGTAACCAAGTTCTGTGAGAAAGCAGTCAGTCCCGCTGATTTCCATACACTTATTCTGAGGTATTTCTCAGCTAGAAATAACATCCTAAGCAGTTTTTTTGTTTCCTTGTCTTCTCTTCCTCTATCTCAGTGTTATTTGTCACAAAGTTTATTTCTTCTTCTAGATAAAATTTAATAACTAGTTTACTAATAATCTTCCCCATTACCTTGATTACTTTTACCCCAAAAGCTGCTACGGGAGTAATGTCCCATGAAACAATGACCATGATATCATAACATTTAGAACCCTCAAAATAACATTGGCGATTTATAGTGTTAACAACCTTATCATGAGTTCTAATAGTCAACATTAAGGTAATGAGAGTTCTGGAAGAGTATAAGCCAACCTTTAACTATTGGGGGTTACTTTGGAGGAAACTTTTCCTGGAGCAGATTATCCGATGCCTGATTGTAAGCTCTTTGGAGAAGAGGATGACTTTTTGTTCTGTGATTGTACCGCACCTAGCACAACTCGGTCCCGATCCATGACTGAAGGTCTTTGGTGCAGTCATGTGAACAAGAATTAAGAAGCTTATTGCACAGTTTCTTGAACCTTTCTTTTGGCAGCTGTTACTGGTGTGGTAAACCCAGGACAAACAGCTACAAAAAAAGGAGGGGTAGTAATTAGTCCCAGGGGATTAAAAGGCCTCTCCCTGTCCACTGGGGAGAACCACTGGGAAATAAGGTTCAGCTGGAAAAGGGGTTGCTAGGGAGCTAATTAGGTTCAGCTGGCTCCAACTGCTGGAGACCTTTTAAAACCCTCCCCTGTGTGGAAGGATGGGGGGTGAGAGACTGAGAGAAGCAGGGAAGCTGCCAGTAGGCTAAAGGCAGCAAGACACCCAACCCTTCCAGGAAGGGAGGCTGTACTCCCTCCCCAGAAGGGAAGGAAAGCAAGCACAAGGGATTGATTAGGGAAAGGAATAACCGGACCCTGTGCTACTTGTAAGGATTTGCCTTGCCCAAGCCAGTGTCACCAAGGCTAAAAAGGACTGAGTTTGCTGAGGAGAACAAGATACTTTGCCACACTGGCCTCTGTTGGAAACAGGATATTGGACTACACACAACAAGGGCTTCTCTATGCTTAAAATGCTGCAGCTGCTCCACCATAGTGTAACCCACACACCTCTTGAATGTGGTTTTCTGACCCCCTCTATTGGCACTGATACCATATAGAGATTAATGAGTCTGCTACAGGCTAAGCTAAGGGCCATGTAGCTTTTAGCTCATGCATTTAGCTCCAGAGGTTCCAGGTTCAATCCTGACCGGGATCTGTTGGTGTTACAAGTGGGGGCTCATCTAGGAATTCAACTGAGATGTCTCTGAAGCTCAGGACACGCTTCCTCAGCTAGGGGAAATATGTAACCCACACACTTCCTGGGTGTGGTGCTCTGTCCCCTCTAGTGGCACCAAGACCACTTAGGGCTTATCTACACTACAAAATTAAGTCGACTTTATCTAATTCAACCTCAAGCCTCTGGATTAAGTCAATTGTGCGTGGCCACACCATGCTCATTGTCTCAATAGAGTGTGTCCTCACTAGCAGCGCCTGCATGGATGCACAAAGCAGTGCATTGTGGGTAGCAATCCCAAAGTGCAACTTGCCACAGTGTGTTTTGGGAACTTTGTGCACAGCCTCATGGGACCAAAACATTGCCACAGGGGAGAATGGGAACATTGTGTCGGCATCCCATGATGCACTGTGCTCCCTCCCTTATATCAACGGCAAACCACCCAGTGGTTTTCATGCCTTAAAACCACCGCACGTATGCCATAACCCCAGAAACACGGAGCCTGCTCAGTTGTGCACTCTTGCTGTGAACATCTCAAACACCTCGTGCCTTCTCCTGCAGTATTTCCAGAGCCGAAGTATGGTCTGCCCCATAGAACATAGCGATGTCTTGCAAGCAGCCCTGCTGCAAGCCGTTGGAAAAAAACCCAAACAATTCACAGTTGCTGCTGGCAGTCACAGAGCAGTTGCAATCTGAGCGCCATTTCTGGTCCCATGAAACAAGCACTGATTGGTGGGACCGCATTGTTTTGTGGATATGGGATGAAAAGCAGTGGCTGCAGAACTTTCAGATGTGGAAGACCACCTTCCAGGAATTTTGTGCAGAGGTTTCCCCTGCCCTGTAGTTCCGCAACACAAAAACGAGATGCGATCACTATTTGGAAGCTTGTAACGCCAGACAGTTACCTGTCAGTGGGGAATCAATTTGGAGTAGGTAAAATCAACCATGGGAGCTGCTGTGCTCCAAGTGTGCTAGGCCATTAATCGACTTCTGCTACAAAGGGTAGGGAGTCTGGGAAATGTGCAGGACATAGTGGATGGTTTTGGCACAATGGGATTCCCTAATAGCAGTGGGGCGATAGATGACATGCATTTCCCCTTCTTGGCACCAGACCACCTTGCCAAAGAGCATGTAAAGTGAAAGGGATGCTTTTCAATGGTGTTGCAAGAGCTGGTGGGTCACAGGGGGCATTTCATGACATCAACATAGGATGGTCGGGAAAGATTTATGACAAGCACATCTTTAGGAACTCTGATCTGTTCAAAAAGCTGCAATTCGTGACTTTCTTTCCAGACCACAAAATGAACATTTACAATGTTGAGATGCCTATAGTTACCCTGGGGGACCCAGTCTACCCCTTGCTCCCATGGCTCATGAAGCCATACAACAGCCGTCTGGACAGCAGTAAGGAACAGTTCAACTATAGGCTCAGCAAGTGCAGAACGGTGGTTGAATGTGCCTTTGGTCATTTGAAAGGGCGTGGGAGAAGTTTACTAACAAAGTTGGACCTTAGTGAGGAGAACATCCCAATGGTTATAGCTGTCTGCTGTGTGCTCCATAATATCTGAGAAAAAAAAGGGGGGGGGGGAATTTCCACAGGGATGGGCAGTTGAGACAGATAGCACGGCAGCCATTTTTATGCATCCAGACACCAGGACAATTAGAAGAGCACAGCAAGGGGTGTTGCATATCTGCGAGGTTTTGAAAAGCCATTTCAGTAATGGGTCACAGTAATGTGAGCTGCTTGTCTGCATTGTGCTTTTTCAAACCTTCACCTGGCTTGTATCTCTGTCCCTGTAAAGCCAACCTCCCCAAACCCACTGCTTCTACTCAATAAAGAAAATTTATTTCTCAAATCCATTTACTTTATTTAACAAATATAAGTAAAGAGGGAGAACAGAAAGAAAAGGTAACCTTGGGGAAAGGGGGTTGTAAAGTTGGAACGGGAAAAACATTTTCAGCTGTGTAACATAACACCGCATTTCAGACAATCAAAGGTCTGTGAATGGCCTCCTTCTGTTCTTTGTATCCTCCCCCTGAGTTAAGCAAAAGGGGTAATGCACTTTTCACCCACGCCTCTTGGAACGCTTGGGGGAGAGTGATTCTGCGCCAGGTCATGCTGCCTAGCTGTCCACCAGGGGTCTGCAGAGGGATTCTCCCCTCCTGCTTCTGTTCCTGCAGTTCAACCAGATGCCTCAACATGTCTGATTGGTCCCTCATAATCCAAAACATCTCAGCCTGCATCACACACTGTCGCTCATTGGAAGCTTTCCTGCTCTCCATGTCCATGTCTAAATTCTCAGACAAAGAAATCCTCCATGCTCTCAGCTCTGTGTCAGCTGTCCCGGAGGTGTTCATTATCTCAGTGAATATGTCCTCCCACTTACTTTTTCTCCTCCTTCTAATCAGCGAAAGTCTGCTTTCAGGTGTTGATGAAACATTTCCAGATGTCAGTCATGGGAAAAAATAAAGGATCCATTGTACATGCATAAAATGTTTCTACAGCAAGGCTATTTTCATAAAACACCAATCCTTATTACACTAGGTGCAAGCCATAACATAATCAGAATCCGCAACTGTTCACTGTGCCGTTTTGCTACTCCAGCCGTGATGAGTAGGCCCCCCGCGTCATGGGTGACTGCACTTTTAATGAAGTTTATAGCAGGCTTATGTCGGGAGCAGAGGTAGCTAGTCAAATAATGGCCCTTCACCATAGCACCACAGGAAATTTTACGAATGAGGCGGGGGAAACTTTTCATTCCCAAATTGCAGAATCTAACATGTGAAGCCCCAGTCCTGATCAGCCACATAAACTACTTGCCAACCCATGCTGAGCACAGTAAAGGCACATTAGTGGCCGCGTGATTGGTGATCTGGAATGTGTGTGGGTGGGGTGGGTCTACATGCCCTTTTTTTTTCCCCCCTCTTGAAAGAGCACTTTTAATGAGAACTTCCCCTGTTTCCCCTAGGAGACCCTGTGTGATCTCAGTCTCCTTTGGGTAACAGAGGCGGAAAGGAAGGAGATGCTGCAAGTGTCTGGGTATAGACCTGGTCCTTATGCTGCTATGATGTGTACTGCAATGATGCCAGCAGAATTCTTTCAGGAGTTGCATGAGATTGCAGAGTACCTCCATGAAAATTTCCCAGAGATATCCATGGAGGATTCCCAGGCTATCCCAGTCCACATAATCTTTTCCAGGGGCCACCCTCTGCATAGCTGGAGCACCTCTTGTAAGCAAAGAGCCACAGCACCTCGCCACATGCAATACTACCAAATGTGTGTGTGCCCACTAAAGTTTAACTGGACTTTGATTGTAACTGTATACTCACCAGAGGTGTCTTCCCCAGCATCACTGTCAGCCACCATGATGTCCTGCAACCCACAGGGCTCCAGGGTTAAAAAATATTTCCTGGCTCTCGGGGAGAATGGATCCACTTCTCGCCTATCTCCCACTCTCCTCCTCCTCATCCACCATATCATCCTCCTTGTTGTCCCTAGACTCATACACCTGTGAGGTGTCCATGTTGCTTGTAGGGGTGCTGGTAGGGTCACCCCTGAGAATCACATGCAGGTCATTGTAGAACCAGCATGTGTGAGGTTCAGCACAAAGAACAGTTCACCTCCCTTGCCTTCTGGTACGCTTGGCGAAGTTCTTTTATTTTCACATGGCACTGCTGTGTGTCCCTCGTGTAGCTCTTCTCCCCCATTCCATGAGCGATCTTTGCATAGATGTCAGCGTTTCTTCTGCTGGATCAGAGCTCTGCCTGGACAGACTCTTCTCCCCACACAGTGATGAGATCCACCACCTCCTGTGCAGGTCAGGCTGGAGCACGTTTAGGAAGTGTAGTCTCCATGATCAGCTGTGCTCAAGCTGGTATGCTCCCAATGCTGATCAAACAGGAAAAGGGAAATCAAAAATTCCCGGGCCTTTATCAGGGAAGGGGCCGTTTCCTGTGTACCTGGCTGCAGAGCAGCAGAGTTGAGAATGATCTCCAGAGTGGTCACTGATGAGCATTGTGGGACACCACCAGGAGGCCAATTGAATCAAATTACACAATGCTGTGTCTGCACTACCTCACAGTCGACCCATGAAAACCAAACTAAAGTGCTACACCTCTCACAGAGATGGATTTCAGAAGTCGACATTAGAGGCAACTTAAGACAGCGTAAAGGACCCAGTAGTGTAGACACATACATTAACAGGTTGAGTTAAGGAGGCTTCCTATGCCACAACCTTAGCTAATAGGCATGTGACTTTTAGCTCATGCCTTTAGCTCCAGAGGTCCAAGGTTTCATCCCACCCACCAACAACCGTGGTCTGTCAGTGCTACAGTAGCACTTCAGTGAAGACACTATCTACATTGACAGGAGGTTCTGCCATCAGCGTAGGTACTCTACTTCCCTGAGAGGCCATAGCTAGGTCAGCGGGGGTTTGGGCAGCGTAACTACATAGCTCAGGGGTGTGGATTTTTCATGCACCTGAGTGACATACTTAAACCAACCTAATTTCCTACTGTAGGCCAGGCCTGATTTAATCAAATATGGCAATTCCTGTGCTCCTAGACAGGGCTTCAGAGCCCCTGCTCCATCAATTTAACACTGATACAAAGAATTATGAAACACTCCTAAAAAGCCTCCTGCTTTTTAGAAACTCCATGGCATGATGAGTTCCTGTGTGGCACTTAAAATCTAATCTTGCTTTTGTTTCTGGACTTGTGTTTCTCTTCCAGAGAAAAGAAGCTTTTTTAACAACATTTAAAAATAAAGAAAACTAATGAAACAGAACAATAAAAAATGACTCATTCATCGGCTGAACTATTTTTCTGTGTTGCTGCTGTGCATGTGAGAGCCATTACACAGAGAAAGAGGGAAGGCTGTGAATAGAATTAGTGTTTAAATAGTACCAAAGTATTGGGTTGCTCCCTGTCACCAAGCAGCAATAAACTCTTCTGGTGCAGTAATATGTGCGTGGTAGCCTATGACACATTGGTGGGTGCTGCCTACATTAAAACAGCAAAGATGCTTTGTTCTCTGATGTCATGAGCTACAAGTCCAGGGGATTTAGCCACTGACTCAGCCACAATGAACTGCTGTGAGATTCCTCTTGAAAGGAGAAAAGGAGTAAAATAGAAAGGCTTTTCCCTTTCCCTGGCATTTCAGAAGTGCTTTTTAGCACTGGGAGTTGTTAACCCATTGGTGCAGGAAAATTACTCCTATTAATATTAGTGAGAGCTATGCAGGCACATTGAGAGAAATTTGAGTCCCTGGTACCTCATGGTTACTGGGGCCCCAACCCCTCCCATTTCATTTTATTTACATAGACATTACAGATGTTCTCCTCCGCCCCCTCCCCCAAGCTCAGGGCCCAAGTACAATTGTCCCCTGCTTTGTTCCCCTCTCGTCAGCCCTGGAGTTATGCCTATGCATCAGTGGGAGAAAAGGCTAGTAAGCTACCCCAAACTGAGCCATGATGTGCTTTTACTGAGCCCATATATTTATTTCCTACATAAAAACCTTCATTAAATTGGCTACAACCAATCCTTACTTGGAGCTCAGCACACGTGCAAATCAGAGCACTTATTTAGGTGCCCAAAAATGGATTTAGAGGTCCTAACTTTAGGTACCTACTTTTTAAAATTCTTGGCCATAGAGGTTGCATAAATCCTGGCCTTTGTATAGTTGTGCAGAATACACTGTCCTTAGAAAAAGTTATAGTGTATAACATCCTGTTTAAATAACCATATAGAAAGCCATCATTCCACCTTCTTCATTAAGTGACATCAGTTATACAAGTGAATCAGTAAATATTGGACTACTGTATCTACTCTGGTGCATACTTAGGTAGCTGGGAGTAAATGTGTGCGTGTGTCTGTGTGTGTGTGCGCGTGCACACGAGCACGCATTTTATTATTTCAAAGCATTTTACAATGATTAAGGAATTAAACCTCATACCACGCCTGCAAAGTAGGTGAGTATTATTATACAATTGTGATAGACAGGAAAATGGAGGCACAGAGAAATTACATGCTGCCCAAGTTCACACAGGAAATCAGTGTCAGACCCAATAAAAGAAAACATATTTCCTAGGTCCATGTCTTAAATACAAGACCACTCTCTGCCATACATTCTAGACTCTGGTACTTATTTACTGTATGTAGAACTGCGTGAATAACCGATTTTTTGGTTCATTGTCCAAAACAAAAAATTGAAACAGATTTTTGTTTCAGGTCCAACAAAACATTTTGTTCAATCCAAGATGAAATATTTTGTTTCATTTTTGAAGTAAAATTTGAAATGAAAAGTTGTTTTGAATTGAAAATTTCAAATGTTTTAATTTTTTCAGAATTTTTTTTTTTTGGCAACAATTGAGCAAATTCATAAAGTGTTCTGGTCAACATGAATCTGTATTTTTTTTTTTTTGGTAAAAATGTCATCGAAAATTTTTTACCCAGCTCTAATTGTGCAGTCTTGGGAATGTCACAACCTCTTTGTGCTTCAGTTTCACGTGTATTGGAGTTTGTTTGGAGATCCTTGGATGGATATGTATTACCCTAGCACCTAGGAGTCTTAGTCATACACCTGGACACCATAGTACTAGGCACTGTACACACACAGAACAAAAATATGGTCCCTGCCCCAAGAAGCTTACAATCTAAATATTAATAAACTTCTCATTAGTGAGGTCAAGCTGTATGAGCTAAAGTCAGTTTGAATGCTGAGAAATCTAAGATTTCACAAACCTTTCATTTTGTATAACTGTCTAGAAAACAAACTAAGTCTAAAAGTTTCTCTCCTAGAATAGTGAATCTTCAGTAGAATCTTTTACCAAAATAAACATGCACAGAGGGAAGACTAGGTATTTGGGAAGGTAGAGGGGAGAGGAAGGATCAGTAAGAAAAAGGGAAGGTCTGGTATACGATTGAGTACCTAAGTGGGAGAAATTGGATGAGAGGCAGAGAGAACATGGGGCAAGGGCCTGGGATTTGCTCAGGAATTTGGATGAAGTCAATGACATAAAGGTAGAGCAAGAGAACTGGACAATAAAAATAAAGATCCAGATGGTGCAGTAAGTTGCATGTTATTTGTCCCAAGAAAATTGGCCAGAAAAAGGGTGTAAGTGCACATATGACAAGTGTGTGTAACATATATGCGAAGGTACCTTCTGTTTTGCCATGTAACAATGGAATAATAATACCTAAGTCACCTTGGGAAGGTTAGTTCCTTCATTGTTGTAAAGTGTTTTGAGATCATCAGATGGAGTATTCAACAGTGTGAAAACAAACAAATCGAGTGTCCTGCTAACTACCAGTAGCAGAGCCAGTGTAGATAAATAACAGGGGGCTGGAGTGTTGCAGGAAAAGTTACTAATAATAATGTTTAAAATACCACAAACACTTTCTATTTTACTTTTGTCCCAGCACTGACTTCTGTGAGAGTTACACCTAGGATGACCTGATGTACACTTAAAGGTTTACCAGTCTAACTCTCTTGCTTAGGGATTTGTTGTTTTTTTTTTTTTAAAAAAAAAAAAACCAAAATAGTTATACTAGTAAAAGCCCTAGTGTAGATGCAGTTATATCAGCATAAAGAGGCTCTGCTGATGTAGCTTATTGCCCTTCCCACATTGGAATAGCTGTGCTGCAATAAAGCACCTTTGTACCAGTATAACTGCGTTCACACTCAGTGTTGCACCAGCATAGTTAAAACAGTACAACTTTCTGGGCTTCTCAGCTTGTTTAAAGCATGGTAGCTTTATGGAGTTCAATGGAGTTATATCAACTGAGAATAGGTTGTATATTTAAAGTATCCAGAAATGTTCATACAAGCATTTGAGTCTCAATTCATTTAAGATGGTCTAAACAGAATGTATCTTTCTGCAGTCATTTCTCAGGTAGCTTTGGATTTTCTCTGGATCTTTCACTTATCCTTTGCCAAAATACGTAATGCATCTCTGGTGTTAGCACAAATGCAACGAGAGATTAATTTGGCACAATAAGTCAAAGTCTTGCCCATCAGTTGCCCAATGACTTTTTTCAAAATAGGCCTTGCCAAACCAGTTCAGAACAGTAAAACTTTATTTCGTAGACCTTTCAAACGAGTGACATATTAAAATGTTTAGATTAAATAATACAGCTGTAAAGGGGAGCTAAAAGGAGTTCCAGAAGTCAATGCACTTGCAATGATGGAGGTGAGTTGTATTCAGGGAGAGAAGGGAGTTTGGTACTCCATAAGGGAAGTACAGTGATGCAAGAATGCAGATTCTCTCCTGTGTTGAGCTCTGCTTGGAGCACGAGAGTGTGTGTGTGTGGGGGGTCTGATTCTGTAACCCAATGTGTTCTGGCCCTGCATCTGGCCTAAGCATGATCTGCAGCACCAGCATAGGGAATGATCTGGGGTTGAAGATGACAACCTCCACACAGTCTGCCCTGTTAAGTGGGAAACCACAACTAATATCAAACCAGTGACTGAACATCAACTGTCAACCTTCTGGTCAAATGCGCAACAAAATGAGCCTACCTTCTGGGGGCCAATATACTAGGCAGATTGGACCTGGGTAAAGATCTGCCAGTTGAATGTTGAAGGCTTCTCACAGTCCAAGTGTCACTATCTGGAAAAAATGCTGAAGATGACCAACATCAATGTCCTTGCCCTCCAGAAGACTGATGTTGCAAATGAAGAAAAAGAACACACAGGGCCCTGCTGCATTTGTGGGCAACTTTAATAGTCATCACACACAATGGGACTATGCAGCAAACAACTTTACTGATGAAGAACTGACACGCTGGGTGTCAGCAAATGATATGCTTCTCCTTTTTGATGAGAAACAGCACGTCACTTTCCATGCTGACGTGATGAAAGTGTCAAGATGGGGCAGAGGATATGACTTCTCAAATAGCCAGGGCTGACCCATGCTGGCATTCGAATTCCAGTTCTCTGCTCAAAATTGGCACTGCACTGGAACTTCCAAAGTCAATGGAGTTAATGTGGTGTAAAACTAGTACAAGTGAAAAAAGAATTAGGCCCAAAGGGAGCAATTTGAGTTGGATCCTGACAATTGTGTTTATTGTTTTCTCTGCTCAGTGAGCCATCCTGCAAATCCAGCAGACCCAATTTTCTGATGCGTTTCAAGGGCTGTTGACCAAGAACAGGACTCACAGGCCTTTCCACCACTAGCCTTTTTTTTATTAAAATTCCCCATCCTTCCAACTCCACCAGTGGTAGAGCTAGCACAGACAGAGCTCAAGTGACAACCAACATTTTAACCATTGTGCCATGCAGCCCTATTCCAAGCAGAGGTAGACAGCACTGTGATTAAAATGCTAGTGATTGGTCTACATTAGTACGTCCTCCAGTGATGGCAACAAAGGGCAATTTTAAACAAGATAAGGCTAATGTAGACACAGCCTTTCGAGATCACACATGTCAAGGGTGAATGCTGAGATAATGTTCAGTTTCTCTCCTCTGTGATGTCCCAGGCAAAGAAAACATCAGTATCTGAGGGAAATATATGTTCACATGACATGTCTTTAATCCATTCTCAAATTGATCCCTATCATCATCTGCTGCCAGCAGTACATATAATTAAAGGGTTTCTTTTTGTGTTAGAAAACCTCTCCCTAATTATGTTGCACTTGTAAATGCAGCATTTCTTTGTCTATATCTGAGGAAGTGAGGGTCCTCGATTCTCTCTGTCTCCCATCATATCACTTACATTTTCCTTTCCACCCACATATGCCCCTGAAATAGCTTCACACAGATGTAAAAAGTGGCTTGTTAAGTACTTCGCTATTCTTTGAGCCATGAAGTTTGTCAGGGCCAATTCTGCCCTCCTGTCATCTTTCCCACGTGTAAGATGAGGCATTTGGAGATACAGTGAATGTGAAATGGAGTTCTGAGCAATGGAAGACTGTTCTCAAGAATGGGTAGTTTGCCCTCAGAAACACTGACACAGCTGTTAAGTGAAATTCTGTTAACCTTATTCTACACAGAAAGGAGCAACTGAAATCAAAGATTACAGTTAACGCTGTAATGGAGGTCTGGAAGCTCTCTTTCACTCTCTCTCCTTCGCTGAAAGATGCTGGAATAAGGAGGAGGTTCTCACGTAAAATGGTCAAAGCAATGTTAATATTCTCAGAAAACCCTGCCAAAGCCAGGAAATTGAGAACCAGGCAGCCCATCTTCATCCCATATAACCATTTCATATGACAATATGGCAGTTTATTGGCTGCACAAGTACATATGTTCTGAGACGCCCACAAAAAAAAGTAATATTAACTCATAAAACATGTATCTGTTACTTATGTTTATGTCGTTTGCCTTATATTATCTATCTAGACTGGAAACTCCCTGGGGCTGAGACTGCATCACCCTGTGTGTTTGCACAGTGGCTAACGAAAAGGAGTATTGGATTCTACTATACCATTAATAACAAACAGGTAACATCATGTAATAATAACCTGGCTTCATCTCTTAAGGTACAGAGAAGAATCGAAAATAGAGCTATATTTTATTTAGTTCAAGTTTAAAAATATCAAAGTCATGCTTTATTAGGGTAACCTATATGTTCTCGGCAAAAACGAGGCATCCTTGTGGCAATTTAGAGACTAACAAGGTGCCACAAGGACTCCTCATTGTTTTTGCTGATACAGACTAACATGGCTACCCCTCTGAAACCTGTCTATATGTTCTCAGGTGTTTTTTGTTTTCTAGTTGAGCTGCAAAGCTATTATGGAAACTGTGTAAGTCCCTGTTTTCTGAGCTGATGACCCCACTAGCAAAGCTGATGGAAGAATTCAGCACAGAAATTGGTTTTCATTTACTTTTTTAAAATTTCATTTCTTCCTCCACTTGCGAGACTTCTGGGATCTGTGATGCCAGAGAATATACACTTTTCTAGTGAGACCTATGCATCATTCCCACCGCTAGTAGATCTGATAAAATTATGTTGATGGCTTTATCTGCGAAAAGAAAAAGTAGTATTTTAAATGTGGCCTCCTAAAGCATCAAGTATTGCCCATCCTACTACAAAGTGTTTTCTTCTGAAGCAATATAACCACTAGCATAACTCACAGGTAGTATATCTATTGTTGTTTTGGGTTTTGTACTACTATTTATACCTTAATGTGGTTCCTTCCTGTTATTGAGGTTACCATTTTCAACCAGTCATTTGTAACTCTTTGACCTGAATACAATAAAAATTACCCAATTATCTTTTAACTGGAAGAAGGTATAATTAACATTCTTCTCTGACAAAGACAAAAGAAAAAAGTCACTTGTACAGACCAGTGGTTCTCAACTCGTGGCCCGCAGGCCACTTACAGCCCAATCAGCACACAGCTGTGGCCCATGTGACATCTACAGGGCTATAAAGCTAATATATATACATACACACACAGTATGGATGCGGCCCACATAATACAGAGAGCTGCATATGCAGCCCACAATGATAAATAGGTTGAGAACAGTATAGACAAATCCTCCAGTACAAAGACATGGAAATACAGTGGTAAGGGAATCCCTGTAAAACTTAAAAAGGATTGCATTTTCCCATAGCATATAAAAATTTCTGAATCTCCTCTAAAGAGCAACTAATCTCTTTACAGAACATCTGTGTGGTGAAAAGAAACACACTGCTGGACAGAACAGTGCTGCCTTTGAGAACATTCCTCTGGATGTACACATTTCAATTGATGCGAATGTCACTGAAGTCAGCTGGGACCCTGCTAAACAGTTACAAGGCAATATTTCCTGTGCTCTGTAATTTCTGTGACACACATGCAATTTCACCCCAGGATAGCTTTCCCAGGCCCTCTTCAGCTGCATGAGAAAAATACACCATGAAACTGCTGATTGCTCATACGCCAAACTATCTATACATTTTCAGCCTTATAAACACAGCTGCCCACAGGCCTTAGGAAGGTTAAGCAGATTGAGTGGTTGTGGGCAGGAAAAAAAACCTGTATCAAAGCATTTGCAATGACATCTTTTTAATGCAAGAGTACAACCGTACCATGCACAGAATGTTCATTTTATGTACCAACGCAATACCATGGGTTGAAACATTTGGGGCCGGGGGGAAGAAGGGTGACTAAACATAGACTAAAATACCCAGATTGTTACTGAGCACAATAAAGAAACCTAGTAATTCTCAGGGGATATCAAAGGCCCCCAATCCAAATACATTGCAGCCTTTTGCTTTTCTGCATTGTAATTTCTAAAGGATCCAGATTTGACTCCATAAACTTTAAATGCATGCACACTAAAAATCAGCATCAAAGAGTATTTGACAAATGAAAATAATCAAAGGGCATTAAGAAGGGCCCTGTCATGGACACCACAATACCAACGTCCCCAATGTCACTTCTTCAGAAAGTGGTCAAAACATTTCAGGACCGATTCTCCATTGCTCTGCACCTTGCATCTGCACTTACCACAGTGCAAAGCAGGAGTAAAATGCTGCCAGATGAGAATGGAGGGGTTTTATCCTCCCTTTGCACTGACTTTGCTCCTGTGTAAATGACTAAATGACAGGGTGCAAGGTAATGGAGGATCAGGCTCTTCATTTCTATTCATTTGGTGAAAGAAGCTTTCTGTCCAGAGGAGAGTCTTTGTTTGATTTCCTTTCACTTCTTGCCCATACCTCTTCTTCCTCCTCCTCCATCTTTTCACTCAATTTAACTAGCTTTTAAACAGAGCGTGGGCAATAAAGCAAAATTTAGTTCTCAATTATTATTCAAATTGCAATTAATTTGTTCTGGACATGTTTGTGCCTGTTTTGTGTTCATTTCTTTTGTGTTCACTTTAGGTTTGTGGGCATAAATTTTGTTGGAAATGAATTTCAGTGTTTGTGTTAGAAGGGTTTGTATGCTTATCCAATCAGGGAACAAAAATAATACCACGTGACTTATCAAGAACAACAATAATAATGAATCATCATCTAGGGACAGACTTCAAATATTCTAAAGTTGATCTCAAATTTAGAATGTTTGCAGTCTGTCCATAGATGATTATTCGTTATTATTGTTATCATTCCAGTAGTGCTTAAACATCTGAATCAAGACTGGGACCTCATTGTACTGCACACAGATCAAAAGATGGTCCCTACCCTGAAGAGTTTACAGTCTAATTAGACAAGACAGACAAAGATAGCCAGACCACAAACAGACTGTTAAAGGTGCAAAGACTTGTTAGCTACAATCTAAAAATACAAACAGTCTCTTGGCTGTCCCTCTTCCAGTTGTGCAGGAGCCCCAACCAAACTGTTTCACCATAGCTGAGCAAATGTGCTATCCTTGTTCCTTCCTGCCCACCTCAACCCAAAAGCTGAAGAGGGAAGAAAAGAAACAAGCTCAGTGAAAAAGAATTTTAAAATACAGTTAAATGTTTCAGAAAAAAGGTACTTGTCAAATAAACTGATACTTTACACCAGCTGAGGATCTGGCTCAGTGTATACATATATAGATAAATAAGAAAAAAAGGCTTGCTCAAATTTGGTGTGGGAGAGAGGATTGTGGGAGTTCAGTGGAAATTTGTACTTGTCTAGACGTGTTTGTTCATTCCTAGCTACTGCATTATGAATTTTGTCATTGAACAGTTTCACACAATCTGATTATTGAATAAGGCCATTCCTTCCCTTCCATTGCATACACAGCAAGCCTGTGAATGATGTGACTTTTATGCCAGGATCATCAGCAGGTTTGGGGGGGTTTGTTTGTCTGGTTGGTTGGTTTCCTTTTTTTTTTTTGTATAGCAGCAGTTATATTACTAGAACATATTATTAGCCGCTTTTTATCTATCCAGTTGGCTTGATATGAACTGATAAAAATCAAGAAGATGAAATCTTCAACACTATTCCAGGTGGTTAAGGATATAGACTTTTAACTTGACTGCTCAGATATCCTGTCTTCTCTAGTCCAGATTGTAATCACCTCTGGGCCAGAACTATGTCTGTAAAGTTCCAGGCATTTATGTCACTATATATAATAATCTTCACATATTCTAATACCATGAAAAGAATCAGATAATTATGTTTGATAATTCATTATAAACGTGAAAGCTCTCAGCCAATCAGTATGTAGTGGCAGATTGTTCCCTATTATAAAACAAAGGAATGCATCTCAACAAGGGATGCACCAACCACCTAAGCACTTCTTTCTTGCCAAGGCTATGAGGAACAGGTTTTCAAAAGAGTCCAGCGGACCTCTTAGCTCACACTGGGAGCTGATATCTTTGGAAAACTGAGCCATGAGCATTTCATGGTAACCATTAGTTGTTGAGCACTTTTGAAAATGTGGTCTCATCTATTTAAAGCAATGGGAGTTTTGCTATTGACCTCACTTGGGCCTGGGTTTTACCCCGCCCTTTAGTTAACTGTCTGAATAAGAACTGGGCTTGAAAATCTGCACCCCGAATTCCATATTACAGAAACTTCATATTGCAATTTCTGCAAAGATTATCAGCCAAAGTCAGTAGCTGTTAAACAAATACCCTTAAACATCTACAACTATTCAACATCCTTCCACAAGGAAGGCAAATCTTTACAAAATATCCAAGGCAGTTAATGGAGAGGGAAATGGGGAAAGGGCACAAAATACCTTCTGTGTGTGAGTTCTGTGGAAGCAAAAGAAAGGCCCTAATACGAGACACTAGGAGAAACAAACAAGTGGAGACATTCAATTACAGCTTTGGCTACAAGGGCGATATTGTTCTCTAGCTCCAGCTGGGTCTACATGCATATTTTGCTTCTTGCCTGTTCATAAATATAAATTTAATCCCATTCTTATGAATTTCAAAACTAATTATAAATTGGCAAGTATTCCCTTGGCCTGTCTGTTTCTGGAATTACAGTGCCATATTTTTATAAGAGAAGGCTAAGTTATGGGTGTAGAGCTTTGGGCACAGTCAAGTAACTGTGTGGAAATCTTTGTGACTGAACACACAACAGGCTAGTTAGGCACCTAAATTACTTCTGTATTTGTATGTGCAATTTAATTAGGCCTCAACCCTGCAACTAATTCCATTCAGGAGAATCCCTGAACCTGCATGGAGTCACATTCAGCAGGGCTTCATGCAAGATGTAGTGGTCTGCTTGCATGCAACAGTTTGCCAGAAAGGAGCCTTGATATGTACTAATTGTGTGCCCAAATATAAGAGCTAATTGCTCATGGCTGTTTGCATGCAAATCTTGCACCTGTCCTTAAAAAAATTTGCCCAATAAAGTACTTTTACTCTCTCCCTAACTTTTACTCAATTTTTAAAAGTGTCCATTGATCTCTTCCAGATAATACATGATAAAGAGGCAAGAGGAAGAGAAAGGATGTTCCAGTGGTGCTGTTCTGGGATTCAGGAGACCTGGATTCAATTCCCTGCTCTGCTTCAAACTTTCTGCGTGACCACAGGCAAGTCATTTAGCCTGTGGGTCTCTCTTTCTGCCTTACAGAAACTTCAAATTTATCATAGTCAAATTATATCCTTTTACCTTGTTAATGGGCTACGCAGTATAATGCTGATCCCAGTAGTGAATACTGATCTCGGTGGAGCCCCTCTTCTATTCTGCTGTACACCACTGGTAATCACATTTTGTTTCCAACAAATTTTATCCACCGCTTTTTGTATTGTTATCAAGACATTATTCATCCAAACTCTCTATAAGTTTCCTGTGTGTTGCTGTGTCAAAGGACTTGCTAAAATCCAGATAAACTGTGTCCACTGCATTTCCCTTATCTGCCCATCTGTTGCTGAAAAGCCAGTCAAGTTGGTTTGGCAGAGATCCGTGGTTCACAAATGCAAGTCCCTTTCTCTGCAATTATAACAGGCCACATTCATACCTGGTGAAACTCCACTGGAGTCAGTGAAGTTCCTCCAGGAATGAATTTGGTATTAGGAATATTTTGCAACACTTTGCCCAGAATTAAAGTTTGACTCACCTGGGTTGTCATGTCCATTTCTAAAATGGATAGAGGAAATAGGAGGAGGGGAGTGCAGGACATGAAATGAAAAAAGGATCTGTTCCAATGATTCCTTAATAGTTGTAACATGAAGCAGCACTAGGAAAACCTCACCTCACCTCACCCCACACCAGTTGCTGCCAATGTCATGTACTGTAATTTGCGTGTATCACAGCAGCTCCGTGTAGCCAGAATTTCATGTTTACATGAGGAAAAATAATAAGCAGAAGTGATAACTCACAGCAACCCATGGGAATTCACTTGCATTCCCTCCCAGTAACACAGAAGATAATATGCAACACTGCTGTCTAAACTGACCTATGTTAGCCTAAAATCAGGCTGATGACATCTTTGGTCCACAACAATAAGAATATCTTATAGCCTTCCATCCCTGGAACCCAACCCTCAGCATCATACCTCAAGCTGGAAAACTTGTCAGGCAAGTGGGAAATCCTGACTTGTTTAGAACCAGAGCCAATTAGAGGTCAGGGCAGGGAACAGTGGGAGCTAGAACACTGGGTTCTTTTCCCAGCAACTCCACAAGCTCATCACGTGACATTGGGGAAATCAGTTAGTCTCCCAGTGCCACAGTTCCTCCATCTGACCTATGGGGATACTGATAAATCCCTGTCCTATATCGGTGGTGTAAGGTTTAGTTCATTAACATTTGTCTTGAAATCCTCAGGTGAATTTTCTATCGGTAGTTTACATTCTCCACATAGGGACAGGAACAAAAAGGGTAGAAAAGTAGTGCTAGGAAGAAAAATGAGAGCAAATAAACCTCTCTCTTTTAAAATAAAGGGTAAGCCTCTCTTCACTGAGGACAGCTGTAATTAATGGTACTACTCACAGAGTCAGACACTCCTCCAGGTGAGTGAGGGTATCCAAGTCTGGCCATGTGGGAACATGGATCATTAGGTCAGGCTCAAAGAGGTAGATGGTGCTGTCTCTGTTTTTTACAAAAGGCAATGGCATAGGGAGTGGAGAGATGCTTCAGCACACCTGCTGCTAGCTGATCTCTGGAAAATCATTATGGCTGCACCACACCACCACAGGCTGCACCTGAAAAGCTGGGGCCTGATTCTGATCTCCCACAACCAATGTATAGTGGTGTTAGTAAGTGAGATCAGAGTCAGGCCCCTACTTGCCTCCTACAGGGAAGGGAGTGGAGTGAGGAATGGAATCCAAAGGAGTAAGAACACAACAATAATCCATTCAAAAGAGCTGAAGTGATACTAGGAATAGTACAGTTCTCTGGTAAATCCTGTCATCTGTTTGGCTTCTGTTATTTTTATGAGGCCACTATTTCAAGATGTGCAAGACTTCTACATTCAGATGTGAGCTGGTTTTCTGCAGCTGTTTGAGTCCACAATCTGCAGAGAAAGCTTCTGCAACCTCAGAAGGAAATAATTAGCTTCCTGATAAATTCTCCTATACCTCTGAATCACACCTTAGTCACTTGTCTGTGTGCAAAGACCATCCAGTCTCCTCTCTGGGGAAACAGCAAACTCACTGGTTTAGACAACAAGATTAACCAAAAGGACAGGTGAGCAACCAGTGTGTTTGTGCCAACATTGGTTGCCAACTAATTAAACCACCAATGCTTAGCAATGACTTGGAGGCTGCATTACATTAGATACTTTTTTGCAGTTGCTTTTATTTTGCTTTTCAGCTTCAAACAGGAAGTTCTCGGCAACCAAAGTCTGAAGGAGCCCTGACCAAAGATTAGAGACAGCTGTTGTCAGCACCAAGCCCCTGTACTGCCAGATGAAAGTACTAAAGTCATACGATATTAACAATGCCCTCTGGGAAGTCACAAGGGAACACCTTTCTTCAGAATGGACAAACAGGTCAGCCAATACTTTTTGTTGGTCTGTTTCAAATGGATTCTGAAAATCTCAGATCATGCTCTATAAACTTTGTGCAGGTATGTATTTCAGCAACAAACTCCTAACTCTTTAAGCAAGTTCCCTACTTCAGAATGAACTCAATGTTGTGGGCCAACATTTGCTCTGATTTCCACTGGGGTAAATTCAGAGAAGCTGCAAAGTAATCAGCAGGATTAGTCTATATTTAGACCAGGGCAGCTTCCCATTAGTCTCCAACCTCTACAATGAGGAAACTAGAGAAAAAGAGTCCCCATGTTATGCTCTCAGTAACACTGGAGCAAATACAGAGTGACCTTCTTGACCACTATGAAGCTATTCAGAATTTACCCCAGTGTAAGTGAGAGCAAACCGTTACATTTCAGAATGGAGACTGAAAGGTAAGATCTGTGAAATGTTTATATTGCCCCAGGGTCCCTATCCTAATTCACAGAATTACTGAAAATGTGCCCTCTCTTCTCCTTTCAGTGTGAATGGTCTGAATTCGTGAGGAGCCCACATGTTGGTTTTTGCACACAGGTGAACACAGACAGGGAATGTGCTGTTGTCTTTCCTGTATTTGGCCATTAAAGTGGCTACAGCAGGGAGAGAATGCCAACGGCCTGTAAACACTAAAAGAAAAGGAGTACTTGTGGCACCTTAGAGACTAACAAATTTATTTGAGCATAAGCTTTCGTGAGCTACAGCTCACTTCATCGGATGTAGCTGTGCAAAGCAATTATTGTCGCAATCTTGCAGAGCTGTGGTAAGAAGACGACTTCTAAAAAGTATGACTTGAAAAATGGGAACTGTGCTGTGCTGTTTCATCTTCACTCTTTTGATGAAGAATTTCAGGCTCAAGCAACGTCAAACTGTCCATCCGCCTTACATGTGACCCTCAGGGTAGCTTCCTTACCGGGTTAGTTGCAGGTCCCCTTGCTCTGTCTGTCAGAAATGCTGACACGCTTTCTTCCTGCTTGTCTGAGAAATAAACTTGAACTCCTTATTGCCCACTGGACCAGGGTTGCTGCCCAGTCTGAAATAGGCACCAAATTTACCAGCTTCAGCCCTCATTTGTGCCTCTAACTGAAAGAAAAACACATTGCCAAATGAGGATATTCAAGTGCTTCATCAGCGAGGTGGAAGCACTGTCATTAGACACTCCTCTGTCCATCAGATAAAAAGGTCAAATTTTCCTTTCACCCGGACTGATGCACACTTGTAGCTCCCATTAGTGTTGCGAGAAGTAACATAATGCCTCCAAATCGAACTCTGACTCACACAGGGTTTGCCTCAAAGAGAGATCGCTTCATGTGAGGACATCAAAAACATTACAAGCCTTAATTAATTAAACCTAACAATACTCCTGTGAAGTAAAGAAGATTATTAACACCATTTTAATGTAGGGAAACTGAGGCATGAAAAGTTTTGGTGACTTGCACATGATGACATAAAGCCAGGAACATGGCCAAGAAGTGGAGACTCTTAATCTCCTGCTTTAACTAACACATATGCTGTCTTCCTAAAATGCTGCTGCTCATGTCCCAATAATAACTGTCAAAATGAAGGTTTCAGAGTAGCAGCCGTGTTAGTCTGTATCCGCAAAAAGAAAAGGAGGACTTGTGGATGAAGATGTTATTAGACCTATACCTTTACCAGGAGTTCCTCCTTAATGATAACATTACTCCTAAGGATTTCATTGTATCAGTGCAATCAGAGGCACACTTTTCCAGAATATGGAAAAGACAATTTATTCTGTGCTGTCCAGCAAGATGAAAGAAATTATAATTCATCCTCCATACCCATACAACTAAGCATCTATTAATTTTCATCAAGCACAACTGGGAAAGTAGGGCCTGGATTCAAAGGCTCACATTGCAATCATAGTGAATGACTATACACCATACCTGACCTGATTAGATTAGGAGTAGCTGTAAAGCTGAACTCTAATCAGACTATAAATAAAATGTATTTGATTATTTTAGCTAAGCTACTCAGGGCCATAAGCTTACATCACAGGGCTCACCATCATCCAGGAAATCTGTACACTGGGATAAAGCATTCAGATGTATCCAGCTTCATAGTCATTTTTTCTATCTTCTTGTAGAACTAGCGCGGCATGTGGTTGTGATTTGGAATCAGTCTTGTGTCTCTAACAGTCATCCTAAAGAGCACTGGAGTGACGCATTATTTATTTTTTAGGGTAAAGAGTTAGATTTTTAAATATCTCCACAGTTTAAAGGTAAAGGATGATGAAAGGGTAGATGGCATAGGGAACATTTTCTCTCTGGCTGTCTAGTTAGGCATTTATATCACACCCATCAACACGTGTATGGTGGTAAACATGATTCACCACTATTACCATTTAAAGAACTGAGCCTTTGATGAGCTCTTTCATACTTTTCATTCTGGGAAAGTTCCTTAGATTCTTTCTTCAAGAAACACTACACTGTAAATTAACTCAGTTTTCCTTCCATCCATTCCACACAGGGTCTCTTGTGCAGAGCATTTCACTTCACAAAACCTGCCATTGCAAATGAAAGCTACCGTGTACTGGTACAGAGCTAACTGCACAGTGCCACAGTCCAACATGTAGCCTGAAACACTGCTCATTATCAGTGCTACAGCCACTAGTGTGGGGAGAGTGACTCCTATTCCAGTGCAGGTAAGTTCCTCATCCCTGTGTGTGTGTGTGTGTGTGTGTGTGTGTGTGTGTGTGAAAAAACTTGTCACCAGTTTCACACAACCTGAAAGCACTGTGAAAATTTATCTGTACCTTAGCTATGGTTCCCTGTCCCTATGAAATCAGAGAGGGTCCTTGAATCCCATCATCCTGCTGTCATCACACACAGTTTTTGTTTCAAGAGGAGTTACAACAGCCCAGTGAAACTAAGAGGGAAAATACCATACTTAGAAATAAATCTCAATAAAGTCCAATACCTTCTCCATTTAGCTCCAACAGGCTATCAACAAGGAAATAGGCAATTCTATGATGTCAAAGACTCAAACAGCCTCTCCTACTTTTCTGGAGGAAGGGACAGCTAAAGGCGTGAATGAAGTTTTCTTAAGTTACACCTGCCTAGTAGCAGGGAAAGACTAAGAGGAAACTACCTTTCATAACTAATCCCTGGATTGACATGAGGAGGGTCACATTTATGCACATGTACCCTCATATACACCCCCCCCCCCTTTTTTTTGCCACCACAACAGATGCTGAGAGGACATATTTGGCCATCTACCTACCAGCCACAAGCCCAACATTTTCTAAATCAGGAATTGAATTGTTTTAGTGCAGTCTGTTGCAGTGGGATTTTACCTCACTCTGTGTTTGGGACCAAATACTGCTCTCTTTGAATTCAGTGGAGATATTTCAGTTTTTACATTGGTGCCAAAAGAGAGGACACTCTGGTCCTTAGTCATTCAGAGGCTTCAAAGCTGCACAAACTGAGTATCGGCGCTAGGACCAATAGCATATATCCTTACACTCAGACACCAGCAAAAACCATGAGACACAGAGGCAGTTTAGAGAAGTTGTCCAGTCTGCTTCAGTGCTCTTGGATAACCCTCAAACAGTTGGCCTTGTCAGCCCACTTTGGTGGAGGCGTGGCTGGCCTGGCCTGACATATTTGTGACATTATTCCTTTAGGGATCACCACAGACACGAGGTGATTCTGTGGTGCTCTATGTGATGTTTGCCAAGCTACGTAAGCCCTCGTCTGATGCGTCTCTCAAAAATAGATCCCTCCAGGAAGACTTTACCTTCTTTAGTGCCCGACTGATTAAGTGATAATAAATAGCTCAAACTAATGAGACACAGATAGGAAATGACCTCCTCCAAGGAAACACCGTCCCCATAACTTATTCTCCTCTGCTGCCTAACTGATTAGGGCATATGGTCATTCTAAATTTGTTATGTGATGTAAACTGGCCAATTTAGGGCACAATGCCTAAAGAGGGGATAAGATAATTGCTTTAGACTGACCCAGGTTTTGATCAGATTCTTTCTGCAGCGTCATGAGCAACTTAGAAAATTGCTGTCAGTTCATTTCCTTAAAAGAAAAAAAAAATAATCACTGCTCTAGAGGTACCCTTTGAAGTCTGGCAGCTGTAGGCAGTTGTCCTATTTCCTTTTCCACTTGCCTTGTGCATTACTGCAGTAGCACATTTCAATCCCATGGAATCTAGTTATTATTCACTAATAGAGGTAGGAAGGTTTACACTGGAAAATGTGCTAACCGTAACAGAGGTCCATGTTCAGAAGTTATATAGCTTTTATTTGTCATAGTTTAATCCCAAAATAAAGATTTGTGTTAACCCATGGTTATAAAAAAATGCCTTTAATAGCTTGTATTTTTGCCTTCTTGTACCTCCAGGTCAAACATTGTCTAAGTTTCTATCCTCCAGCAAAGAGATATGGAAGAGATAGGGGTTCTGGAGGCTGACAATGAATTAACTGGGTTAGTTACAAAATAACTGGCTGACAATGTGCCAGGGTTCATGCACACAAGTGAAAGGACCTGTCAGGAGAAACAGCTTCCGCATCCCACTGATTCCTTAAAAATAGCCACACCGCTCCCTCCTCAAAACCCTGCCTGGAACACTAGATTAAGATCCTTTGAACAGGGCCATCCCTCTGACCACTGGGCAGAGTGCAACACCCCATTAAACATTTGTGAGGAAAAAGATCCCTTACAATGTTGTATCTCCATTGACTTCAGTGAAATTATTCCTGATTTATAGCAGCATGAGACGAGAGCCTGGTCCTTATATGTGAAAAATGAAAAGATAAACAGAGAAGATAGAAACTTAATGTTAATTACTTTGTCCTGATGGTAGATAGATTTATAGGGTGACAACATTTGGTTGACTACATTATTTTTATTACTTTAGAGAACACTGTGATCTGACCTTGGTAATAATTTATGCAATATTCACTGTAGCACTTCTTGTATGCTAGTCATTTTAAAGATAGGTAAATAAAAAAAGGGCATCAAGGTCAAACTATCCTATTTAAAGTGCATAGTTTAACTAAATTAGAAGATAGCTTACTTTAACACACGACATGTTTCAGAGTAGCAGCCGTGTTAGTCTGTATTCGCAAAAAGAAAAAGGAGTACTTGTGGCACCTTAGAGACTAACAAATTTATTTGAGCATAAGCTTTCGTGAGCTACAGCTCACTTCATCGGAAATTTCCACTGAATGCATCCGATGAAGTGAGCTGTAGCTCACGAAAGCTTATGCTCAAATAAATTTGTTAGTCTCTAAGGTGCCACAAGTACTCCTTTTCTTTTAACACATGGCTCCTTTGTTCTTATGATCTGTGAAAGCTGTGACCTGTTAAACATTAGTTGAGCTACCCTGGCATTATACTGGTGTAATGCAGCAGTGAATTAGGCACTTTCATTAAAAAAAATTGCTTCTTTTTAAAATGGTGCAGGGGACAGTAATGGGGTCTAAATGTAACGCAAATCGGCATTTTTGCTAAAAATAAAAATAGATTAATCTGAAAAATGTAATACAAATATTCATTCATATATTTATGTGCACTAAATGCACATAAATGTGTTTGAATTTAAATGTAACATCAGTACCAGATAAAATAGAGTTGCAAAAAAATTATAGGTCTATTCCTTTAGAAGTGTTCCTTTATGAGAGATCTGTAATATAATATATTTTCCTTTATACCTTTCATCCTGAAGGATCCTCAAATATACTTAAACTAATATATACATATACACATATCTATCTGTTCATTCATCTCTGAAATGCCACCACCCTTCAAGGGTGGTGGCATTTCAGAGATGAATGAACAGATAGAGTAAAATGTATTCGTTGTTAAATAGAACAAAGCAACACTATCCAACCATGTAAGTCAGGAAGTGAAGACTATTATAGCCAATTGAAACTTCAGGGGGTATTTTAGATAGGCAAAATGTAATCATCCAAACTGGAATTCAGCCAGGAAGCAATATTACAGCATTTTTCACAATTATGAATTTAAAATTAAAAATAAATGTGACACGCGAGCAGTTAGAAAAAAGGAGATATAATTACTTAAATAGTGTAGTGCACTAGCAAGTATTGGAAGAACTTTCACCTTGTTTCATATTATCTCTTGCTCATACCCAGATCTACACATACATACACAGGTATTTCAATCATTCTGTACTGCTCTGCAATCAGAAATGTACAGTACATTGGAAAGGTGCATAATAACAACCTTATGTCAGAAAAGCAAATGATAAAAGGTTTATGATGTACCTTTTGTGTACTGTCATAATATGGGAGTGTAAAGTAAAATCATAAAGGTAGGACAAAAACCACGGAATAGGTGGATAGAAAGAGAAGAGAAGTTAATATGAGGCATGCAGCAGGGAGGTAAATGTAATGATAAACAACTGATATATTGATTAATATACATACCAAAGTACATCCATTAAAGCTATAGTTCTGTTGTAGGGTTCTGGAGATTGGAGCTTTACTCTTGTGATTTAAATTGTCACCAGAATCCATCATGGGAATGGCAGACTCATTATATGCAGTTGGAGTTTTGTGATTCCTGTTTTTTCAGGTGCACATTGAAATTTCTTAGTTGTAATACAGGACAGTTTAGTCGGATTTATTTTTATATGAGAACATAACTACAGCATTATCAATAGCAAAACTTGTAATTTTACTTCCACTTGCAAATGTGTTACAAATGAAAAACTGGATGCCTAGGGAGACTGGTGTTGAGATATTAAACCTTTATTAATATAAGCAGGCACAAATCCACTGACATCAGTAAAACTAGTGGTGGCCCATGGAGCTTTAAGGACTAGTCCTCAGTATTTATAGGATTCATAAATTCCAATGCCATAAGGAACCACTATGACAGACTAGTCTGACCTCCTTCATAACACAGGCCATGGAACTTCCCTGAATGAATTCCTGTTGAACTAGATTATATCTTTTAGAAAAACATCCAGCCTTGATTTAAAAATTGCCAGTGATTTTCTACTAGATAGAAGAGCCCATTATAAACTGTGATCAAGTCACCCTTTAACCTTCTCTGTATTAAGCTAAATATATTGATCCCCTTCAGTCTCTCAACATAAAGTATCTTTTCCAATCCCTTAAGCATTCTTGTGGTTCTTCTCTGAAACCTGTCACTATGAGATACACCAAAGCAAACAAAAAATAAGTGTTGTACTGACATTTTGGTTTGCATAACATTAGAAGCACTTTCCATCTAGTATAAAACTGAATTATATTTGTAATTTCCAGCATGAATATGTGCGCATTTGGTAGCAATGAACAAGACATTATACCACCTGATAGCAGTCTGGGAGTCTCAGTCTGTGTCTTATGAGACAGACATCTAAAGAACAATTAGCATTATCACAATATCAGTGCCGTATGGAGAGTTTAGTGACTGCAGTAGGCATGAAGACTGACTTACTCTGTCACCAGCAGAGGTCATCTCTGCTTGAGGTACATGAACATGGAGGTATGGGGAAAGCTTGCACTACTACAGACTGTGCGGTACCCGCGTTGTAGGTAAATAAAGGTCTTCATTTTCCAGAGTTGACAATCTGACACCTTTCATGAGCATTATATTTCACTTTAAGAAAATATAAGCAGTGATTACTACTGATGCAGATGAATATTTAAATAACTTCCTATGCACAGTGAGAATTGTGCGTGGTTCTGAACAGATGAAGCTATAACAAGCCATTACAAAGCCAACTATGTCCTGGAGATAATTAAAACAATATATGCGCCTGTTTAATATACAATTTCAGGTCATTATGAACCAATGCTATAAAGTGCAGCATAAATATAAATGAAACCTCCATGTAAAGTGTCACTTGGTACCACGATGCCTGATAATAGCTGGGCAGTTTACTAAAAAACTGACAGGAATATAATTCCTACAACCTTTAACCCACTAATTTTGAGAAGGAAAAACTCTCTGGAAAACAATTTGTGATATTTTCAAAAATCTGGTAATCATACAGATTCCTCTGAAAACTAGGCATGTCAACAGGAGCAGCAAGGTAAATTAGAGATCGTTCATCCTTTTCATGGATACATCCCATTTTGTTAACCACTCCAATAAGAATAGTAATAATAGGCTTGTCCATTGTTTTTGCAGCTTGCGAGGAGAGTTCCACAGTAATCCTGGTCCAACAAGCTCCACCAGTCGCCAGCCCCTAGACAGTTCCCTTCCATGTTGCGTAGCATCTACCCCAAGTCAGAGAGCAGGAGCACACTTATTGTCTCTGTATGTTTCTTCTTGGCCAACGCTAAAAAGCATTGGTGTCATTTACCGAGCTGTGTGATAGACAGTTCTGGGGCCACAAAACTAGATGAGTTTCAGAAGCTTTCATCTTTCAGTGTAATCGCTATAGCTAAACCTCTGGACTGCCCACTAACCTGCATCAGGAGATGCTTCAATGCTACCCTGTGGGTGACTTACTCAATTCATTCTCTTTGGAGCTAGTAATGCTCTACAGACAAAAGACAGGAGCTGTAATGTGAAATTGGAACTGCCTTTGGAGGATGGCACTGGAAACCGCCTGGGTCATTGCTGGCCGAAGAGAGGCTACAGGGTCCCAACAGCAGAAAGACCACCCGGAGAAGGAGCCCCATGCTGCTGCAAACCACACACAATCTCCACTCAATCTCTGGACTTGGTGTCAGCTTGAGAGGCCCTGAAAGTGCATAGGAACGGCCCAGAAGACTGTGGGGACATATACTGACTGGGATTCAACTCTGATTCAGTGCCTTACCCAGGCAGCCTCCACCAGTGGAGCTCCTATGGATCTGTGGTTGGAATTTGAAGCTGATCCCTTCAGAAGAGGGTAGAAGTGATACAATTGCCTTCGTGAGCTGCCCATCAGGTTCAGGGGGTGGAAATTGCACCTTCCTTCAGCGGCAAGGATGTATCTGACCCTCTGTCTTCAGTCCCCATAAAATGCCCTAGGGAAGCATCTAAGCAAGAGACCTTTTGATGAACACCTGTTCAAAGTTTCAGAGTCCAAAGTTTTAAAAATCCAAGTTCAGAGTCAGATGCAAAATAAACAAATGCAGAGTCAGATGCAGCTTGTATCAGGGCCATCTGCTTCCTGGCAATTATTTATATATGGCTGTGGGTTCAATCGCTTTTATTGAAATAAATACAAGACATACAGTGAGAAATTGAGCCATAATTTAATGGAGACACGGGCTGCTATCCAAAACCTCCTCCCTTTCCTAAAGGAAAAGTGCCAGGGCAGGGGCTGGAATTTTTTGGAAAAGCCTGAGAAACTTTCTGTATCAACAGCTTATGACAAATTAGTTTTACTCCAGCAGTGTCCCGGTCTTGTTGCTGTAGAAGTGCTATAGGTCATTGGTACAACTATAGCGGGAAATTGATTGCCAATCAGTCAACCTCGCCGGAAAAAACAAACACCTTGCTCTGGTCTCTCAGGCGCTGGTACCACAACTACTTACATTTCAGATCATACAGCAATAAGGAAAACATTTACAAAGTCAATAAATCAGCAAGGGAAAAGCTGTTCAGGACGACAGAGATGGGCTGTTCACCTGAAACAAAGCAGCATGCTCAGCAGGAGAGAGCTAAGGTGCATAAGTGGATGGTGTCCTGTTATACTACAGTAAACTTCCAGAGATTACTATTTTAATATCATTCAGGACTCATGTCAGCACAGAATGAAAACAATAGCACAATGCTCATAATAATTTTAAAAGAAAAATGATGTTTACATGCGATCTCCAGCCAGCTACTAGTTTCTATTGTGCCTAGCAATACTCGGGGCAATATTTGACTTTATTACAAAATCTAAATTGGCAGCATGACAATTTGAAAGTAGGATGATAGCAATACCATCATCCTCTCAGAGTGCTCCTGCCAGCATGACCAGCTGACTGGCTAAATCCTGAATAGGTTACGAGTACTGCAAATGTGACAGCCTGATAAAGCCCAGTTTTGCCCATCTCCAAACTGTGCCTGAGGAGGTAAATCAGGAAGAGGCTACACACATCGAGTGAGCAACCCCGATCCTTCACTGCAATGGGGCAACTTTGTTCCACTTCTATGATACAAAGATGCCCTAAAACCAATATGGCTGGTCAGGGAAGTTTCCCTGGTAAGCACAGCCCAGGAGGCATGGCCAGGGTAAGCAGAGCGTGACCTTTGTACCCCTACACGCCTGCTGCATCCCAACCCCATCTCAACCAGGTGGTGTTTGGGGGTAGAATAGGTTGAGATTACATTTCAGATTTTGGGTGTGAGGCCAAACCAGAGACAGTAGACCTGACAGCATCAACATTTCCTGGAGTATTCATGTTCGATTTCAGCACAAAATGGCATCTCCTGAGATCAGCTGATTTTTCATAATACTTTAAAAATTCTGGAGCTAAAAGTGCCATTGTGATCAAACTCCATTAACATAGAATAATAGGAAAGGATAGGAGAAATGTGGTAAGCAGGACCATGAAAAAAATCAGATGGGAAAACATATATGTTTGCACAGAAAACACAGCCTAACCTTGCTGTATTTTATTCTGATACTTTGCTTTCCCAAAGGTCACATCAATGCCACAGGCTCAGAGGGAGCCATTAATAACACCTCCTGGCTTTGTCCAAGGCCCCCATACTGTACTAAATCATCTCCCAGTGTCTTATCTTAGATTGCTTTTTAATGCAGAGCTCATATTGAAACCACAATGATCTCAGACAATGATTCTCACTTTTCATTATTATGTACTTAAGACATGCAGCTCCAAACCTTTTGGAATTGGTGTAACTGATGCTGCTGCTGCTACTGCATACAGGCGTCAGTGCAACAGCTCGTGTTTGGCTGCCATTGTTGCATTCTATTACATATCATGGGGCACAATTATTGCCTAGGAAATCTCCAGCATGGATTAGGGAGGAGAATGTTTGCCCATCTCTTATTTCTGCTATTACTGGGACAAGAATTTTGAATTGTTGTCATTGGAGTAACAAAAGCATGAGTATTTATCCCTCTCTTTCTCTCACACACACACACACACACACACCAGGGAAAGGAAAAAGGTAAAAATGACTTCACACAAGGGAAACTAAAAGTTTTTCTTAAAGATAGTAATAAGATTTTTGTTCTTTCTGTGCCTAAAGAAAAGGGGGAGTTGTGATCACATGGATATAGAACCAGGTTGTCAGGAATGAGGACTTGAAGCTGCATCTGCCTCATCCACAGTTAGCCTATGAGCACAACTGAGCCATCAAGAAAGTCAGCAAACTTGCTCTTAAGCCCAAGAGCAACAAATGATCTCTGGCTGCTCTATGCACGTACCCACAACTGCTTTGAACCTTGCTCCAGCCTTGATCCTGCCTTGTTTCCAGCTTTGTTCCTGTCCTGCCCAGTCCATTCTAGCACTGCTTCTCCACTGGTTTTCTGACTTGGCTCTGGGTACTGGCTTCTGGCTCTGACCCCTGGCTGCAGCTCCTGGCTCCAACCACTAGCACTGGCCACTCTCATCCTAGTACATGACACAGGCTAAGAAGCAGAAGATGGTGGTGCTATCTCAAGCTCTGACACACTCTGGTTGTACAATAACACAGGACAAGTTGCTTAACTTCCCTATGCTTCTATTTGAATAAAATAGTGATGATGATAACACTTCTAAATGGTGCTGACAGGCTTAATACCTTTGTCTGGATAACACCATCCACTATTACATTGCATTAGACTTTCAAAAAATTCTTCAGAACATAAACCAACCACTAGCTGACAAGGTGAAGAAGAAATTTCCTCTTTGAATAGATTATTCCATAAGTGGAGTTTCTTGTACTCTCCTCTGAGGCATTTGGTACTGAATACTGTCAGAGATAGATGGACCACTGGTCTGAGTCTGTGTTGCAACCCTTATGTTCTCCTGCACTAATTGAAGGCAGTTAAAAAGTTTAATCATTATTATTTTACAATGTCTTAAAATAAAACAAGGCTTGAGACTTAATATAATCACCCCTTAATCTTTATAAGATAACCACTCACAACAAAACATTTAAAAGAAGCCATCTATGAAAATTATATCTTTGTCCATACCCAATACATTTGAAAATTCATATGGTGAGAATTTTCAGGAATTCACTTTGAAATGTATTTGAAAATAAAGTTTAACACTGGAATTTGGGACTGCTACTTATGGTGACCAAGAATTTGATGTCTAAAGTAGGACACTGGAAGTTGGTTCCTTTCCACTTTTAATGCTGATTAAACATCAAAAGATCTTTATGGATGACATCTTGATAGTGTTTCCTTTATGCTAATTAATGTGTAATTGTAGTTTAGGTTATTCATTAGCCCAGGATACATTTATTTCAGAATTGTTATACTGATATGTCAAGTGACTGAATATTTATGAGATATAGTTGTATGCAAACCAAACAGCTAAAAGAAAGAAAAAATTCAAATGCCCACGTTTGTTATAGCCAGATGGTGAGTTCTAAAGCAGTAACGAATGAGAATGAGGAGATTTTCTTACTGTAGAATTACTGAAAATAACCAGGTAGTTGTGAGTTAGAAGCTCTATAGCATCCTTGTGCTAAATTGATTGAGGCAATTCCATTTTAGTATAATTAAAAATGTGCTTCATGTTTACCCCAGTACATTTTTCTTTCTGATGTTAAATCAATCAGTAGATTTGCCTAATTTTCATTAGCTACAACTGTGGGCACAGAATGCAATTCTGAGGCAACTGAAGAAATATGGTTCTGGATCTGAGGGTCACCACAGGAATTCGTTAATGGAAACTCCTTCTCCCTGGCCTTTTGACTCAGATCAAGTGTAGACAGACACTCTTTTCTTAACCCATGTACTATATAATTTTTTTTAACATTAGCTTTAACAACATTTTTAATATCGACTAGGTATCCTAGAGGGTGACCATCCTGCTCCAAGATGGACTTAATGATCTTGTTCCTTTCTCATCGCTAACTAAGCTATATAAATTATGTGCCTAATTACACTTTGTACGTAAAGCAGTGATTCCTAATCTTGTGAGACAAGTATGCCAGTTTTCCAGACTATAATCCTTGCCATATCTGCCAACAATCTTCCCCTCACTTTTCCCACGTACACCCAGGAACATCTTCCCCTGTTGTCTGTAACCAGCAACAATCCTCCCCTCCTTCCTTGGATGATGAATTTTGTACTGAGCCCCAGAGCAATAACATTGCCTGCCTGCTATTCAGCAATGTGTTCAAAGTCCCAGTCTTGCAAGATCAGGAGCACTGTGAGATATGAAGCTCCAATGGAGATACACACTTAAGTGGTACTGACACAGGGAGTTGGGTTGCAGTGGAAACCACCAGACAAAGGGGAAATGGCTAGTTAAAGTGAAAGCTTGAGGTCTCAGAACTGGTAAGCATATTGCTAACAGCAGAAGATCTAGGAAATATTTGCCAAATATTTGAGGCATATGCATGGAGAACAATTCTGGGTATATCTTTGTGGGTGTTAGAAGAGCTAGGAAATTCCTTGTGATTTGAGTGGTCTTTACTGTTGTAACAAACACTCTCAGAAATGAGGCATGTTTCTCAACCCTTAAGGACAACAACAACAACAAAACTAGTAAAACTGAAATAACTGAAAGCCTAAATTGCTTGTGACAACAGGGAATTAATTACAAAGTATATGATTTCCCCCCTGAGATTACAAAGGCATTTTTTGTTCAGTTTGATGAACCTTTAAGTCTAGTAGGTAAACTCTTAAAGATGAGAAATTTGGCTCTATTCCACAAAATACTAAAAGAAAAGGAGTACTTGTGGCTTAGAGTACTTAGAGACTAACAAATTTATTTGAGCATAAGCTTTCGTGAGCTACAGCTCACTTCATCGGATGCATTAGGGCCTAATCACATCAGCCACACTATCAGAGGCTCGTTCACCTGCACATCTACCAATGTGATATATGCCATCATGTGCCAGCAATGCCCCTCTGCCATGTACATTGGTCAAACCGGACAGTCTCTACGTAAAAGAATAAATGGACACAAATCAAACGTCAAGAATTATAACATTCAAAAACCAGTCAGAGAACACTTCAATCTCTCTGGTCACTCGATTACAGACCTGAGGGTGGCTATCCTTCAACAAAAAAACTTCAAAAACAGACTCCAACGAGAGACTGCTGAATTGGAATTAATTTGCAAACTGGATACAATTAACTCAGGCTTGAATAGAGACTGGGAATGGATGAGTCATTACACAAAGTAAAACTATTTCCCCATGTTATTTCTCCCCCCCACCTCACCCCACCCCACGGTTCCTCAGATGTTCTTGTTAACTGCTGGAAATGGCCTACCTTGCTTGTCACCATGAAAGGTTTTCCTCCTTTCCCCCCCCTGCTGCTGGTAATAGCTCATCTTAAATGATCATTCTCCTTACAGTGTGTATGATAAAACCCATTGTTTCATGTTCTCTGTGTGTGTATATAAATCTCCTCACTGTATTTTCCACCAAATGCATCCGATGAAGTGAGCTGTAGCTCATGAAAGCTTATGCTCTAATAAATTTGTTAGTCTCTAAGGTGCCACAAGTACTCCTTTTCTTTTTGCAAATACAGACTAACACAGCTGCTACTCTGAAACAAAATACTAAGCAGCTAATACTTGCCTTTCTCGTGCCAACTCTCACTATGATTAAAGTCAGCATGATATGCATTGGACTCTTGTCCTGTGGGATAACAGGGGAATATACACAAAGAATATGTAGCATACGTTGCTATGACTGGAGTATGACTACGGAAAGGTTACAGCCACCAAGTCCACAATCACAATAACTGGCTGGTCTTTCCTGAGTGTCTTTTGGAACCAGATGCAGGAGGGAGAGTTGTGTGGAGGTGCGAGCTGGAAATGGAAGAAGGAGAACACGTAAGATGACAGAAGGATTGGTGAAATCAAGTGGATAAACCCAAGTGCTGTTGAACCAGATAGTTTCTTAAAATGAATGAAGTGTTTGAGTTTCTGCAGCTCCAATGGAGCCAAAGGGCCTGATTGTATCCAATTTTCACTGGGTTTACAACATTGTGTAACTATTGACTTCAGTGAAGTTATTCCTGATTTACACTGTTAATTAGTGTTAAAGGTGTTTTATATTATCTTATTGGAAGCCTATAATGTAATGAACTAAAGGCTAAATTCTACCCTAACTTACTCTCCATGAATGCAGCCTGGGATGCAAGTTAATGTAGAATTTGGTCCAATGACTCACTGTTAAAGGAAAAAAGAAAAGGAGGACTTGTGGCACCTTAGAGACTAACAAATGTATTTGAGCATAAGCTTTTGTGAGCTACAGCTCACTTCATCGGATGCATGCCATGGAAAATACAGTGGGGAGATTTATATACACACACACAGAGAACGTGAAACAATGGGTGTTACCATACACACTGTAACGAGAGTGATTAGGTAAGGTGAGCACCTGATCACTCTCGTTACAGTGTGTATGGTAACACCCATTGTTTCACATTCTCTGTGTGTGTATATATAAATCTCCCCACTGTATTTTCCACTGCATGCATCCGATGAAGTGAGCTGTAGCTCACGAAAGCTTATGCTCAAATACATTTGTTAGTCTCTAAGGTGCCACAAGTCCTCCTTTTCTTTTTGCAGATACAGACTAACAGGGCTGCTACTCTGAGACCTGTTAAAAGAAAGAGGCTCAATCATGGGAGGCAGCATAGCCTAGTGGACTGCACATGGGACTAGGACTCAGGAATCCTGGGTTAAAATCCTAGCTCTGCCCTTAACCTACTGGATGAACTTGGCCAAGTCACTTCCCCTCCTGGTGCCTCACTTTCCCCTTTTGTAAAATGGGTTAGGGTTAGATACGAAAACCATCAAAACTTCTGGAACTTTGAGTCAAGATCCAAATATGAATTTTATGGCTACTCTATAATAGATCAGATAAATACACTGGATCTCAACAACCTCAAACCTTGGAGAAACTTGGGTACATTTTTATATCAACTTCATAATCATAATAAATATGCAGCACTTACACAACACTTTTCCTTTGTAGATTTCAAAGCGCTTTACAAAGAGGGGTGAGTATAATGATCTCTACTGAGAGATGGGGAATACTAAGGCACAAAGAAGTTAAGAGATCCCTAAGGTCACACAGGCAGGCAGTTGAAGAGTCGAGAATAGAATCCAGATGTTCCAGTTCCTAGTTTGGTGTTCTATCCACTGAAACACAGTGTTCCTTTTAAACAAAAACATGGGTTTGGGAACACTCACTAAAAGATCATAAAATTTAAATTACAGACGGAGCCCTGAATTAGCATGCACATCCTCTACCTGATACCCCACTGCATGATTACAGTCTATACATCTACTTGATAAGATTGATACACTGAAAATATCCTGGCTGATTACGTAATTTAACTCCCAAACACTTGACTTTGCAAATCCTCTTTTGACCTCCCAGAGCATTGCACCTGTGAATTTCTAAAGCGACAGAGAATATGAAAAGCAGAGATTTCAGTACACCTCATCAGTCTGTGACAACCTAGGGCTCTTAGGTTGAATGAAGGTTAATAAGAATTTGACTATAAACAAGAGCCATGTCAAAGGACCACATGGAGGTGAGTCTTTGAAAGAGCTGACTATATCATCATCATCATCAAGATCCCTTCCCATGCTCCTGACCAGGACTTCGAATTAGAGACAGCCCTGAGGAATCCAGCCCAGTGTTTACACAAACCAACGCTTATTGTTAAAAGACACTACAGGACTCTGTGTGTAATCAGCACTACAGGCATGCAGAAATCCAGCCGGAATAGATGAATTGAGAAAAGCTATTAGTTCTTGATCTTTCATACTAAGCATTATTGTATTAATTCAAGGAGCTCTGTGGTCAGGAATACAATGTGTACTTCACCTGACCCTATTTGTTTGGGTTTTTTTCCTTTCTTTTCATGTCAGGCATTCTAGCCAGGGCTTTGCACAACATCAAAATAATATTTCCATACCGTACAGTATTTCTCACTGGTTTGGTAAATATTTGTTGGCTGAACATGAGAGAGTATTGATGTAACACATGCTAAACACAACATTGTTGGCTAGAAATAGGACAGTGATCAATTAGCAGTAGCTGCTAACACAGAGATGTCAGGCCTTGAAGGTTAACAGCTACAAAGAGTGTGCTGCTGAGTGAACGTGGATTGTTGCAAGTGTCTCAGATTTGCAAACTGTAAACTTTATATAATAAAAATGGCTGAGGAAAACAGCTGGACTATTTGGGAGATCTGGACTAAAACATTTGGTCAAAATAATAGTGATTTAGAAAAATCAAATCTGTTTATGGCTACAAATTTTAAAAATATTTTCTCATGCCGGTGTGGCACATGTTAGACCAGCAATTGTAAATGGGCACTGGCATGCTTTATGAGAAGGCACTTCAAAGCAAATTGAGTACTGTGCCCCAAACCGTTAGCATGGAACCAACAGAAGAATATGGTTTAGCTGGAAGTGTTGTGGTCATCTATTTAATCCACCATGTGTATTTACAATGAAATACAATGTCTAATAGCACTTCTAAATGTAGTGGGTGTATTTAAAGACCCTGTGGATAAAATCCTGCATTATATTGTACAGGAGCATCAGGCCCTAGGTGTCAAGTTAGCCCCCACCCCAAAATGGAGCTACTCAGAATTACTGGGCATTTTTTGGTAACACTGTCATCATCAGCAAGTACCGGGGTAGAGCCCACCATGCTTCAGGTCAGATCGAGCCAAATAGTCAGAAATGTGTGTTCAGGGCTGTGTGGAACCACATTACCCCATTGCTTCTTCATCTCTCCTATCACACAGAGGGAATATGCACTTTGTGCCAGCCCTTTGGTTGGTGCAGCCTTCTTTCTCCAGTGCACCTTCATAGTACAGGGGCATACTTCATGATACAGAGGCAGATGCAGCAGGACTGTGGTGCCTGGCACTCCTAGGGATTCTATGAGGGACAGATTGCTATGGAGTTGGTCCTTGTGAGAGTTAGGTGGCCACTGACACATCCTCCAGTATACAGGACTTCCAGAATGCCATGGGCCTGCCCCCACCAGAATGTCTTCACACACACGTGTGTGTGAGGTCATGCCACATAAAGGACACAATATCTTTTTGCAGAGCACACTGCACAGCCCCCGCCAGCATCACCTCACACATACAGAGCAAGTGAGGTCATGCTGGTGGGGCCAGAGTAGTGTGCTCAGCTAAATGGCATCCTCTGTGCACCCATGATGAGACCAGACAAAACCATGTCTAGTTTTATATCAGCACCAGACAGGGACAAACCATAGAAAAACAGGACTGTCCAGCTTCGAATCGGATGAATGGCCTGTCTAAGTGCAAGGTGAATGCAGATGGAAAGAATGCTTCCCCACCCAACTACCCATGCTGGGGCCTGACAGAATCAGAAAGAGCATTTTCTTTTACAGAACAGAGCAGATTCTCCTCAAACTATCCTCTGAGCTAGCTTGCCCCACATCAGCAGGAATCCTTCACATGGCTATCCCAGTTTCAGTTCTTGCTTCTCCCGTCCCCAAATCCCTCCCCCACCCCATGCAACTCGGTATAGAAAGGTCAGGGGTTTGGTTAGTGCGGTGCTTTTTCTTTTCCCCAAAACCAATTTCCTGAGGAATCTACAGTCCTGACATTCAGCCTAAAATCTTCCCATTCTATCTGTTTTGAAGTACTAATATTGCCCCGGTACCTGAGCAGCTCACAATCTCTTAACATATTTAGCCTAGTAAGGTCAGGAAATGCTGTTGTCCTCATTTTACAGATTTCACAGAGAGACTATGGATATGTCTGTACTTGGAGCTGTGATCTCTAGCTCAAGGAAACATACTTGCACAAGCTTGGTAAAAATAGTATTGTGGCCATGGTAGCAGGAGGGACTAGCTGCCCTGAGTACTAACTCATCTGGATCCCACAGGTACATATGTGGGTAACTAGCCCACACTACCATAGCTACAGTTCTGTTTCTAGCATGCTAGCTTAATGACAGCTAGTGCAAGCATGTTTCCTCAAGCTAGGAATCACACTGCCAGCTCCAAGTGTAGACATACCCTAAGTGACTTCCCAAGATCACAGAGGAAGTCTTTGCTTGAGTTAAATCCAGGTCTCCCAAGTCCCAGATAAGTGTCCTAAGCATCATTCCTAACATTCTGAATGCTATCCTTGTAATTAGACCAGTCCATTGGAATCAGTGGAATATTAGGATGTATATGTAATTTCAGAAGCACAGCTGCTGATTTGCCTGGATGTATCTAAATTCTTGGGTAGCTGTCAAGCCATTCAAATGCATTTTTTTGAAAAAGTAGCCTGTGCCAGAAGAGATTGCACTGTGATTTCCAATTGCTGTCAGAATAGACTGATAAGCTGCAGTGGTTCAGGATTCTAGCCAAGGGTTCTTACTGGAGGGGAAATAGGGAAGGGACCTGAAAAGGCACTTGTCCCTCTTCACGAACGTTCCAACCCCTAACAGGCAATTGGCCAGAAAAGCACATTTCTTCCTAGGAGAGTCTATGGAAACTTTATTTACTATTAATGCAATTCAGTAGCTTATAAGGTATTCAGAATTCCCTCAGACAAATGATCTGTGTACTCCTATTGCAGCTATGTGGGATTCATTAGGTAAAGTAATAGATTCAGTAACAATGCCTATGTAACACAAGAGTAAAGCTGTCTGCTGAACAAGCCTGAGACAAACTTTAGGGCAAGACAGAAAGTTATTTCTAGTTGCATATGGTGTGTTGTAACACCTTGGCACTAACCAAGAGATTCTAATGCACTGTATATTTGGGACAAATTCATCTCTAGTGTAGCTCTAATGAAGTCAGTGGCGTTACACCAGGGATGATTTTGGACCAGTGTTTCTATTCTTTAAATCTTCCTAGTTCATGCTATCTCTGAGAGAGTGACTTTTACTATGCACAGTTGTTCACAATAATAGACTCAGGACAGTGCCAAGACAGCTGCATTTGCAGTAAGTGTTGTAAGCAGAATTCCTCAGACATGCCCATGTAGCTCTAATATTAGGCACGCTTTGACATGCTACTTAATAATTACTTTTAATGAATTAGCAGTGTATTCAACAAAGGGAACAATTTACCACCTGACAGGCAGCAGCAAACTGATGACACCATGAGAACACTTACAAAATTAAATTAGACTCAGCATTAGTAAAGAACCATAACATGGACAAGTGCGTAATAGTATGAACAACATTCAGATGGGAGAAGTTTCTCCCAAGTTTTCTCAAGCAGATAAACATGTAGCAATATGTCCCTTTGAGGGAAATTATCCCAGTTCTCTAGGCAAAATTAAATACGTCAAGATAAAACATTTAGACATGACTTTCTTGAAGCGATTAAGCAGCATTCTGGTATTTGTATAGCACACCCATACATTGTTAGATTATCCAATCAGGAAGGCTCAGTGGCTCAAGGAAATGGTAATGGAATACAGAACCATTAATCTCTAGGTCACTGATTCAAATATGGTAGCAACTAGAGCCATAAGAACAACTGACTTTTCAGTTCACTGGTAATTTTTTTTTAAAGAAATTTAAAAAAATATTCAGGTTGACCAGAAAACAACTTTGGAAAAAAAATGGCAAATCAAAAAGTTGAAATAGTTCATCTGTGGTTAAACAAAATATTTTGTCCTATTTTGAGCATATCTACTGTGGGGGGGGTTAAAATAAAGTTGAAGGAAATTTCTCAATGAAAAATTATTTTGAATTGAAAAATCAAGACATTTCATTTTGAAAATGTTCAAAAAGTTTCAATTTTTTTGGAGTTTTTCGGAGGTTTTTTACATGAATAATTCAACAGAACTGACACAAATTCAGGAAAGGTTTAAGTCTCGCCAAATCTGCCTTTTTCTCTGAAAAACCTTTCAGCCAAAATATTTCATACCGCTTTAGTAGTGACAGAGTTATCATCGGGTGAATGTTCCATGGCCTATATGAAATTAAAGCTGGACGCAGTCCAATCCCAACTAAAAAAGCATCCATGTTATAAAACTACCATCGCAATACACACACCAGAAAGGAAACCAGGTGGGATGGAAGTTCTGAAACCTCAGCTGGAATCTCGGAGGGAAGGAGCCACCAAAAAAAGGGAACAGGAGGGAGATCTGGAATAGAGTGAAATGGGGATCCAACAATGAGAAGGGACAAGAGGGATGCATTGAAGGGATGGGGTAAGGAGGGAGAGATCTAGCAGTGAAAAGGAACAAGGATCATTCTGGAGCTGGGAAGGCCAGTGGATGTGAGTAATGGTAGAGGGGTCTTCTGCTACGGGATGGGGAGCAGAGAAGGTGGGATCCAATAACCCCTGTCCTGGATCCCACTGCAGCTGCATTCAAACGCTGAGGCAACCCCATGGTGCACCACACTTGTGGAAATGGAGGTTCAGAAAAAACTTTGCATATTGGGCTACAAGTACCAAGGAAGTCCCAGAATCTGGCATAAATGCAGCAGACATATGGTAGTAGCTACAAATATTCAGTATCCATTTTAATACTTGCTGGGTAGAAATAACTGCAAATGGCAGGCGTGCATGTAAAAGTCAAGTAAGGAACAAATATTTGTCATCCCTAGGATAGGGGAGGACCTGCTTCCAGGGCTTTCCAGCCAATACCTTTCTTGAGAATTAAAAAAAAAAAAAATGTAAAACAGAAAAAATATTCCAGCAGCATACCACACATTGTGAAGTACTTGCCATTCTCTGTGTTATAAGAGATGTTTCCCATTCGGGAAACCTACAGCTCATGTCAGCCACTTTTCTGAGTGCTGACACTTTCATATTCCGTGGAAAAATAAATTTGTAGCTACTCAACCACCCAGCCTTTTCCTTGCTAGGAGGATCAGAAGTAATACAAGCAACCCCAGTGAGTCAGAGGGATTTGTTTGGTAACTGTTAGAACTTGCCTCTCACATGAAGGAGATAATCGCCCATGGATTTACTTTTACTCTGGGATAGTCCATTCATTCCATGGATTTCAGGATTAGTCACATTTGGGATTTGAATTTTTAAAATTATTTTGAAATGTCATGAGCAATAACTCTCATAATTAACAGCTTGCTCATCTGGCTCAAAAGCAGGATTTGAAATTGTTAAATAACCTCTTTTGTTGTAACACAAGTAAAAGCAATTACATTGCCTGCTTTATATACCAGTCTGGGTTAGTTGTTGGAAGGTGAAGTCAGTCTATTCTTGGCATACCTTGTGGGTCCTGATTCAAAGCCCACTGAAGTCAATGGGAGTCTTGGTGCATATATGGATTCAAATCTCAGTATTTGTATCTCACTGAAAACCAGCTGTTCAGTGGATTGACCACTCTGCACTGATATTAGCACAGCATTCTTATACAAGAAGACAAGAAACAGCTGGACATGTCTTTGTGATTAGGCAGATTTTGGCACCACAAGACTGAATAGTGTGGTACTGTTCTGAAAAGCAGCCTCTCAAATTGGCATTATGGCATTACATGTTTATTGCCTCTCAGTGATTCCTAGATCAGACATATCAGTTTGCAGGTAAAATGATGGCTTTTCTAATTGCCAAGTCTTGCAAAGTCAACCTGGGACCTGAAAGGGAAACTTCAGCTCGTGTATCACCACCAATAATTAAGCTTAAAAGGCAAAATCCTGCCCTCGGTAACCTTCTATAGGCAACCCTGTTGTTTTCATATTATGCCCTCAGCTATCTTCAGTGATAGCAGTTACCAAGGTGGGGCTGAGGGCAAATCTAGTCCTGTAGCTAGAACTTTGTTAATCATTCTGTTGATGAATCATGAGCCAGAATGGAATAGATTCCAGCTCACGTTCTCATTGATATGCTAATTGTTATTAAAAATAAAACAAAACTTATTTGCATTACTAGAGGAAGTAGATTAATCTCAGAGTACTAAGAAAGCAGAGCTGCTGCATAAGAAGGTAAAATTTTTACAAAGTCACTTTTCTCACCATAACCTCACTTTAAGGATAAAAGTTTCCAATATACACAGGCAAAAGTGAGCGCCCACTTTTCCAAATGCTTGTGTTGAGAGTGTGCATTTCACCCTTAAATGTATAACTTGCCTTCAGCATAAAGTCCCCTTTTGTATGAGTCTGCTGTTTACTCTGGTTTCCTTTCAGTTCAACGAGCTTTCTTTTCATGTCCAGGGCTTTGTGTGATCAGATCTTGGACACGATCTTAAGTAAAAATGAGGCTGTAGCTCATTTGAATGAATGAATTTCTGTTCACATAGAATTTCTGTTCTTCAGTGAGTGAGCTGAAAAAAAATCCCATGTGACTGAGTTGACCAATCACACTTCGTTATTAAGCAATAAGGAATAGTGAAGAGACTAAATGAACCATCTCTGAATTTGATTGAAATTGGTCACAGCTGCTCACTGAAAAACAATTCAGTGTCAGGTGTAAAACTGAAAGGGCTCAATTCTGCTTTCACACCTTTTTAATATCAGAATAATTCTACTGACTTCAAATCCAACCTGCAGTCTGTTCCTAGCTAATCTGAAAACAGGGCAGTGAGCTAAATTCATCAGATAAACTATTAACATCAGCTCTATAAAAAAATTCTGACCCCTGAGCCTGCATGGAAGGGGTTAACTAATCATCATGAAGCAAAGAATCCACAGCTGAGCAGGACCGATTGAAAAAAAGGGCTGCCTACCAGTCCCTGCACCTCATATAATTGTACAACATACTGGCTCAGTGAGTGAACCTATGCATTTTAGATTTTACTAGAATGAATCACAATTTTATATTGCTCTGTTCTCTTTGGATGTTTGATCTTCATACTGATGTAATCCTCATTGTTTTGTAGAGTTTCTTTTCTTTTTTCCACCTGGCTGCTTTGGGAGCAGTCATGAGACAAAGAGAACATTCTGCAAAATTAGTACTTCAAGTCCTCATAAAACTATACCTTCATTGTCTGTGCACATCCAAGGCCCAGCCCTGTTATATAATAACCCAGTGAATAACATCAGTGCCAAATGTGGTTTATTAGGGAAACCAAAAGCATTTAAAAACATGTGCTTGGGTGATGCATGTGCACCAAACATGAAGGGCAGAAGAGATGGGGACATTCACAGCTTTCAGAAAGTGACACTAACAAAGAGCTGCAAAGGGCTGAGTGGTTTACCAGATTCTGAAGATGTTTAAATGTGAGTGTTTTGCTGAAATAAGAACTAAATAAGGGCTCCTGGATGTGGCCCACAGCATGTGTAAGGGAATCATGGGAATTTGAAGCCCAAAGTCAGGTAAGAGTCCTGTGTCATCTGATATCCAGTGGGGGTTGTCATGGTTTTACTAACATTCCAGACTGTTTGATCCCCTCAAATGCAGCAGAAACTGAAGCATTTCAGAGGTTGGGGTCAGTTTGGTTCACGTACACAGCTATGAGGCTGGATGCTCATCTGAAGTTTATCCAACCTGCACTGCTCTGCTAGAAACGTCACTAAAACTGGCTCTCTTTTTATCTCTCTGGAACTACCTGAAAATATGGCCCTGGTGCAAGAATAGGGCCCCTTTCCCAATTCCAAAACGCACTTCCCTCCAGTTCCCACACAGCCCCAATCCATCTACCCTCCCGACCTTCAGCTTCTGCCTAACTCCCCCATAGCCTGTGCTATACAGGAGGTCAGACTAGAAGGTGTTCCCTTTTGACATTGAAATCTATGAATCAGTTCAGCCTGCCTCACCTCCAGTTCCCTCATGGCCCCCTACAGTGTAGACATACCCAGTGAGCGTCTTGTAGTATAACTTGACTTGTAGGTATTTTTATGATGACATCTGGGACATTAGAGAGACGAGGTGGGTGAGGTAATATCTTTTATCGAACCAACTTATTTTGGCGAGAGAGACAAGATTTTGAGCTACACTGCACTCCTCTTCTGGGACATTGTGATTTTCTTTGTCAGTCTCCTCTCTGTGGATTCTGATTCACTACTGGGGAAAATGTCTCTTGTTTCCTTACAGTGAAACATGAAAGATTACATAAAGGGATATTTTCTAAAATCTTTTGTGAAAAAGGCACATTTTACCACCTCATGTCAGGTTCCTAGCTTTTCACTCCACTGCCACTTTCTAAGCTAGTGGAGCCGAGTTGGATTGCAGTGGGGACACAGTCAGACCCTGAAAAGACACAAGAACTGTACCACTCAGCTAGCTCTTTTCTCCATGCAGCCTGATATTGGGAATATAATAATAACTACCAGAGTCACTAACTACTCTCATGGGGAGAAGGTGGATCTTTAGATGCAACAATGAATGTCATAGGATTGTAATTAATAAGATGGACTGTGCTAGAAGGATACATTTGTAGCCCCAGAGTAAAGATCATCTTCTTTGTCTGGCATTCCTCACTTTGAATCATAGAATCATAGAATATCAGGGTTGGAAGGGACCTCACAAGGTCATCTAGTCCAACCCCCTGCTCAAAGCAGGACCAATCCCCAACTAAATCATCCCAGCCAGGGCTTTGTCAAACCTGACCTTAAAAACTTCTAAGGAAGGAGATTCCACCACCTCCCTCGGTAACACATTCCAGTGTTTCACCACCCTCCTAGTGAAAAAGTATTTCCTAATATCCAACCTAAACCTCCCCCACTGCAACTTGACACCATTACTCTTCGTTCTGTCATCTGCTACCACTGAGAATAGTCTAGATCCATCCTCTTTGGAACCCCCTTTCAGGTAGTTGAAAACAGCTATCAAATCCCCCCTCATTCTTCTCTTCCGCAGACTAAACAATCCCAGTTCCCTCAGCCTCTCCTCATAAGTCATGTGTTCCAGTCCCCTAATCATTTTTGTTGCCCTCTGCTGGATGTTTTCCAATTTTTTCACATCCTTCTTGTAGTGTGGGGCCCAAAACTGGACACAGTACTCCAGATGAGGCCTCACCAATGTCAAATAGAGGGGAACAATCACGTCTCTCGATCTGCTGGCAATGCCCCTACTTATACATCCCAAAATGCCATTGGCCTTCATGGCAACAACGGCACACTGTTGACTCATATCCAGCTTCTTGTCCACTGTAACCCCTAGGTCCTTTTCTGCAGAACTGCTGCCTAACCATTCGGTGCCTAGTCTGTAGCGGTGCATGGGATTCTTCCGTCCTAAGTGCAGGACTCTGCGCTTGTCCTTGTTGAACCTCATCAGATTTCTTTTGGCCCAATCCTCTAATTTGTCTAGGGCCCTCTGTATCCTATCCCTACCCTCCAGCATATCTACCTCTCCTCCTAGTTTAGTGTCATCTGCAAACTTGCTGAGGGTGCAATCCACACCATCCTCCAGATCAGTAATGAAGATATTGAACAAAACCGGCCCGAGGACTGACCCTTGAGGCACTCCACTTGATACCGGCTGCCAACTAGACATGGAGCCATTGATCACTACCCGTTGAGCCCGACAATCTAGCCAGCTTTCTATCCACTTTATCGTCCATTCATCCAGCCCATACTTCTTTAACTTGCTGGCAAGAATACTGTGGGAGACCGTGTCAAAAGCTTTGCTAAAGTCAAGGAACAACATGTCCACTGCTTTCCCCTCATCCACAGAGCCAGTTATCTCATCATAGAAGGCAATTAGATTAGTCAGACATGACTTGCCCTTGGTGAATCCATGCTGACTGTTCCTGATCACTTTCCTCTCCTCTAAGTGCTTCAGAATTGATTCCTTGAGGACCTGCTCCATGATTTTTCCAGGGACTGAGGTGAGGCTGACTGGCCTGTAGTTCCCAGGATCCTCCTTCTTCCCTTTTTTAAAGATGGGCACTACATTAGCCTTTTTCCAGTCGTCCGGGACCTCCCCTGATCGCCATGAGTTTTCAAAGATAATGGTCAATGGCTCTGCAATCACATTTGCCAACTCCTTTAGCACTCTCGGATGCAGCACATCTGGCCCCATGGACTTGTGCTTGTCCAGCTTTTCTAAATAGTCCCAAACCACTTCTTTCTTCACAGAGGGCTGGTCACTTCCTCCCCATGCTGTGCTGCCCAGTGCAGCAGTCTGGGAGCTGACCGTGTTCGTGAAGACAGAGGCAAAAAAAGCATTGAGTACTTTAGCTTTTTCCACATCCTCTGTCACTAGGTTGCCTCCCTCACTCAGTAAGGGGCCCACACTTTCCTTGACTTTCTTCTTGTTGCTAACATGCCTGAAGAAACCCTTCTTGTTACTCTTAACATCTCTTGCTAGCTGCACCTCCAAGTGTGATTTGGCCTTCCTGATTTCACTCCTGCATGCCCAAGCAATATTTTTATACTCTTCCCTGGTCATTTGTCCAATCTTCCACTTCTTGTAAGCTTCTTTTTTGTGTTTAAGATAAGCAAGGATTTCACTGTTAAGCCAAGTTGGTTGTCTGCCATATTTACTATCTTTTCTTCACATTGGGATGGTTTGTCCCTGTAACCTCAATAAGGATTGTTTAAAATACAGCCAGCTCTCCTGGACTCCTTTCCTCCTCATGTTATTCTCCCAGGGGATCCTGCCCATCATTTCCCTGAGGTTGTCAAAGTCTACTTTTCTGAAGTCCAGGGTCCATATTCTGCTGCTCTCCTTTCTTCCTTGTGTCAGGATCCTGACCTTGACCCTGTCATGGTCACTGCCTCCCAGGTTCCCATCCACTTTTGCTTCCCCTACTAATTCTTTCCGGTTTGTGAGCAGCAGACAAGAAGAGCTCTGCCCCAGTTGGTTCCTCCAGCACTTGCACCAGGAAATTGTCCCCTACACTTTCCAAAAACTTCCTGGATTGTCTGTGCACCGCTGTATTGCTCTCCCAGCAGATATCAGAGTGATTGAAGTCTCCCATAAGAACCAGAGCCTGCGATCTAGTAACTTCCGTTAGTTGTCGGAAGAAAGCTTTGTCCACCTCATCCCCCTGATCCAGTGGTCTACACCAGACTCCTACCACGACATCACCCTTGTTGCTCATGCTTCTAAACTTAATCCAGAGACACTCAGATTTTTCTGCAGTTTCATACCGGAGCTCTGAGCAGTCATACTGCTCCCTTACATATAATGCAACTCCCCCACCTTTTCTGCCCTGCCTGTCCTTCCTGAACAGTTTATATCCATCCATGACAGTACTCTAGTCATGTGAGTTATCCCACCAAGTCTCTATTATTCCAATACATCATAATTCCTTGATTGTGCCAGGACTTCCAGTTCTCCCTGCTTGTTTCCCAGGCTTCTTGCATTTGTGTATAGGCACTTGAGATAACTTGCTGTTTGTCCAGCTTTCTTAGTATGAGGCAGGAGCCCTCCCCTTTCGCGTTCTCCTGCTCATGCTTCCTCCCGGTACTCCACGTCCCCACTTACCTCAGGGCTTTGGTCTCCTTCCCCTGGTGAACTTAGTTTAAAATCCTCCTCACTAGGTTAGCCAGCCTGCTTCTGAAGATGCTCTTCCCTCTCTTCGTTAGGTGGAGCCTATCTCTGCCTAGCACTCCTTCCTCTTGGAACACCATCCCATGGTCAAAGAATCCAAAGCCTTCTCTCTGACACCACCTGCGTAGCCATTCGTTGACTTCCCCTTCTTGTTTCGCCACATCAAGTTCAATCCTCGTGCTCAGATCTTCAAGACCCTTCACAATTGTACCTTTCCCTTCTGCTCTGTTCTTGCCTCTGATGGTGTCACTCTCTCAGCTCTGATGCCAATGATGCCACCTTGTCTGCCCTTTTGTCAGCTTCCCACAGACATAACTGGGCGTTGTCCCATGCTGCTGGATTTTACATGTGTAATATCTTTCCTAAGCTTCTCCGTCAAATCTGAACTCACATGTCATCTCTATCGCAGGGTCTATAAGAAAAGAGATGAGGAGTGGTGGCCAGTTGAGAGGCATTTACTCAAAAATATTCTTTTCAAACTTTGGGTGTATCTATGTATTTAAAGAATGTATGTATTTGACCTTACTCCTGTCTGGATACTCTAGGTATGTCCCTTTTCTTATATTGCAAGCTTCTTGGGAAAGGGACTTTTTATTTTATATGGAGGGCTTCTGCTTTTCAGGGCTTATTATTTTCAAGTTTTGAGGTTTATTTTTAGCTATTTTTGAGTTCTATGTAGATATCAAAAAATTGTGAGGAGGGTTTTTGGGACTCTCTACACATTACAGTGTATACAAAGGTTTCAGAGTAGCAGCCGTGTTAGTCTGTATTCGCAAAAAGAAAAGGAGTACTTGTGGCACCTTAGAGACTAACAAATTTATTAGATCACATCCGATGTGATTTATTAGATGCATCCGATGAAGTGAGCTGTAGCTCACGAAAGCTTATGCTCTAATAAATTTGTTAGTCTCTAAGGTGCCACAAGTACTCCTTTTCTTTTTAGTGTATACAAAGAATCTTTTTGTAGTGTTCCCTAGTGTGCTTTAACACAGTATTGTTTCAAACAGCACTACTGTTGGAGGTTGGATCACAGAAACCCCCTGGGAGCTGCCACCTGATGTGCCAAGACTACTTCTGCCCCTGCTTTCCTGTCCAATCAGCTTAGGACTTCAGTGCCCTGCCTGGTTTGAGCCAGACCCGCTAGCCTGCTGCAAACCCAGACCCAAGTCTGAACCACGTCCCCTAACAGCTGCAGGCTTAACTGAAAGCAGCTTACAGAAGTGTTCCTGTCCTTGACACTCAGATGCCCAACTCCCAATGGCATCACTGTAATATAAATGTTAGACAATAATTTAATAAAGGAAAACCCAAGAGCTCAGCTTTTGGGTCAGACCGAGCATTTTGCGATAAGCTCATCCATCCTCAAATACGTAGAGGTCACCTTCAGGCTTCAGCTTGCGGGCACTATGTTAACCATATTTGGGATCAAACTTACTCTCTGTCATTAACTTGGACACTTTCATTTCCATTGCTTCTGAAGCATACAGAAGATCAGTGTCAGTGTAACTGAGTTTTAGGGGTAATACAACAATTGCCTTGTATGGATGATGCACTAGTTTCTTAAGATACCCTCCCACACCTGCACTTCCCCCACTGCTCTCAGCACTTCCATCTTCCTTAAAATAAGACGACGTTCTTAATGCTGATGCACCTAGCCCTAGCATTTTGGGGTCCCAAGGGTAAGGGAAACAATGTTCAAAATATAAGAATGGCCATACTGGGTCAGACCAAAGGTCCATCTAGCCCAGTATCCTGTCTTCTGCCAGATGCCTCAGAGAGAATGAACAGAACAGGTAAGCATCAAGTTATCCATCCAATGTTGCCCATTCCCAGCTTCCAGCAAACAGAGGCTAGGGACACCATCCCTGCCCATCCTGGCTGATTGCCATTGATGGATCTCTCCTCCATGAATTCATCTATCATAGAATCATAGAAGATTAGGGTTGGAAAAGACCTCAGGAGGTCATCTAATTCAACCCCCTGCTCAAAGCAGGATCAACTCCTAGTTCTTTTCTGAACCCAACTATAGTCTTGGTCTTTACAACATCTTCTGGCAAGGAGTTCCACAGGTTGACTGTGCGTTGTGTGAAAAAATACTTCCTTTTGTTTGTTTTAAACCTGCTGCCTATTAATTTCATTTGGTGGCCCCTAGTTCTTCTGTTATGAGAAAGAGTAAACAACACTTCCCTGTTTACTTTCTCCAAACCAGTCATGATTTTATAGACCTCTATCCTCTCCCCCCTTAGTCGTCTCTTTTCCAAGCTGAGATGTCCCAGTCTTATTAATCTCTCCTCATGTGGAGGCTGTTCCATCCTCCTAATCGTTTTTGTTGCCCTTTTCTGAACCTTTTCCAATTCCAATATATATATATTTTTAGATGAAATGATCAGATCCGCATGCAGTATTCAAGATGTGGGTGCACTTGATTTCATAACCCCATGACTGGTTCTGCAGAAGAGCATAAAAACAAAGCAACCGAAATTGTTGCCTGATATATTATTTTCACATCATGCCTAGTTTTCTGCTACATTAGCTTTTGCTAATTGTGCGTGCCTCCTTTCCAAATATATCATGTTTCCTGCATTGAAAAGTTAGAGTACTGTGTTTGGTACAGCAAAAGGTACATGTGCATTGTGTTCGTGTACTGTTCATTTAACAATGAGTCTATTCAAAGGAAATATTGGATACAGTCATTACCCTCCCCAGACTTTGCACATCAAAGTGTCAAGCTCACCAAAGAGTACACTCAGCCTTTATGCTATTGAATAAAAGCACCCTACTCCTGGCTTATGCCACACAAAAGTGCCCCAAACTAAGGCAAGTAACTCAGAAATAAGATCTATGCTTATGTAGCTTACTCCGATACATCCAATGTAACCACCCATGTATCTCTTTTAAAAATGGCTAGATTATAAAAATACCACATATAACACATAGACAGGATTTAGGAGTCTGTGTGGGGGACAGTTATGGGCAGCAACCAGTGAAGTCTGCTGTGACATGAAATATAATTTTCCAGATCAGCAGGCAAACCATCATGAGAGTGTTTCACTACTATTAAAGCATGAACTATGACTGTGCTGTGTTGTCCCTGCGGACGAGGCCAGCTTATGAACACCACCTTCTGGGCTTTACTGTACACCTCACAGCCTTTACTTTCTGTGCTTTCTTGTTCCTCCCAGGCTGCCCTGGTTCTCCGTGCCACCTAAAAGAAATCCATAAAGAAAAAAACACTTTCACAGGCAAAGCAATTTCTTTCTAAATCAGCCAGATGTGAGTAGAACTTACATTAATTAGGGTTGGTTATATTTTACTCTCCTCTCAGAACTGGTGTCTAATTTTCCATTAGCATTCTTGTGAGTAATATGCATGCAGTAACAAGAAAAATATACAAACATATATGCATGGCATGATGCCCCCAACAGCATGCAGTGAGAACAATTCTAATTGTAGTAGGTAATATATTGCAAATATTAATATAGTAAATGCTCTTTTATCAGGACTCACCTCTTTATCAAACCATTCCTCAAAGAACCAGAGCAGAAGAAAAGCTGGCAGCACATTGAAAGAGAGAAGCCAACAGTTCAACCAAAGAGTAGGGTGGAGAACAGAAGGCTCTTTCCAGCTAGATCCCATTAGTTTCTATGACCCTATACAGCACATAGGTATCATGGTAACAGGTGTTTCACAAATGCTGGTGATTAGAGAGAGAGAGAGTTTGAAATATAATATATTCTTTCCTATATGGACACACTTAATATTCTTAACTCAACGCCCCGCCCCCATCACCACCACCACCACCACCACTACCACTTCTGAACTCCAGATCTTACTAACCTTTAAAAAGAGAAAGGTGATACAGCCTGACAAGAATTTTCTTCCTATAAATGGAGCAGCTTCCCTCCTCCAATGCACCTGTTGATAAGGCTGTATGAAAGTCATGATTTTTTGGCTCAGAGATTGAGGCCCCAGTTTGTTAAAGCAGTGGTTATGGTGTGGGGCCAGGTTGCATCACCACTCACTCAAATTCGGCAGGGTGGCCTGGCCAAATCTGAGTGAGTGGCATTGCTAGCTGGCACATGGGGACACAATGCCATGCAAATATGCAGCAACTATAAAAAGTTGTGGGGTATATTAAAAGTTGTGGTTTCCAAAACAAAATTGTAGCCCACAATTTCCCCAAAGTTTTAGCTATTGACTCATTGTTCAAATCCTTCCTCAAAACACACTTCTTTCAGCTAGCCTTCTACCACTAATCGTCCATCAGGAGCTGTCTATCCAAAGTCCAGGTGCTCACTTAATAGGATGAAAAGAAAGAAAGATATACATTATAATGGAGATGAGTACAGCCCATTGGCATACTTGTAGTACAGGAGTGAGGATGGTCTTGTGGTTAATGCACTGAGCTGGGACTCAGGGGATCTGAGGTCCATTCCCTAGTCAGACGGCTGTTTGACTTTGAGCAAATAATTTAACCTACCCTGTGCCTCCATTTCCCATCTTCAAAATGGAGATTGTGACAATAATACTGCCTTTGCTGGCAGAAGTATTGGGAGGATAAAATCCTTTAGTGGTTGTGATGTGCTCAGAAACTCTGACAATGAGGATCACATAAGACCTAGATAATGGAAACAATAACACTTAGTACTTAGATAACATTTTTCATCTCTAGATCTCAAAGCAATTGACACAGCTGTGCAAACTTTATGACAGATGAGGTAAAAGAGGCACAGAGATTAAACAACTTGTCAAAAGTGGCACAGTGAGTCTGTTGCACATATCTCAGGGACACAGGACCATCCACATAGAAGGCATGTGCCCCTAAACAGGCTCTGCAACTCTCTCATGGCTCTTCCCCTGCTCATGCCCTGAAGCACTCCAGCAGGTGCCTGCTCTTCCTACCAAATGCAGATGGAGATGCTTAGGAAAGTGAATACAGCCCCTATCTCTGACCCCCTTACCCCTCCTCCAAAGTGCCCCTGACCGCAGCCTGTCCACTGACTGATCTCTAGTATGCAGTGGGGCAATGTATGATCTGGAATCATTGACAAATGGATAAACAAAATGCTTCCAAGAGCCTTTGTACTTGCATGTCATGTCACTAGCCCCACTCACCGTGAGTTCATGATATGACTGTCACATCTGTATGCAGCCAATTGCAAGCCCCTAGGTGCAGTGTCCTTATTATGCATGCCTATGGCACCATATAAATCACAATAATTATTACTAGTTAATAATGTGAATCATCTTCTCCCATCACCCATGTGAACGGATAAAATAGTGAAAGTATAAGGCCACACATTAAGATACTTCTGAGGTAATTGTTATGAAATTACATTATCATATGACTCACTCCTGTAAATCCATGATTCAGGGGGAGTAATTAATATATGTCACTATCTCTTTATAACACTGATTCATACGCATAATGCCCATAGCACATTGCATTAAAATCAGATAGGAATCCTTTTTAGTGAGGCAGCAGCCTATAATAGCACTAAGTAGAGGTTTGCTAGTCTTCATTTCTTGTAGCAAGCAGGTTCAGTTCTAGCAATCTCCAGCCGGGAAACTAAATCAACTATGTATTAGCCAGTTTGCCTTACTGATGCTTTTTCCTGGGGGAAAGGAGAGGTGTTTAAGTGTTTTACATGCATCACACACGCTATATTGCTTGTAGAGAACAAGGACATGGAAAGGATGGAGCAGATGACCTAACAGGTCTTCCATTTCTCTGATTTGTATAGTAATAGTCCAATCAAAATATACTAATACAGTAGACTCTTTTTAATAAGGGAGATATAAGGGTCACATTTCCCATCCCTGAAATATAGCTGCCTTAAGGTAAACCAGAGCAGCTGATTCACAGAGTGGTAGTGAAGAATACCATATGAAACTGATATCTCAGCAGGAATTTTGAAGAGAGAGACTGTATTTATCTGTGCACCTATGCATAACTGGGCATTATCTGACCAGGAAACCAGAGTTAATTTTACTCAAACATTCTAAAAATATTTCCTCTCCTGGCTGAGAGAGCAAGAGAACTTTCCATATTACAGGAATTTGTTTGCCAAAAAGAAGTCACTGAAAAGGGGGGATTACAATGGAAGTCAGAATTCAGCCTTAACAATTGTGGATACAACAGCACTCACTATAGTGGATATATGTTTGTTTATAATATTTCTGCTTTCCGTGTTTTACAGCATGTATTATATGGGTTATATCATTTTCTACTTTGCAATATGTTCTTAGTGTTTAATTATACATATTCCTTTCATTGCCTTTTCAATGTTTTTGATGTGGTGGAAACCAGACATCAAATACTTTCCTGATTGATATTTGTATCAGTGTTTCAGATAATAAGATTGCTGTCGGCATGACAGGAATTAACTTAGGGAAAAAAACACACTTTCCATGTATAAATTAATTTAAAATCTGCCAGGAAACGCATTTCTTGGGAATACAAGATGAAGCCGATAGCACATTAAAAGAATTGTTGTCATTATAAATCCCTTTGCAGTAACATTGATCATGATGGTAGAAGCCCACTCTAGTTCAGTAGTAATTAACTGGATCCTTTTCATAAAATCTTAGCAGGGAGTTATTCAAAAAGTTGTGAAACATGCAATAATGGAGCACATGCAGAGTTAAAACCATTTTACAGGTGTCAGCCAGCCCAATTTGTTAATGATGTTGTCACAAAATTAGGCATACCGTACAGAATCAGATGCAGATTTCATCAGGTCTATATCAGGATTAAGGTAAGGTGTGACCGGACACCGCTGCTTTCCCTTTCATGCTTCCCAGGGAGTTTCTAAGAATTACCTGGTTGCTTCCTTAATTGTCTCTGTACCAAGTGGGACATTAACATATTGTCTTGGCACCCTACTTTGCTGTAGGAAAACTGTAGGAAACCAGGCTAGAAATTGGCCGCATGGTTTAAAATAAAGGGTGGGATTTATTTGCAAACTTAGTTTACAAATGTTTAACTATTGGCTTATTTATTTACCTCCTCAGGAGCTGAGGTCTTAACTGATGGAAGCTTTCTTCATTGGAATTTGTACCAAGGGTAGATTTGTATGGTACATTGTCACTTATAAAACTATCTGCATGAAACAAGTCAAAACTTTTCTTTGCTCTCACGGAACTCACCCTTTTCCCTGTGGTGCAACAAAATCAAGCTTTCTCCTCCCAGGTGAGAAGACCTGGCAGCTCTTTCACAACTGATTATTACATCTGCTATTTATGCCTCAGTAGTACATGGTTCTTCTTTACTTACAGACTTTGTGGACCAGAGCCTCATCTGGTGTAAATTGGTATATATGCAATGGAGTGACACTGATTTACCCCAGATGAAGATCTGACCCAGTGTCTTTGTGCCACAACCACTTTGCATTTGATTGCCAGATCTGAAATGAATTGGTGGTCTCAGAACACATGATACTTGACATACATTAACATACAAAAACCCATCATCCCTATGAATTGGTTCCAGAAGGCAAACTTTGTTGGCAGTTTCTGCAGGGATGCCATGGACTGAAGGGTTATAGAGACTGAACCGTCCTCTTTGTTCTCCATTTAAATCAGGGTTAGGCACATTACTGGAGAAGAGTGAAGATGCTTATTCAAATGTTGCCTATTCTGTACCTTCTCTGCTTATGCACTGGCCAGTTCCACCACTGTGCACCTGCACTAAATTAACATCATTATTTTTTAAAAAAGGCAAGTATCTATTAAACATCCCAATTGCTTTACAAATAGGATGCTATTTTAAAACATGCTCTGGATTTCTTAAAGAAAAATGTAAATCCTAAATCCCAGGTCCACCTAAAACCGGTTTTATTATTACTCATAATACCGGGGGCGGGGGGAGACACCACCAAATGTAATGGAACTGTGAGGAGGTGTGTATGCCTGTGATGGGGAGATGCCTCCCTAGACCTAGCCATAGCATCTAGTGGCTCAAGCTCAGGGATTGGTGATAGGGGAACCCAGCCCCACCCACTCCACCAGGTTTCAAGCAAGGGCCCTGGGGTGGGCAGTTCAGGTGTGCAATCTGGGTAAGGATACCAATTAGCCTATTCTCTGGGTTACCTCATACTGTGTCCCTGCCTCTCCAGAGGCATGGCAAAGACCTGGCTATTGGCCCACCACACATCCGACCAGAAAAGGGTCAGGACGTTCCCTTCCCCACTCACAAGCAGATGCTCTACTGTCCCGTATGCGGTGGCCTACAGCTCTGAGCTGAGGTCCAGTTTGAGCAGTGTGGGGCTCCTACTGTATTCTGGCAGAAGCTACTAGTGCAGGTTTGCCCCCTCCGGCACCCTTTTAAGCTCCACCATCATTGAGAAAACGCTCTTCAGGCATGGCTGGGTGGAGCCTGACAAGAGCTGCTTCCTAGCCCCCCTATTGCCCAGTGAGGGGTTTGTACACCCCATCTTAATGCCATACTGAGTAACTGTGTGATCTTATTATAACCCTCGTTCTCTCTTTCCCTTTCTACCACTCTTGTTTACGGCTCGTTTGTCGTGTCATGGTTGAACAGAGATTATAAACTCTTCAGGACAGAGATTGTCTTTGTTTCTCTGAGATACCTGAAACATACAAACAGCGGAGCAACATATTGTCATAAATGTTAATGCCTTATTGTTCCCAGTTATAATACTTAAGCCAAAAACCTGGCCAGAAATTATGGCTTATTCCTAATAGGTACAAACCTAGTTGTGATGCATGCCCTTAAATCATAGCTGTCCTTTACTATATTATATCAGCCCAGCCTTGTGATCCTACATTCAAGAATGTACTGGTATCTGAATTGTGTGCAATCGTTTAATTCAGTGTTGTTCCTCATGTTAATCAGTATATACTCAGGCAAAATTTTCAGTGTGCATGCTGTCTAAAATACAGTTTTCTGCTTCCAGCAGCAAATGAAGACTGGGCTAGATTCTTCCCTGACTGACCTCCATGTAATAGTTGCTAAGGGAAGAATATGGCCCTTGAACTGCACATATTGCCTTGTCGTCACCTATATCATATTTCAAAAGAAACTGAAGGTTAAGGTTGCTTATGACTAAAAGCATAAGATGAGGGAAGGGAAGAGATCAGATGGTTCTAATATACATTCCTAATCCTGTCAGATATGTCAGTTTCAATTAGGGGAGTCAAGATTTCATCTGTAGAACATTAACTATGACCACATGAAACACCAGTGTTTTAATTCCTGTTGTTATGAGATGCTATTATTGGCTCGCACCGATCAAATATAACATGCCCCTATTTATTTATAATGTCACTAAACAAGAAAACATCAAAGGTATTGACGTTTCCATAAGCGCAAATATTCACAGTAGATTAACATTACAGTGCCACTGATCAGGCCAACAGACTCTCCCTATATCAAAGAAAGCACAAGTTTTGATGTCCATAGCTGTGCATAAGCTATTGCTGAGTGTGTAATGATCACTGTGACTGCCTCCATCCAACCCAGCACTTTGATTTTAAAAGTACTTTGGAATGTATTTTGACTATGAAGAGAGCTCTTTAAAACCAATTTTATGCTCCCTGGTGCTCAGGGGCAAATGTAATAGCTTTATGCAATGTTGCATCACATTGCATGGGATAATGTTATGTTACATACCATCCATCATGTACTGAAAGAAACAACCATTTTTTAAATATGCACAAGAAGTCACAAACCCAGGAGTTCTTTTTACAATACATAAGTGCAACAACATGGACTATATAAGCAACCAAGACAGCTCCTTCTCATCTTACCCTTTAGCTGAGCGGGAATCACAGAGACAGTTGGTGGCGTTGAGCTATTTTTTCCTCAAATATAGACACTAAAGCATCCTGCTAATATTCATTTCAAAGTGCCTCTGGATTTTGCACTCTATAAGAATCCCCTTCTTCAAATCTAAAAATTATAATTTTGGTCACCATCCCTCCCTCCCCTTATGTCTTCAGATTTTAACTGAACAGCCACCACCATTCCACTGACGTGCAAACAGAAGTTGACATTTCAGATGTGATCCCCAAGGCTATGGCTACACTCCAGAGCTTATAGCGGCATGGCTGCACCGCTGCAGCTGCACCTCTGTAGTGCTGCTAGTGCAAATGCTCTAAGCCAACAGGAGAGAGTTCTCCTGTCAACTTAATTACTCCAGTCCCCATGAGCGGCAGTAGCTATGTCGCCAGGAGAAACTCTCCCACTGAAATAGCGCTGTCAACACCAGTGCTTAGGTCAGTGCAACTTATGTCACTCCTGGGGGTGACTTATTCACACCCGAGTGACATAAGTTATACCAACATAAGTAGTAGTGTATACATAAAAAGAAGAAGGATTTCTTCTGGCTAGGCCTCTTCAGTGTTGAGCAAGGGCACTAAGCAGCTGTGCACCATTCTTTGTGTGTGGTGGCTCCCTGTCAATGATACAAAGAAAGCCAAGTGTAAGAGAAACCAATGAGACCTGTATGACCATTTTTAAACAAGGTTTGACGGGTGTCCTGACTGTTTTAAACACATTTAGAAAAGACTGTGCTTTTGTTCCCCAGGGGAAACTTTTTCAGAGTGCAATAAAATATATTTTTCAAATTAAATAAAACAATTTACAGCTTGTACCATCAAAAATATGGCTGCCTTTATTATCCCATATGCTATGATGGCAGAGGAATGTTCTGCTGCTATCACAGTAGTCTATGCATGCCCAGAGCGCTACCTGTGAGTATAGCAGTGAGAGAGTAGTGTCTATCTGAGCAAAGATAGGCATGGTAGCAGAAAGGACATGACTTAGAAAAAGATTGACCCTCTGAAAGCTGTGAGAAAGGATCATGGAAACAGTCCAGAGCAGAGGTTCTCAACCTGTGGCCCAATCAGCACACAGTTGTGGGTCATCTGATATCCTCAGGGCTGTACAGATAGCATAAATATTGTGTGGATGCAGCCCACATAACACATAGAGAGCTGCATATGCAGCCCACAATGGTAAACAAGTTGAGAACCGGTCCAGAGAGTGTGTGTGAGAGAGAGGTGACCTCGGAGGGAAAAAAGTTTAGGTCAAAGTTAAGACTGAATTGCCAGGCATCCAATGCTGAGAATTTGTTTTAACCTTTTTAAATGTGAGAATCATTGCAAACATAACTAGGGTAGCAGAATTGACTGTTGCTTTCATTTAAGTTCACGTGTGCTCAAGCTAGCTCCCTGTAAGGTTGCTTATCTGCTTAATTACTAATAAAACAAGTCTTTGCTGCATTAGGCACTGCAGAGCTAATACACCTCTGAATTGGTGATTCTGCTTCATGAATGCACAACAAATCTCTTAGCTAAATTCTGATTACTGAATCTTTCTTAATGGTGACGATAAATACAAGAGGCAGCAAGAATTCAGGTTGATTTTCAGACCAGAGATTGCAATACCAAGTTAGAAAAATCCTCTTTAGATTTGTAATTGGGGAAGATCTGATATAGAAATAATTGAGGACAATTAAATGTGGAACCTCTATGATGTCATTGTCAGTTACTTTTCTCTAATTTAAACCAGTCTTCAAATTCCTTTCATTTGGAAAACCTATACACCAAACTATGAGACTTTATATATTTCTAGAGCCCTGATCTCAGGTTTCATTCATCATTTCTAAATCAATCATTACTTATATTACTCATACATCATTTTCTGGGTGAGCAATCATATTCAGAAAGTTAAAGCAACATACAATTGTCAATAGAAGCTGTTGATGGGTGATTTACAAAATGTGAAAATGTGCAGGCAGGCTATTATTTTCTATAACCCTCCTTTCCTTCTTGCACTTTGAGAAAATGGAGCAAACAAAGTCACTGAGCAGTAATCAGTACTTATGAGGAAAGTTGAGAAAGCCATATGATCTGATTAGCATGTCCCATGAAAATTCCCAGGTTCATGTTCTTTTCTGATGTCTTGAGAAAGTTTTTCTTTTTAAACTTCCAAGGGTAATATTTAGTTGCAGAAATGATGAATAAACATTACCCAATCACAGTGAAGCACTGAATATTACAGGGTATGTGATGACTAAAGGTAAAGGATTCATATAGACAAATCTAAAAAGCTGAGTATTCTTCCTTGGAGATAGTTCCTCCCATGAGTCAGTTATTCTTTGTGATGCAAAATGTTGCTGGTGCATTGCAGATGTCAAAATATTTGTCTTTTCTCACAGCAATGGAAAGATGCTCAGATTCTGACAGCTGGGTGAGCTCCTGATGGTGCAATGACAGGTTTTCAGAAACTACTTTTGGAAAACATTTCTATCTGCTATGTTAATGTCATGTATTAATGCACAAACATCCACAAAATCCAGGCAATTTTTGATTTCATTTTTAATCAAATGGAATAGTCTATTATTTAAAAAGAAAAATCTTAATAAGACTTCTCCAAATGAAGCCTGAGACATACTAAAGCTTGAAAACATGACAAGAGTCTCTGTTAATAATCCTGTGACATCCACTGGAGTAGGTTCTCTTCTTAGTTAGCAAAAAATCATGCAAAATTTTCATAAACAAGTCTGGAACTGGTTTGGGATTCTGTAAGCAACAAACATGCTTAGATACTACAGTGTTCAGGGCCATTTAAGTGGGTGAGTCAATGGATAGATAAAAAACTCAGATCACTTTTGCCAAAGTTTTAAACTTTTTGTTGAGTCTGGGTGATAGTTTCCAGTTACTTCAGCAAATCTTGGCCCTGTTAATGTAAACCATTTAAAAAAATTTTTGTGGTTTCACGTTGTTTCAATCTGAAACTATGCCAAAACTGGTGGTATCATGTCATAAAGTTCTCCTTGGGGTGAAACAGAGGAGGTGGATTCAATTTGATGGGCTCCCCATACCAACCAAAATATGAAGCCAAAGATTGCTTTGCCAGAAATTAAGCTGGCAAACAGGCAAATTTTGACATGACAGTAGTATTTGGTATGTTTCTATATCTGTTCCTAGTTTGAATTTTTGGGATTCATTTGAATTCCAGCTCTCAAAGCAAAACTCTGGATTAAGGTGTGTGTAGAACCAAATGAAGTAAAATAAAGGATTGAATAAACCCGCCCTGAGATTGCCATGAGTTTCATACAGCTTCACTCCCAGTGCATGTGCATAACTCACACTAACATTATCAATGTATAATCTACTACCTCTGTCCTTTCATACAGAAAACCTAATGCCTGAGTTGTTTTACTGAGTAGAAGCAAAAATTCTTTCTCCAGCCAGTTCTACAGAACTCTTAATTGTATAACATGGACATCCATTGCAAATTTGGATCATAAAACTGTTGTCAGTAGAAGATCTACACCTCAGATGTGTGCTAGAGATTCACTTTGCAGATAGAAGAGCAGAATTTTACTCTACATCTTTCTACTGTTCCATCACCCACTAATGAAATGCAGTCATATCTGCAGTGGAAAACTGCACCACTTTGTGCTTGCCATGTTAAAATATCAGTCTGAAGAAAGGAAGATGAACTTGGCATGGAGTGGGGTCATGTTACAGAGAGCCAAGAGCCCCATATTGCCTTAATCTAGTCCTGAATAGAAATAATGCCTATGCATGAAGAGGAGAATCTGCCCCAGTTTAATCCTTTTTAGGGAACAGTTGTTAGAGACTGCTGGAAATAGCCTACCTTGCTTGACACCATGAAAGGTTTCCCCCCCCCCCGCCCCCCGCTGCTGGTGATGGCTCATCTTAAGTGATCACTCTCCTTACAGTGTGTATGATAAAACCCATTGTTTCATGTTCTCTGTGTGTGTATATAAATCTCCCCACTGTATTTTCCACCAAATGCATCCGATGAAGTGAGCTGTAGCTCACAAAAGCTTATGCTCAAATAAATTTGTTAGTCTCTAAGGTGCCACAAGTACTCCTTTTCTTATTCCTTCACTCTCCCACTTCCCCGGTCCTTCTTGCATGAACAGAGAGCAACAATACCCAAAGTCCGAAGGTACAAACAATTCGATGTTTATTGGGGTGCACTTCCAGCAAGCTTAAATCCAAGTTCCTTTTTCCTTATTTTCGAATCCCAACTTATTTCCTGTTTGCCCCTAATTTATATAATAATATTCTTAGCTATACCTTAACCAATCATTCTACTAAAATTTAACTAACCAATCCTAACATATTGTAACATGATTAGCTAACCAATTATATCCCATCACCTTAATTAGTTTACACCCAGCAAAATTAATTATACAGCAGACAGAAATAAATCACAGAACCAGACAGAGACCATGCCAATAAACAATAGCAAAGTGGGAACTATAATGACAAAACAATACAGAAGTGAGGATTTCACAACTACATCTATAAAGACATAAGGGTTTCCCAGCTGTGTCTATTGATAAGTGAGTTCTTACCAGACAGAAAACTATCAACCTAAGTTTCCTTTTACATCTTCTAGGCTCTTCCCTTTCTCTGGAGGTGATAGATCGGATCACCTTCCTAACAGCCCCAGATTGACTAGTTTGGAATGTGAGGAGGTGACCGGTCGCTTCCCAGCTTATGGCTGCCTCTGCTGCTTAACCAAAGGTATTGGCCTAAGAACAGGGCCTCAGACTGTCACAGTGAGAGAAGGTCCTTGCACAGATTCTTTCTTGTATACCTCTATTGCTAGCTAAATGATAAACGGTTTCAGAGTAGCAGTCGTGTTAGTCTCTATTCGCAAAAAAGAAAAGGAGTACTTGTGGCACCTTAGAGACTAAATAAATCTGTTAGTCTCTAAGGTACCACAAGTACTCCTTTTCTTTTTTTAAATGATAAACATATAATTACGTTCTTAGAGTATATATGTTCTTTACAGACAGGCCTGAATATCTATATCCTAACAAGGGTTAAGTAAGTTAAGGGTGGTTCTGTGTTAACACAGAGATATATTTGCAAAATCTGATTCTGGCAGCACAAGCAGATGTTTCATCATCTCTCCTATGTGTGAGAGTGGGAGTGAGACCAACCACATGAGCACTAAGGCCCAGATTCACAAAGGCATTTAGGCTCCTAACCTCCATTAACAGAAATTAGGGGCTTAAATGCCTTTGAGGATTTGGCCTAAGCGTCAAACCCAATCACTCACACATGTGGAAGACCCAAAATACAGTGAAACCAGTACGATGCCTCTGAAGAGGGAGAGAAGTAGGAGGGCAGGCATCTGTGCAAAGGGTTCAGGATCTCTGCCTGCCAGCAGGAAGCAGAATTTTGAAGGTAGGTGGAGCTGAGAATAGGGCCAGTGGCTCTGTGACTATGTGGATCTACTAACCCAATCATTCTGGGGAGAGCAGGTTGGTATACATTTTCAAGGATATTATAGAATCATAGAAACATAAGAGTGGAAGGGACCTTGAGAGGTCATCTAGTCCAGCCCCAGCTCTGAGGAAGCACCAAGTAACAATAGACCATCTCTGACAGGCATTTGTCTAACTTTTTTTAAAAACCTCCAATGACAGGATGCCACAACCTCCCTTGGAAGCCTGTTCCAGAGCTTAACTAACTTAGGTTAGATATTAGGAAAAACTTTCTAATTATAAATCTCCTTGGCTGTTCTTGTCCCACCTTCAGTGGACAGGGAGAACAATTGATCACCATCCTCTTAGCAGCCCTTAACATATTTGAAGACTTATCAGATCTCCACTCAGACTTCTTTTCTTAAGACTAAACATACCCATTTTGTTAACCTTTCCTCATAAGTCATTAATAATTTTTCTAAACCATTTATAATTTTTGTGGGTCTCTACTGGACTTTCTCCAATTTGTCCACCTCTTTCATAAACAGTGGGATCAAGAACTGGAAATAATACTTCAGCTGAGAGCTCACTAGTGCTGAGTAGAATGGGACAATTAGTTCCCGTGTCTTACCTATGCAATTCCTGTTAATACACCCCAGAATTATATTAGCCTTTTTCACATCTGTACAACATTGTTGACTTATATTCAATGTGTGGTCCACTATAACCCAGACAGTTATACCCGATTTTGTAGCTGTGTATTTGATTTTTCCTTGCTAACTGTATTACTTTGCACTTGTCTTTATTACATTTCATCTTGATTTCAGACCAGTTCTCCAATTTGTTAACGTGGTTTTAAATTCTAATCCTGTCTTCCAAAGTGCTTGCAATCCCTCCCAGCTTGGAGTCATCTGCAATCTTTCTAAACATGCTCTTCACCCCATTATCCAAGTCATTAATTAAAACATTGACTAGTACTGGACCCAGGAGAGATTCCTGTGGTACTCCATTAGATATGCCCCCCCAATTTGACAGCCAACCACTTATTACTACTCTCTGAGTAGGGTCTTTACACCAGTTTTGCACCGACCTTGTAGTTTCCCTAGTTTGCTTATGGGAATGGCATGTGGGACTGTGTCCAAAACCTTACTAAAAAATCAAGATACAGCATATCACAAGGAGGAGGGAGAAAATTTGTTCTTCTTAACCTCTGAGCATAGGACAAGAAGCAATGGGCTTAAATTGCAGCAAGGGAGGTTTAGGTTGGACTTTAGGAAAAACTTCCTAACTGTCAGGGTGGTTAAGCACTGGAATAAATTGCCTAGGGAGATTGTGGAATCTCCATCACTGGAGATTTTTAAGAGCAGGTTAGACAAACTCCTGTCAGGGGTGGTCTAGATAATACTTAGTCCTGCCATGAGCGCAGGGGACTGGACTAGATGACCTCTCAAGGTCCTTTCCAGTCCTATGATTCTATGCTCTCTACTGTTCCCCCCTCTTCCCCCAACTAGGCCAATAATCCTGACAAAGAAGGAAATTAGGTTGATTTGGCATGATGTGGTCTTGAAAAATCCATGTCACCTATTACTTATTACTCCATTGTCCTCTAGGTGCTTACAAATTGATTGATTAATTATTTTTCCAGTATCAGTATTTTTCCAGGTATCAAAGTTAGGCTGACTTGTCTATAATTCCCTGCATCCTTACAGACTTAACTCTATAATTCCCCTTTACAATGAATGACAAACATAGGGCAAAAAGCCAGCTGTGGGTAGGAGCATCTTCTTCCTCCTCAGTCTCCTCCAACCTTTGCTTCAGCCCCTAGAAAGGGACAGAGGGTTCCCCTCTTTGCATCTCCCTAAGGAAAAGACTAAGAGAGGGAAGGGTTTGGTCTTATTCTTTTCCACCTCCCCTCAGTGTGGGGAGTAATTGAGTTTAGGGGCTGAACAGCTGCATGCAGAGCCTGAGAGAACTTTGATCTGAACTCTACTCCTACTGCTGATTGATCAAAGCTCTGTGCTAGGAACAGAATAGAGAGCTACCAGCAGATCAAAGCACCCTTTCTAAAGTGGATGTGGGAGCAGCACCAGCTTTCTACATTAAAGGGATCACCCCATCAGGGTAACTGCCCAATCAACACCTAGCTGTAACAATGGGCTTTGAGGGCTTGGGGAGAAAGGCATGGAAAGCTGGCAATAACTGAAGGGTTCTTTGGTGACTTGGGAAAAAATTATCTCCTGATTTAGGGGTCCCCCATGCAAATAGCTGATTTAATATGTTACAAGATACTGGAAGCGAAAGGGGAAAATGTCAAAGTGATTATTCTTAACTAGGTGCTCAGATCTTACACAGATGGTATAAACACCTAGCTGAACAGAATAAGTGTCATAGTAAAGACAAAACAGTAACAAAGGGCTTGCTGTCTTTTTTCACTTGCTATTTCTAATTACTCCTCATTTGCTATGGCAGGTGAAGTGACCCCTGTTTTATGAATTAAACAGGATTGCACATGCCTTAATACTCAGGTATTCTGGCCCTGATTCAGCAAGGCACTTTAAGCACATGCCAAATTCTAGGCACATGCATAGTGCCATTGCAGTCAGTGAGGATTCTAACTTGTATAAAGTTAGACACATGCTTAAGCCAGTTTGAATTGAGGCATTCATGGGGTATGAGGTGTGTTTGAAATTCCTGGAAGACAAGCAACTCTTACATAGTACAAGCTGTCTAAAAGCTGTATTATTATAATTCAGAACAGATAGCTTCATCACACTCAGCACATGCACTTAATGTAGTGTGTATGTTGGTATAAACGTCAAACATACATTTAAGCTTCACACTAGATAGATGCATTACATTTCAAATGTAGGCCTACCTCCTGAAGTGATTAATAGCTTTCACTCAAGTTACTTCTCATTTCTTTTGCATACAGTTCACAAGTATTGTCACCACTTGGAATGGTAAAGGGATTGGCGACGTATCTCAGCAATGAAAGATTTACAATAGCTTAAATAATTAACATCCCCCGCAGGTGAACATAATAGTCATCCCCCAATGAATATAGCTGCAGCAGATACCTCACTCCTTCCACTTGAAACAAACTTTATCTGTGCAATGCACCTGGGGAGCCTTACACACTTTATTGAAAGAAGAGCATATTCTGATGGGTGTTTGATGTAAAATGTTATTATATTTCGCTCTTTTCAGAAGAACAAGGATGCTTATGTAAGGGGACTGTTGCCCCCTTACTAACATTCAGTGGGTGTGTTTTGGTTGGCTAGCTCCCAGTACTAAAAGGGGGAAGGGTCGATGGGGAATCAGGACCCTGACACTGACAGCCACCAGGTACAATGGGGAGAGGCCAACGCTCCAGGTCAGCCTGAATGACAGGGCGGGCAGGCTAATCAGGGAGTCAGGAGGCCAGGGAGGTCCCATCTTCCATGTGAGCTGGATTTGCCTGGGTCGGACAGAGTGGGGCCTAGCTAAAGAGAAAGCAGGGGCCCAAGCTAAGCTGGGGAGCAGAGCTGTGCCAAATCCAGAGGGACCAGAAAAGGAGCCCAGAGAGAGCAGCCCCTGTCCTGGGAGCAGAGCTGCAGCCCCAAGCCAGAGGCACAGCCCAGAGAGAGCAGACTTGCCCTGGGAGCAGAGCTGCAGCAACCAGAGCCAGAGGGGTGAGAGAAGCAGCCCAGGGAGCTGGAGTCAGAGCAGCAGCAGCAGGAGTGCAGAGACCGAGTGGAAGGTTTTTTTAAATGATCATTTTGTATGTAAAAGTCAGCAACAGGAAACCTGTTCAGGATTGCTAAATATCCAGCATAACAAGCTCACAGGTAGTATTGTACACGAGCTCATGTGTGCTACTGGGAAGTGCTATATACCACATCCAGGCCACGCATGCTAAATGCCAACATGGCAACTGTATCCTAGCCTACTTTTCTCCCTCTTTCCCCTTCTAGACTCAACTGGAGAAATTCAATCTACTGGAAAATAGTTTCCACTACAAATCTCAACTCTCTTTATATATGTGACACACACACAAACACAAAACTATATTGAAAGAACATTTTTAAAATTACAAAGTCAGTCACTCAAAAATTAGAAAATGCGACCTTAACTCAGCCCACTTGTGTGTATGCATTATGGTATCAACCTTAATAATATTCTTTGAACATAGTTTGTGGTGTATAATTTCCAGGCAGCCATTAGGAATCTGATGATAGGAAAGAAAATTTTGCATTGTGGTATTAAAAATGTAGGTATGCTTCATTAAACATTTAAAATCTTAGCAGATGCCAACTGTGCATGCCCAGAAATTGTTTTGTTTCAAAGAGCTTGTTTCTCAATGTGGTCTACTAATGTACAACTTGCAGGAGTTTAGTGTCAAGTTATTTTTGAGTTAGTGGTGAGAAAAAAAATTAAAACACACACAAAAAAGTATTTTTCTATCATTTTCCAATAATGCAGTAACAGCTGAAGAGGTTTTCCTCAAACTTTCAAATAACTTCAGGTGTAACTTCTGGTCTAGAAAATTATTCATAAAGTTACATGCATGTGAAAACAATAGTAATTAAATTTTGGCATAACCATAACTGTAGCAGTCAGTATTAGGAAACTGCAATAATAATCACTTCATCTCAAAGGGCCAAATTATGCCCTTTGATACATGGGACTCCTGTGGAAATCACTGTGAGCCAACTACAAGTATCTGAGGGAAGAATTAGGCCCCAAGTCAGACATATTAAGGAACAATTTACTGTGAATATACAATGAAATGATCTACAACTAATTCATTCAGCCTTTCCCTATAACCCCTTTCCATTACTTGCACACTTTTTAATGATTGAAAAACATTTTTGAGAGTGCACATTTGTAATTTTCCATTCTTTTTTGCAAGTCATGAGACCTGACCTTTTGTCCCAGGTAGTCGAATGTCCAGCACTGCACAATGGTGTGTGACGTACAGCAAAGAGGCTCAAAGTATATGGGATACAAAACTTCATTTACCCTTTGCTTGAGAATGTCTTAAAGACATTAGGTTCCTGTGACATAAAACTAGTTACTAAATAACAGAGATTTAAAGATTAGCCCTGGTTAGGCATCCATATCTCATCAGGATGCAGATGGGTAGTGAGCGGAGTGAGGAAGGTGATAATGTATCCAGTTCAGGACTAGAGTGGTGTGAATACATGATTTTTCAGTTCACTGTCTGTACTGAGAAAAAAATATTAAATGTTTAGTTTTAGGTTTTTAAAACATTTTTTAAAAGTAAAATTGAAGTACATTTTGAAAAATTCAAACAAATTTGTTTCAAAAATGTCAAAATGTTTGCTTTTCTCGAAGATATATTGTCATTTTTTATTAAATCAGCACAATCTGGTGAATTCAACACAAATTTGTGACATGTTTTAATGTACCTGATTCTGTATATTTTGTCAAAAAAAAAATTGGTGGAAAAATTTCTCCCAGTTCTATTGAGGACATTGAAGATGCAAGTTGCATATTACAAGGCATACTATTTGTCATTCTGTCATTGTGAGAAAATAAAGTAAACTCAGTAGTTTGGCCAATATAGAATCTCTCTGTTGTACCACTTGTGACCAAATTAGGTCTGATACCTGTCTTTCCACTACAAACCATGCCCCTTTTAATCAATATCTGGCCAGTTGCTGCTGAAAATGGACCATACATTGCTCCACCAAGAGCTGATCCTGCACCATGGAAATTAACGGTAGTTTTGCCAATGTCTTGCCCTAGGAGCAGGATCAGACCCTAAATGAACATTTAGGAGAGATAATTTCTTCTCTAAATGTGTGTGTCTTTGGGCACAACTGTGTGTGTGTGTAACTACAGTTACTGGAATTTGAGGGAGCTTTGCATTCTGAGAGAAGGGGGAATAGACACCTTAAATCACAACTGACAGTGTGGATTATCTCTGTTGTTTAACTGATGCTGATTTTCCCCGCTGAGCTTATCCTATCTGATAACTGGTGGTATGCTGTAACTCTCAAAGTGTTCATTCACCAGTGTGGGGATCTTAGGCCTGGAATACATGGACCAAGGGATGATCAGGTGGAACAATGAGGCATGGTTTATAAACTTAAATCAAAACATGAGAGAACTGGGTGCAAGTGAACCTGTCAGGATAAAATTAAAATTAACTTGAATCTTTGCTCAAAACTCAAATCAAACCTTTTTGAGCATGTGTTAGATAAGACAGCAAGAGTTCTATGGAAAAATTCCATACGCCAAGAACTGTAAAAATGTTGATTTTTTTAAAAATAATCCAAGTCTATCCAATTACACTGGAAAATTGCTTTCACTGAAAGTAGTCTTAGTCCTTTTAATTAAATCACATTTATATCACAAATGAAAGTAACAGAAATAAGCAATAACATTTCAAATGTATCTGTATATTGAATCTCAAACTGTGATAAACCTACCACAATGTGATATTTCAGAGTAACTATACAATTGATACTGACAAAATAACTTGCAGAATATAAACCTACCAAATCCCCTGTGCAGAGATAGGTGAAAACTAGAACCTGGCATCTCAAGCTCTTTTAATTTCTGGAGAGGAAATTCAGACTCAAATACTTGTCCCCAAACCTGCCATTACAAGGTTTGGTTCTGTATCAAATCCAGAAGTAGAAGGGATTACTTTCCAGTTTGAGAAGTAGAAGGGGTTACTTTCCAAATTCTCACCCAAGATGGTAGAAATCCCATGAAACAGATGAGCTGACAACACTTTTGCTATTCAAAATATGACATTTGGTGCTGAAATCTCACAGAAGTGGCTTTGGGTGTTTTCAGTGTCATTGAACCTGAAATATGGCCCTGATTCAGACTTACATGCAGACCACCAGCCCATGTTTGAATTAATAAATTATGATTTTTTTAAATGGAAAAAATAAAAATTTTCTAGCCAACTTTTGACCATCTATAAAGTTGTTTGAAATTTTTCTAGATTCAAATTTTTAAAAAAACAAGATTTTTTAAAATTAGGAATCCCCACCCCACTTCCCGACACTGCTCACCAAACCTCAGGAACTCTGTGAATTCTTTAAACTCTGTGTGGCTGTAAGAAGCCATTCAACAATGGCATGATCTCAAAAAGTCTTGAAATCTTTAAACCATGATTTGAGGACTTCAATAGCTCAGATATAGGTTAAGGGTTTGTTACAGGAGTTGGTGGGTGAGATTCTGTGGCCTGCGTTGTGCAGGAGGTCAGACTAGATGATCATAATGGTCCCTTCTGACCTTAAAGTCTATGAGTCTATCCTAGTACAGCACTAGAACATGCTTATATATTCCTATTATGCTACAAAAATACCTATATGCACATTTTAGCACTTTGTAATGGAATTAAAGGCCTTTTAAGTGAACATTTTTCATAAAAAGAAAAGGAGTACTTGTGGCACCTTAGAGACTAACAAATTTATTATGCAAGGCACAAAATTTTTCATAAAGTCACTGTCTTTTTAGCATAGCAGGAGATTATTTGATGGCTTCTTTAAAGCATAGCAAGCTTTATGAATCAATAGTTTCAATTGAAGGATTTTTCCAATATCACAGAAGGAACTTAAGATGCTTTCAGACATTAACGGGTTTGTTACGTAAAGCCTCTGCTCAAATGTGATTGTAAGATCTGTAACCTGTATCATTAAGTTCCGCAACCTTGTTGCAGACTTTGTAACTTTAGTTACTGTTAGCATAGCCTTTTAAAAAGAAAAGGAGTACTTGTGGCACCTTAGAGACTAACAAATTTATTAGAGCATAAGCTTTCGTGAGCTACAGCTCACTTCATCGGAGCTGTAGCTCACGAAAGCTTATGCTCTAATAAATTTGTTAGTCTCTAAGGTGCCACAAGTACTCCTTTTCTTTTTGCGAATACAGACTAACACGGCTGCTACTCTGATAGCCTTTTAAGTTTTGTAACCTTTGCAAACTCTGTAACCTTTTCAAGTTGCCACTTGTATGAACTGCCAAGCTTTGTAATATCCCATCACGCAATCAGAGAGAGTGTGAACAAGGGAGTGTGGGTGTGTGGAAGATAAGGGGGTGCGAACGAGGGAGTGTATGGGGGACTGGGCGGAGAGGAACTGCAAGGAGAAAAGAGCCCGGAGACAGGTGTGTCTGATGTAATCTGCCCTGAGACGGCAATCACGGAGTGCTGTAAAGAAAAGATGCATGAAAGGAACAGGGACTAGGAATGCTTCTCGGTGACGGACACAGAAGAAAAACTCAGTGTATGTGACAGGAGCGCCCAGTTCCAAAATAAAAGGAAGCAGCCACACACGCAAGCTTCTGCTCTTTGACCTGCTCACCAGCCCAGATCTGTGACTGCAGGCGGACACACCGGATCTACCATGCTTTGGTTTCTTGGCTTCCCATGTTGTCTCTGGTAACTCTCCACCTGTGTAAGTGTGTGGGTACATGGGGGTATGAATGTGGTGTATAAATAAGCTCCTTCACTTTTCTGTCTGACCTAACAGCAGCATTGTAATAAAAGGTTTCAGAGAAGCAGCCGTGTTAGTCTGTATTCGCAAAAAGAAAAGGAGGACTTGTGGCACCTTAGAGACTTACAAATTTATTTGAGCATAAGCTTTCATGAGCTACAGCTCACTTCATCGGATGCATTCAGTGGAATGTAATAAAACTAATACAAGTGTGACCCTGGATTGGTTTTTTTAGGGGAACAGAGGGAACAGGGTTGGGGATTGGTTCTGCACAGTTAAGGTGCTGAGTGGTACCTTTAAACACAAGCTAAAAAGTGCTGAGCAAGACAGGGAATGCAGGGGTACCCAATCCTGGAGGAGGGACTATTCCAAAATCCACAAAACCCAACCAATGGGAGTCTTTCCACCAACTTCAGTTGACTTTGGATCAGTTCCTTTATGAGCATTGCCACTACTCTGCCTACTTGGAGAAGTAAGGCCAAAGAAGGCCTTTATGTAGCTAAATGCCTTGTTTGCCTGCTCACTTAAGCCTCCTCAGAGACTCAGTCTCCATCTATACCCTGTCCTCTTTTTATCCTATGATCGAGACAGTAAAAGAGAAGGCTTGAAAGAATTTCTGGTCATCATGGAGGATTTATGCCTAATGCTTAAATCTTTCATGTATAAATGCTTAACTTCAAACACCTTGTGCTCACTACTATGCAAAGTGCAAAATTTTGCAAAATTAAGGCTTCAGACACTGCTGTGAAATGCTTTACTGATTTGTTTAGTACATACTTGAAGGAGCAATGAAGCCAACACATCTTACGGACATTTTAATAAAGTAATATGTTGAAAATAAAATAAAAAGAACCTTTTATAGCATTCAAAATGTTCAATTTTTTTTCCAGACTGATCATAACTAGGGAGAATCAGAAATGTCATGAGAAAGCTTCTTGTCATGATTTGCAGCCTAATTTTACACATTCGGGAGCAGTGCGTAGTTTGAATAAGCTCAGGATAAGATTCCAAACTTTTGGGTGCTTGTATGAATTCAACCCAAACTCTAAATGTACTGAGTTTCACTTATCACTGGCAATAATATCTTCAGGAAAAGTCCAATGCAATTTCAAATAAATTTGTAAAAAAAATATATACTGTTCTATAAAAATATCTCAATTTCTCTTTCTATCCCAGGTGGAACAATTGCATATTGAAGGTTAAATTTTGGAGAGCCAGACAAAGTGCAAGAGATAGAGTCGCTTGAATGAAACTGTAGCAGCCTGAACATTTTGTTTATTGCTTGTTGCTACTCTCAGTAGCAAAAATTCTCAGAGGAACCATCAGAACTAATGTTGAGGACCAAAGAAATTTTACTGATTGGAGTAAATTTTAAATTGTCACCCAAGCATTGTTAAAGTTCCCATCACATGAGTGGTTTTTTTTTCTGGATCAATGATCAGGAAAAAACAGAACAAACTAGCCCTTCCACTAGTGAACTATTTGGATTTTATTCACTGTGCACTAATAAATCTAGCTTCCTTTAACAGCATTGAAACAGTATAGGTACCTATAGAAGACCTTTGCTCAGACAGAGCTTTTCCACTTCTCTTACGTTATTTAACTTTTATCTCCCCATCATCAATTGTACTTCATAGCCATTTGGAGTGAAAGAAATGAGAGAAGTTGTTTACAAAGAGGCTACTACAAACATCTACATGGCCGACACCTACATGTCATGTGTTAGTCAGTTGGTTCTATTGCTTGGCAATATGCTGATTTTGTAATCTCATCTCCATTGGTTCTGGATAAAGGGCATTCAACGGGTATTGTTTTTCTTGCAAAATGTTAAGGGAACAAGCCTGGAGTCAGTTCTGGAAAATTTAACCCCTTTTGAAACCAGGAGGGTGTTTAATGTCACTGAGCTGGGTTCTGCTTAACTGAGACAAAAGATGTCATTTCAAGGAGGTAAGATAGCAAAAGATACATCTAGTAGAAGACAGGTTTCAGAGTAGCAGCCGTGTTAGTCTATATTCGCAAAAAGAAAAGGAGTACTTGTGGCACCTTAGAGACTAACACATTTATTTGAGCATAAGCTTTTGTGAGCTACAACTCACTTCATCGGATGCAGTAGTATAATCTAGTAGAAGAGATTGCCTCCTTTTGACCCTGTCTTATGCCCCAACTGCTTAGGCCAGGTCTACACTACAAAGTTTGGTTGTAATAGCTATGTCAACTAGGAGTGTGGAAAAAAAATCATCCCCCAATCAATATAGTTATGCCAGTAAAATACCCAGTGTAGACAAAATTAACCAACAGAAGAGTATTTCAATCAGTGTAGCTCACGAAAGCTTATGCTCTAATAAATTTGTTAGTCTCTAACTGTTTTTTCCACCAAATGCATCTGATGAAGTGAGCTGTAGCTCACGAAAGCTTATGCTCTAATAAATTTGTTAGTCTCTAAGGTGCCACAAGTACTCCTTTTCTTTTAGTGTAGCTAACGTTATTGTGGAGGTGATATAGCTATGCTAGCAGAAGAACTTATATCCCTTGTTTAGATGGAGTGTGTCTACACTGCATCTGGGAGTGAGTCTCCCAGCCCAGTTCTACACACTTATGCTAGTGGGGCTCATGCTAAAGATAGTTGTGTAGATGTTACAGTACAGGGTAGAGCTCTGGCTCTCAAGCCCACCTCCAGGCTTGAGAGCCCAAGCTGCAATGTCAAAGTAATGTCCACACAGCTATTTTCATCATGCTAGTGCAAGCCCTCAATTCTTCTTCCTTTAAAGTACAAGGGAGTGGCATAAGCTAGCTATGTAAATCATCAAAAACATTTAAAAGTCCAACCATAACCTCTATTCATCCACATTATAGAAATTATCATACAAAGGATAGTAATGTTTTTTCTTGCCCATGAAAAAATAATCACTCACCCAAGTGAGTATGTGAGTAGCATTTTACAAGGCTGGCTTGAGGAGAGCACTGCTTATCCTGGGCCCTTTAAGTATACAATTCTACCAGTTAAAGAAGAATGGGCTTATTAAAAGGTGTCTGTTTTTAAACTATCCATCCACCAACAGCCTTGAAGTTTTACTGGTTTGAACCCCCCTTATTCAGTAACTATGACAATCAGGGTCCAGACACCCCAGGAGGAGAACAGGAGGTCTGAACCCCAAAGAATAAGCAATTGAATCAACTGATTGTATACAATACTATTGTACTATAAAAGTAAGGTATCATCTGAAGAAGTGGGTTTTTTACCAACAAAAGCTTATGCCCTAATAAATCTGTTAGTCTTTAAGGTGCCACCGGACTCCTCACTGTTTTTATGAAAAATTGTGACACTCTGGTCATTAATATTCTTGTGTGATGTAAGTACAGTTAGCACGTAAAGAGTTACATAGTTCTGCTGGAAATACATTGCAAAAATATTTAGACCAAGCAGTCCAAGTAGAGCTGATAAACAGGTTTGTCCTGTATAAAGGAACATATAGTGGCCAGTCTTTTGAGGTCAAGCTTTGTAAGCCAGAGGCAATAGTTAATACATCTGCAGATGTGGCAAACAGAATGATCAAGCTAACAAGCAAAGGAGGAAACAGCACGGCTTGATTACAAATAAAAGACAACAAATGTACATTTGCATCTAAGGAAAACAGAGTGATCAAATCAGCACAAAGGTGGCCCCAGCTTGTTGAAAAACAAACAGTGTGACTAGAGTCTGAACCCCAGGGGGGTCATTCTGATTCTGAGGACAAAACAATGAGTTTTGGGAACTATAAAGAGAAGCAAAAAGCCATTTTGGCATCCATCACTTAAGAGACATAAGGGGCCAGCACTCTTGGCATCTGTGACAAGTGGGCCCCCAACCATGTGTGTTGAAGATGCCGAGAGCTGATGGTAGGTGAGAAATTGCCTGAGACCGGTACTGAAATCTGTTACATTTTAGATACTAGAAAATGTTTTTTTGTTTTCTTATTTGTAACCATTTTTAGTTTCTTTTCTCTCTGCTTAGTATCACTTAAATCATTGTTCTTGTTTTATTATAAATCCAGACCAGTGCTGTTATACTAAAGGAAGGTGTGGATCCATAGCTGAGCCAGCAGGCTGGTGTGTATTCTGTCTCTTTGGAGACAGCAGACTTGGGAATTTCTGTGGGCATGCTGAATACTGCAGAAGAATGCTCTTCTAGGGGTTCACTGAATGCTACCTGCAAAGCAAAGTGAAGACAAGCAGAGTCTCAAGAGTTTGCTGGTGGGTCGGACAGATTGGTATACAGTATTGCCAATCCCAAATGTTCAAAAATCATGAGTCAGCCTTACCAAAAATCATGAGATTTAAAATATATATATTTGGTGTTCTTTTTATTTGTCTTCTGCTTTTTGAGCCTTTAGGGTACACTGGGGTCACATTTTGACGCTTTCTCCACATCCCTGAGGGCTAGAAACTTATTTTTTCTTTAAGAATGATGGCTGAAATCATCACCCATCCACTTGATTCCAGGAGCTGGGGCTTTAAAGAAACCAATCGTTATCATGAGACTCATGACAAAATCATGAGAGATGATAAGATTGGGTATGGCAGGGTGCTGACACACAGTTTAAGTTCCAGCAAAGCTCTCTCTTGCTGAGGGTGAAGGGTAACCATGGTGTACCATTCTGGGAGCCCCAAGAAAGTATCACAGCAACACCTTGCTTTCATTTTCAATAGGCATACAGCAAAGCTCAAACGAAGCTCCACTCCTTTTGGATGCAGCAAGGATTATTCATCCTGACTATGGTGTTGTGATGAGGCCAAAACAGAGATTTGCCACACTTCAAATGCAGCAATGAGGCTTTTATGTTCAACCCGCTGCTGTTGATACTTGAAGCTGTGCCAGATGCCCCACTTTTAATTTTGGGAATAGCAAGCATAGGGTATTACTTTATTACTTGAACATCACTGCAGCGTTACATCTTTCCCTGCCTCCCCCCAAATCCTATCAGGTAGGCAAAACAAAGAGCTTGCAATGTCAATGGACAGCATATTTCTATTATGTGAAATGTAAACTGCTCCTTGGATTTGATGCAAGCAGGAATTAGGTCATCTGATAACCTGGCAAGCTACAGAAAGGACACAGAAGCATTTGTATGAGCAAACATTTATGTAATCATTTCAATTCAATCCTGAGTACCCATGGTTAGTCCTTTAATGTGCACTTTGCATAACCATCAGATAATGCCCAGCCTCTGCTCCGGTTTTTTTCCCTTGTTTCTGGCTATTGTCCTCCCTTGAACATTTCTGCATTTTCATGCAACACTTATGTTGTGTAACCACTAAACAGATTGTCCTATTTTGCAAAGTGGGCTTCTCCGTAAGCTAGCAGACATCTGCTAAACTGAGCCTTTAATAAAGTCCTGTGCATCCTAGATAACCTTGGCTTTTAACTATTGATGAACAGAAAACCACTGAGCAGGTGTATGATTCCTCCCCCCGCCCCCTGCACCAACATTCAATATAGCAGAGATCACATCATAACTGTATTTTAGCTTGGGGACTTTTACTCAGGGCCAGCCCGCAACATTTTGGCACTTGAGGCAGGAAGCTCAAATGACGCCCCCATTCCTCCTTGCTTGGGCCAAAACTTTGAAACTCTGGTACCTAGTGGCACCTCCCCCCGAGTCTGGCTCCTGAGGTGGCCCCTCAGTTCGCCTCATGGTAAGGCCAGCCCTGCTTTTACTCTCTCTTTTACCATTTGAATAATTTTTATATTATGATTTCTTTTCTCTATTTCACTCCTTGTAATTCAGGCCTCCTGTGATGAGAAGTCAAACTAAATGAAAATGGGCCCCACTGGTTCTGGCAGCTGAATTCAAACAATACTCTGCAGCTTTATTGCAGCAAAGCTTTCTGTGCTACTATGCTAAGTAAGGTGATGTCAGTAGAATCCTTGTTCCAAGTGGTTTATTATATTTCAGCCATAAAAATGTGCTTTAGGCTGAAATTGGATTTACAACATTTCTGCCCAGGAGCATATGTTTTATAAAATTTAATTTAAATCAGATTAGCTGGGTGGTTGGTTGTTTTACAACAACAGAAGAAAAATAAAGATGGCATGTTGACCTTTTTCTGACTTGTTTTTCAGGTCTTCCAACTGCACCATTGACTCCAGTGGGGTTGTGTGGGCATCAGTGAAGGCAGAGTTTAGCATTCTGTTCTGTGTTTTAAATGAAGTCTTGAGAGATAACTCATAACTTGGATTAAGGGCTTCTAGTATGTAAAACAAAAAATGAAAACAGATGATTGAGCTATTCATGTTAGAAAAGTGGTTTAGATATATGTAAATGACTTTTCATAGAGGTTTTACAGAAGAAACATCCATTATGTTAACATGTAAAGTCTCATTCAATTCAGTAGACTGCACTAGCTCAAGTAGTACCAACCATTCTAAGAGCATACCATAGTCTTCATTAACCCATTATGTAATAATTTCTAATTTGTTTGGCATTATATACCATAATTTCTATGGAATATATACACAACCTGAATAAAGCCATACATTATGGAGTAACATGGTTTGTAGACACAGAAAAAACAAACAGTAGCTGATCAACAATTTTTGTCAGAGTATTATTTTTAAACAGAAATTGATTCTAGAATTTTAAAAAATTGTTCAAAAGTCTCCTTTTTTAATTACAATTTTATTCTGAGTCAACTGAAAATGACATTTTTCATTTCAGTTTGAATCAAAATCAAGTTTTCATTTTGAATGGTTGTAATTAGAGTGTTTTCATTCCATTTGAAATTTTTGTGGGGAAAATAATTCCCATTTTTCAACCAGCCCTAAAAAACAAGAATAATGGTTGAAGAATAACACCCCAGACTCCAACTCTAAAACTTAGCGGTTTCTTTGTATTACGTGGAGTGGTGTCAGATGGCACAGGTGACAGGGATGGTACAAGGAAAAGGATAGCATTTGTAAGGATTACTGTGGCCCTCAGTCTATTTAGTAGTCAAACTTTGCCCAACTGAAAGCCACATTAATAACTTGCCACATGTCTCAGGGACACTAAACAGAGCAGGATGAATGGCATATCAGCCAGAGCCGGCCTGTTTGAATAGGGCAGTCTGAGCGGGCAGATAGATTGTTAGAGCAGGTGTCTTAAGGTTCCTTCATTCCTATACCCAGAAGTGTATCAGCTGCAGACATTACATGGACCAAGCATTTTGCGCACCTGGAAATATTAAAACTTGACACCTGCTCTAACTACAATGTTCTGCCTCACATACCAGTGTTTGCTACGCAAGACCGAACAATACATGAGGCTCACAAGCTGGAAATAGCTAGTCAATGTGTCTTTCTGGACTTATGACAATGGTCAGTGACTAGGATTTAATGAAAAAAAGAAAAGGAGTACTTGTGGCACCTTAGAGACTAACAAATTTATTTGAGCATAAGCTTTCGTGAGCTACAGCTCAGTTCATCGGATGCATTCGGTGGAAAATGCTGGATGTTAGCAGCTCTGCTGGTGGAGACCTGGCAGCTGCTCAAATTTCTACCTTCTATTGATATTTGTATGGTGGTATGATGGCACTAGAACATGGCAAGTTCATTCATAAAGATATATGCTTTAATTGCTGATAATAGCACATCTTAAATAATTTCTGTATCTGCCTTTCCCCACTGACTATAGTGTGATGTGGGATTTTGACATAGAGGAATGGTCACTATGATCACAATGTAGTGCTGACTGGGCTGTAGGCAGTCAGGCCAAGTGGCGAAGGTGAAAGTTCAGTCTATCGATTAGAGTTGGGTCCAGAGTTGGCAGGAAACAAACCAAGTCATTACCACAGGGGTAGAAGCCAAACGCCAGAGCCAGATGTTAGTAAACCAGAGTTGTAAGCCAGAGGCAGAGCCAGGAGTCAAAGCCAAAGCCAGAAGGGAGCAGGGAAAGAAAGAGGTCTGGAACAACCAGGAGCAAGAGCAAGCACAGCTGCCGGTGAGGAACTCATTGAGCAGCCCCTGATCTGGTGTGGGGGTCAAGGTTATAAGCAGGGCTGCTAAACCAGCAGACAATCAGGGGGTGGGGCACTCAGAGTTCTAAGGCAGTGCAGCTGGGTGCATTGGCCCCCTAAAAGTGCAGTTAGTCAGGGATCAGGCCAGCAGCTGGTCTGGTCCCAGACACAAAGTCATACTGTGAGTTGGCACACAGAGGGGCCAATTCAGCGTTGAAGTGACTGCAACTCCACTGGTTTCCATGGAACCACGCTTCCCACAAGCTGCTGCCTTCATGTTGAAGTTGAGGGCATCTGCAGGCTACATTTTAGAACTTCTCCTCAAGCTGCACTTGTCTCATGTGCTGTATTTTGTGTACCCTCTTCTATTCCCAAAGATATTCTGTCCATTATTTTGTATGGGTTTTTGGTTTTTAACACTATTAAAAAAAAGTTCAATTTTCTGAGTAATTGAATATGAATATATTGATGAAAACAAAGAAATGCCACCTAGAGTCATTCTGAAACCTTAACACTCTCCAGGGCACCTAGCTGTTGGATGGCAGCTCAATGCTCAGAAACATCCAAAAAAAATCAACCAAGATGAATCACAATGAATAAAAGATGGATAACAGGATAAATAAAGGAATGATGTCAAAAGAATCTAATGAGTTTGACGGCTGCCAAGATAAGAATATCTGAAAAGTTATTTTTATTTGCTGTGGGGTTTTAGTGTCATTAGCACATATCCACACACATGTATAACCCCGATTCTATTTTAATCTTTTAAACTGAGCTCAAGTTTTAATATTTCCAGGTGCACAAAATGCTTAGTCTATGTAATGTCTGCAGCTGATACACTTCCGGGTATAGGAAGGAAAGATCCTTAAGACACCTGCTCTAACTACAATGTCCTGCCTCAGTGTTTGCTACGCAAGGCCGGACAATACATGAGGCTCACAAGCTGGAAATAGCTAGTCAAGGTGTCTTTCTGGACTTATGACAATGGTCAGTGACTAGGATTTAATGCTGGATGTTAGCAGATCTGCTGGTGGAGACCTGGCAGCTGCTCAAATTTCTACCTTCTATTGATATTTGTACGGTGGTATGATGGCGCTAGAATATGGCAAGTTCATTCATAAAGATATGTGCTTTAATTGCTGATAATAGTGCATCTTAAATAATTAGCCTCTTATTCCACCTTTTCATGTTCTCTCTGTGTGTGTGTATCTTCTTACTGTATGTTCCATTCTATGCATCCAATGAAGTGGGCTGTAGCCCACAAAAGCTTATGCTCAAATAAATGTGTTAGTCTCTAAAGTGCCACAAATACTCCTGTTCTTTTTGAAGATACAGACTAACACAACTACTACTCTGAAACATGTTATCCAGTGCTGTTAAAGGATAACACATGCCACAACAGTATTATGCTTTGCAGTCTAGTAGTCTCTCTAAGATACGACTTTTCCTATCCATCCACAGAGCTAAAACTCTCATTCAGGCTCTCATAATCTCACATCTTGATTACTGCAATATCCTTCTCTCTGGCCATGACAAATGCAATCTTGCCCTGCTTGTATCCATTCAGAATGCTGTTGAAAAGATCATTTTCCTAGCCCATTGCTTTAGCCATGTCACCCCTCTTATTGTATCCCTCCAGCGGCTCTCTCTCTATCACATCAAACATAAGCTACTTGTCTTCACTTTCATGGTCTATCCACACCCTACATATCATCTCTTATTCACTATTGAAAGTCAACTGCCATCTCCAATCAGTCAGTGATGCCAGCCTCCATCACACATTTGTTACATTTTCAAACAAGCACCTTCATGCCTTCTCCCATGCTGCCTCTAACTTTTCGCAAAAAGAAAAGGAGTACTTGTGGCACCTTAGAGACTAACAAATTTATTAGAGCATAAGCTTTTGTGAGCTACAGCTCACTTCATTGGATGCATTTGGTGGAAAATACAGTGGGGAGATTTATATACACACACAGAGAACATGAAACAATGGGTTTTATCATACACACTGTAAAGAGAGTGATCACTTAAGATAAGCCATCACCAGCAGCGGGGGGGGGGGGGGGGAAGGAGGAAAACCTTTCATGGTGACAAGCAAGGTAGGCTATTTCCAGCAGTTAACAAGAATATCTGAGGAACGGTGGGGTGGGGGGGAGAAATAACATGGGGAAATAGTTTTACTTTGTGTAATGACTCATCCATTCCCAGTCTCTATTCAAGCCTAAGTTAATTGTATCCAGTTTGCAAATTAATTCCAATTCAGCAGTCTCTCGTTGGAGTCTGTTTTTTTGTTGAAGGATAGCCACTCTCAGGTCTTTAATCGAGTGACCAGAGAGATTGAAGTGTTCTCCAACTGGTTTCTGAATGTTATAATTCTTGACGTCTGATTTGTGTCCATTCATTCTTTTACGTAGAGACTGTCCAGTTTGGCCAATGTACATGGCAGAGGGGCATTGCTGGCACATGATGGCATATATCACATTGGTAGATGCGCAGGTAAACGAGCCTCTGATAGTGTGGCTGATGTGATTAGGCCCTATGATGGTGTCCCCCGAATAGATATGTGGACAGAGTTGCCAACGGGCTTTGTTGCAAGGATAGGTTCCTGGGTTAGTGGTTCTGTTGTGTGGTGTGTGGTTGCTGGTGAGTATTTGCTTCAGGTTGGGGGGCTGTCTGTAAGCAAGGACTGGTCTGATTCCCAAGTTCTGTGAGAGTGATGGGTCGTCCTTCAGGATAGGTTGTAGATCCTTGATGATGCGTTGGAGAGGTTTTAGTTGGGGGCTGAAGGTGATGGCTAGTGGCGTTCTGTTATTTTCTTTGTTGGGCCTATCCTGTAGTAGGTGACTTCTGAGTACTCTTCTGGCTCTGTCAATCTGTTTCTTCACTTCAGCAGTTGGGTATTGTAGTTATAGGAATGCATGATAGAGATCTTGTAGGTGTTTGTCTCTGTCTGAGGGGTTGGAGCAAATGCGGTTATATCGTAGCGCTATGCTCTAATAAATTTGTTAGTCTCTAAGGTGCCACAAAGACGAAACAGTAAGGGACTGCAAACACACAAGTTATACAGAAAATAAATATAAAAACACATCCTCAGGCTTTACACTTTCATAGTAGATAAAATCCCGTTTCTAATAAGTGTTACCCATTGCCTTAAAACAGTTCACCAGGTGTACTCCTTGGCTATAGGAGGGATCCAGTGTTCACAGACAGCCTTCCGCCTCTGTCCCCCAAGATCTGGATGGTCTTCAGTTTAAGATCCTTCCATTTTAAATAGATTTGCATTTTTTTTTCAGTCTCCATTGACATTCAAAGTGGGAAAAACTCTCTTCTTTCTCAGTTTCTGAAGACTAGAGCTTTTCTTTTCACTTTCAAGCTGTACCCATTTGCTTTGATGATTCCTCATTTTTTTTCCTGGACAATGGCTAGGTGCTTGAAGTCAGACTCCTCTGATTGGAGAGGTAGCCCCTTTCCTACCTTATTGATTCACCGCTGCCCTATTGTGACATGATGCTGAAGTCACACCACAGTTACAATTTTCTGCATATACACATATATATCTTCATAACAATAACCAGTATACATATCTCTTAAAGACTATTAAGTGCATTAGCAGCTTTGATATATTCTTGCAGTCAAATAACATAGTATGCAATCAGTTGGGTTAATTGCTTATTTTGGGAGGTTTGAACCTTCTGTTCCCCCCTTGGAGTGTCTGGATCCTGAATGTCACAAATTCCCTCTATTTATACATACTTATTATTTATTTATTATTATTCAGTGATTCTCCAATCAAGATCTGGACCCCATTGTGCAAGGTGCTAGGATATGCATTTTATGTGACAAATTAAAGAAAGCCATTACAGAAAAGTAATAGTTATGGCTTCTAATTCAATGGGTCACATTGTTACTTTCTGTGTTCACTTTGGGTCAAGTAGTGGTCTCAGTTACACCAGTAGCAACAATATGGAAAAACATCAATTTATTTATGCTGGCATAAGTAAGAACAGAATTTGGCCTGTGTACAAATACTATAATTTAAAGAAATTATTCCTAGTTCCTACCTCCAGGGAAAAAAACACAACCCTATGTTGTTTTGTGGGAGAGGATGAAAGGGAGGATACTAGTGAATCCAGTAACAATACTGTGCACTCTGATTTTTAAAAGAATTCAACCATCTTTTAGTATTAGACTAAAGGGACATTGCTTAGCTTGGCCTCAAATGTCCTCCTGTCCTTTTTATTATATTGGTTTCTAAGCTCCATGTAATTTTTACAGGGACTGAGGGAAAGGGAGAAGAGAGGGACTGTTTAAAATTTCCTCCTTGATTAAAAACATATCAGTGCCAGCCAGGAGTGCCACCATAATACGCAACTCTACAACTAAAAAGAAATATCAGGTGAGAAAAATCCATCACTGAAGAAAGATATTTTCAGACTTTCCCTATAGAAAAAAAAAGTTAGAAAACTATAGCTTTTTTGTCTTGTTTTTTTAATTCTAACTGCAATTATTATTATTTATATTACAGCAGAGCTGAGAAATCTCTATTAGCACTCATAACATTTTCTCAGCATCGCTGATTCTCGTGTATGCTGACTGCAGATGTCAAAGGATTTCCCCCTTTATGTACAACACTGGACATTACTAAGGTGTCCTCCTTCCTCTGAAGCATATGCTGTCCCATCTAGTGGCACCGAGACCACTTAGAGAGAAGTAAAATGAGTCTGCTCTACAGCCTTAGCTAACAGCCTGTTGTTGCACATGCACTAAGCTCCAGAGGTCCCCACTTTGATCCTTTCCCACGAGGAAAAATTGGTGGGTGCTCTGCACCTACTGGCACCAGGAGAAGTTGGGGTCTATGTTACACATTCATGGATTCCAAGGCCAGAAGGGACCACTGTGATCATCTAGTCTGGCCTCCTGTATAACACAGGCCATGGAACTTTCCCATAATAATTCCTAGCGCAGATATAAGGTGCTTAGCCCTGCTGGCTGTGCTAGAGTATCCCAGACCTTGTATACAAGGACTGAGATTTGTATCTGACCACTGCAGAAAAAAAAATGGTGAATGGAAAAGCTTTTTTTTCCTCTCTCCCTGCTGTGAGTACAAACACAAGGACTGGAATAAGTTGGTGCACGGTGTATTACATTGTGTAACATTTCAGACACCTTTGAAGTCATCAGATAAGGCTACATATTAACACTTGGCTGATTTACGTTAGCATTTGGCTATGGCGACATGTACTCTTTGCCCCACTGTATTTGTCTACTTGCTTACAAAGTATTAATTCCAAGATTGGTGACGCTAATATGGAAGGATAGGAGAGTGGATGGAAGCCAAGCCTGAGATACTGGCAGGTATCAGACAAGCAAACAAAAGGTAGCAAACAGAAAATATTGATTGGCATTTAAAACAGGACAGTAATTCCAAGGTACAGTACTCAGCTAACTCAATTTTTTCCCACACAAATTCACTAAATCATTGTTACAGAGCTAGGCTTTTTCATAGAAAAAATGTTATTCTTCGCCCACATCAGCATCTTGGTTTTGTTTTAAAGCCTGTTTTCCCCCATGTTTTGAACCAATACATTAGTTAGGAAATCCAAGCACAAGAAATTCTGTTAATTACAAAGAGGTTCAAAATTTAAATATTATGGTTATGAAGGCCATATAAAGAAAAAGACAAACAGACATTTTTAAGTGGCGAGAGACATGTTTGCATTATTGTTCTTAAAAGTCAATGAAAACATTGCAAAAACAAACAGCTGTTTTGTTATAATTAAAACATTTCTCTCCAGTCTTCTATATCCAAGAAACAACAATACAGGAGAAACAGAGGGAGAAACATACTTGAAACAAACATGAAACTGAACAGTCTAGTTTTATTGTCCAAACTGAGAGAAAGGATAAAAGTTAAACAAACAGTATGATTGGTGACATAGATTTGAAGAGACCGTCTTCTCATGGGTCACTTAGTTCACCTATCCATTTTCTTGAACCACAGTGGAATTGATTTCGTTCTTCCGAAACTATCCATGATCAATGGGTTTTTCAAGTCTCGCCTTGAATATCTCCAGCAACCTTTCTTGCAGCTTATTCAAAGATCCTGGCAATGACGATCATAAAAGTTTACGTAAGATTTAACCTTAACATCCTTGCAGCAATTTAAGCTCATTAGTTCTTTCCACTTTGACTAATGAGAACAATTCCCCTTTTTATTGTATTCCCTTAAATATTCATACAGACAGTAATGCCTATTCAGCCTTCTTTTGTCCATATATATTCTTCTAATCTTTTCTCAGGCTGCAGGTATTATTTACCCAAGTTTTCAGCATATTTGTTGTTCTCCTCTGAACACTCTTCAGTTTCTCTGCGTTAAAAGACGATGCCCAAAATTGAACACAGTGCTGTCAGTTGAGGCCTAGACAATGCAGAGTAGAGTGGAATAATGACCTGAACTATTACATGTCATGCTCCTATTTCTACAACACCTACAACATTTGTCTTTTTTTTTCCCCCCTGTAACAGCATCACATTGTTAACTCACTCAGATAATCATCCACTATAAACCCCATGTCTGTCTTTGGGGCGCTTACAGACTAGCCAGGATTTCCCAGTTCCATGGGCCAAATTGTCCCCTCTTACTTTCTTGGGTGAAAGAGACAAAAATCGTCGTGGATTCTGGCCAGGGGACACAAAATGTGGGTCAGCTGCCAAGGCAGCATCACTGCATCTGTCCCCAGACACTGGGGATGGTCCTCTATGGGAAAGGAATCTATGCATGGGAAAGGCAGAATGAGAGCCTGCGCACAAGTGCAGTAAGCACATTGTTACCCCAAGAAACTACCAAGGAGGCCACTGACAAAACAATATAGCACAAGTCCTCCGCAAGACCACTTTTTGCACCAGGGATCTTGCCTTTAGGGAAGGTTTTAGGAGTAACTCAGCAACAGAAGCCCTGCCTGAGCTGTGCTGACAGGGAGATGGAAGAGAGTTGCAGGGGGCTGGAAGCCAAGGCACAAGGAAGCAGAGTCTCTGTGTGGTTCCTTTTCTAAGGGTATGTCTACACTGGCAAGTTTCTGTGCCACAAGTTATACCACTTTTATTCAAGAGCTGGAATTAAACCACTGTTGCATGTCCACACTGTGCTCCTTGAGACACTGGAGCGCATCTACATTAGCAACTCTTGCAATGGCAAAGAGAGCAGTGCATTGTGGTAGCTATCCACAGTGCAACAGGCCACAGGATGCTTTGAGAAGGGTTTGCAATGCCTCATGGGGAAGGCAAAGCATCACATGATGCAGGTTTCCCAATACCATTGTTCCATGGGCATCCTACTATTGGCTAACTGCTTTTCAACTGAAGTGGAAGGTCGGGGGGAGGGGGAGAGAGAGTGTGACAGGGTGTGTGTGCGCGCGAATGGGTCGGGAGACAGTGTGTTTTGGGGGACAGAGAGTGTGTCAGCATGCTGTCTTGTAAGTTCAGACAGCAGCACGAAGCAACCAGTCCTGAGGCAGGGGGAGGGGGAAACCCCAACATCAGCCCCCACCTCCCTCCCTGGGCTCTCTGCCCAGCAATCTCTCTCTCTCTCTCTCTCTCACACATACACACACACACACACACCTGCCTCTGTGTTCAACAGCACGAGCATTCCACATTAATGGTTTGCTTTGTGTCCCGGAGCAGATCAGCACAGCACGCAAAGGCTGTCAGAAACGGTGCTTTGAACAGGGAGGGGCTCATGTCACCAGGGCAGCTGAGTTCAAAACAACAAGCAGAGCAGTCACTTGAGGCATGATGGGACAGCTTCAGAGGCCAATTACAGCACAGAAAGCAATCAAGTGTCTACACTGGCAGTAGAGCACTGTAGCCTCTGAGCACATAGCCTTATGGCTCTCGTCGAGGTGGTTTTTTTACAGCCGAGGAATTTCTGCACACAAAGTGGCTTGGCAGTGTGTACACGTCTGCAGTTTGAGCGCAAAAAGCTGCTTTACTCCGTAGAAACTTACCAGTGGAGACAAGCCCTATGATTGGCACAAACCTCTGGAGATCTCCATATTATGGAAATTCTCCCTCTTCTCCCCAATGGAAACACAATGATGAGAATGGCAAGATGTTTCATTTGTTCTGTGTGGATTTTCCACATAAGAGACCAATCTAAGATCAAATCTGGTAATTCCTATGTATCCAATATGGTCATTATGATATGAAGCTTGGAGGAGCCTTTCTGAAGTAAGAAAGACAGGAACAATGTGCCTAAGGGCTAGTCTACACTGGCAACGCTTTAATGTGGTTTGTGTGGTCACGGTGCAGTGCTGGGAGAGAGCTCTCCCAATGCTCAAAAAACCCACCTCCATGAGAGGCCTGGCTCCCAGCGCTGGTGCACTATCTACACTGGTGCTTTACAGCGCTGAAACGGGCTGCGCTCAGGGGGGTGTTTTTTCACCCCCCCCCCCCCGAGTGAGAAAGTTGCAGCGCTGTAAATGGCCAGTGTAGACGAGCCCTAAATAGGCTTCAATTAATATTGTTGTCTCTTTGCTGAGAAGTAGCAGAATTCAGGCTCTTGCAGGTTGGTTTTCTGTGATGAAGAGCAGTGTATCTTTTTAGTGTAGTCTAAACAAACAAGTCCTTTTCCCTTGAACAGGGCGGTAACAAATGGCAGCAGAGGCAAATTCCTCTTGCAACAAGCTCAGGTCAGGCACCACTGCAGCATCTAGCCTCAGACTCTCTCCAGGGTGTCTCACAAATATCTTCTGCTTAACAAACTGTGTCTTTTTTCCCCTCCCTCAGCCCTACACCTTATACCTGGGAAACCACTACTCCCAGCTTGCTGACTGAGACCACATATTTTGAACTTTCTGAGCTCACTTTGTGTTCCAGATGTCCCTATTCTATTCCATCGGTTCTTATGGCATGCTCATCACCATAACTTACACAATACCCTTAATGACTGTTTGAGAGTGGCTAGTACACAGAGTATTAGCTCTTTTTATGAGCTTGAGGCTTATCCATCAAAGGTTCTTAATGTACAAGTCATTCGTACCTTTCACCACAACATTGTCATAAAAAAAATTACTAACTCTGATGGCAGATTTTCAGAATCTGTTGTGCTGGAATGGTTGCAAATAGGGCAGTAGAAACACAACCTTATCCCTTCCTGATAAAAGGTGTGTTATAGAATCAAAGGAACGTATGCTCTGTTACATTTTGAATAATAGCATGGTTGTGATCCATGCTGATAAATCAAAGTGAAGGTTAACACTTATCAAGAGCTCACACAGCCATACTATCTTTCCACAACTGCATGAGTTTGGAACTGTGTCATGTTAACTTGGAATTTCCTGGCCTGCTTTTTGTTTCCAGAGGCTTTTTGTTATTTAAACAGGGGAGAGGGGTGTTGCATTTAATTTCCTCATTTTGTTTTGTTAAGAAAAATAAAAGAATCTTTCCTATAAAATTTACCCAGGAGACCACAGGAGAAGATTTATATTTACAGCTGTCTGAGGTGGGAAGGGAAAAGAGATGCTGAATGGGAAAGAGAAGAAAAGGAAGAAAAAAAGTGTGAAATATGTTAGGAATGGTAAATAAGAGGATGATGGGGAAGAAGAAAAGAAGTCAAGAACACAAAAAGCAGGAGGTGGTCAGGAAAAAGAAGTGACATAAAGAAACAGGTCATTTTTGTTATAAATCCACGAAAATTTGAATTCCAGTATCAGTCAAGTTAGCATGTATCTCCTACTCCCAAAACCTTGAAGTAATGAGATAAGAGGTCAGGAGATAGATGGGGATTGGTCAATTGCTTTATGGAAGGCAGAATAGAGTATGCAGCCCCCAATGAGGGGATCTGGTATTGAAGCAGCGTAAAAATAGGAAGCCCATTCTCCTGAAGTGACTCCTGTCTTGAAAACCTTGCCTTTGGGAAGTTGTTGGTCCCCATTATATGGTCATTTGTAGCAAAGGTGAGACTATGCTCAGGTGTGTGGGAATCCTCACTAGCAGCAGCGGAAAAGAGAGAAGGAGGAAGAAAAAGAGATTAGACAAGATTAATACACCAGTCTTTCAGCACTGGTTTTGATCACAAGTGAAGATGAATTTGGAGTGCTCTCATCCTAGTCCCTACAGTGAGTATTTGCCCACATCACCTAACCAGTACACGCCTACAGTTTATATATTACCATTGTTGTTTGTACAATAGAGGCCCCAACCAGCCCATTGTGCTGGCACTGAACAGACATATAGTAAGAGACCGTCCCTGCCCTGAAGAGTTTAAAATTTAAACAGACAAGACAAAGGGAGGAAGAAAAGAATCCCCACTTATTAGAAGCTGGAGAACAGGGACATCGAGTCAGTGGTAACCATGGCTTCTCAGCAGCACTGAAAATCAGCTTCAGTGGCTGCTAGGAAATTTTAAGTTGGCAACCAAACTTAGAAGATACTTGAAAATGTAACCTACAGGTGACAATATCTGGTCACAAAACAAACAGGAAAAATAAAGTCTCTCAAAGTACATGAATAAATCTCAGATGTACATCTGAATACTTACTTTAAGCATCAATTATTTCAATTTAGCTGTGGCCCTTTTTAGATTTCTCAAAAGGAATCAGATGTTCTATTGTGGTTCTATTGTGATTTGGCCTCGCTTCCCACAAATCAATATCAAATGCAGAGAAGAAACCTGTTACATAACCCTTTGCAGACTAAAATAGTGGCAGACTCTAATCAGGAGTCTCATTGCAGGAAACAGGCCTTCCTACAACAGGAAGCGTAGGAGAAACTACTGGAGACAGCCGTCCAAACCAGCCAATTTGCCAAAAAAAAAAAAAAAAAAAAGACAAAATGGCTGTATACTGGCAACTCCTGTAGCAGGAAACTTTGAATTAAGCTCTCAATCTGCACAGCAATTTAACATGTCATCTGCTTCCTGGCAACTGATATTTGGAATCATTTGTATATTGCTTTTCAACTCTGTCTCATAATCAGTGGCGAGTGCTGTCCTCTGCAAAAGCAAGAAAGCCAATGCATCCGATGAAGTGAGCTGTAGCTCACGAAAGCTTATGCTCTAATAAATTTGTTAGTCTCTAAGATGCCACAAGTACTCCTTTTCTTTTTGCGAATACAGACTAACACGGCTGCTACTCTGAAAAAAGGTCTTTTCTGAATTCTACCCAGAACAAATATTTCTAACCCCCTTTTTTCTCTGTTTTCATGAGTTTATCATTTCTAATTTTGGGGTCTGACACTCTTATTTCTCCTCTGATTTGGGTCCAGGGAGATTAAGTCAAAGCATGGTGCCTGCCAAGGCAAACTGTGATATCCATGAGATAATATAAAAGAACTTGATGGAAGCTAAAAATCACATTCTGCAATGAAGGAGAATAGGAGACTAATGGATTCCCTCTGTGATTTCTGCTTAATGAGAACATGACAGAAGACTAGGATACTTTGATTTGAAAAAAAGGTCCTTTTCATTTTTCAAGGGCATGAGTTTCCAAAAGGACTAGTAATTTGGGGTGCTTCATTTGAAATACCTTAAGGGGACCTGATTTTCAAGGAGTGTCAAGTTGGTCAATCAAAAACTGAGGCACCCAAAACCATTAGTTATGCCTGAAATCTTGGCCCGGAGCAATAAACACCACAGGCTGAGACTTGCACTATTTGGCCAAAGAGGACAGCTTTTCCTGGTCAACTGCAATAGTGAGAAATACACTGACCCCGTGCTCTGCTACCTCTAGCTGAACTGAGGCAGAGGGTCCAAATCACCAGTCCCAGGTAACACTCTCTTATCAACCAAGCGTAGCAAGGATAGATGAGAAACCAGTCCCAGAGGTTTGGGAGCCTCCAGCCAGCTCCACATACAAAGGAGAGAAAGGAATCCATTAATCCTATGCCACAAAAGAGAAAGAGCTGAGATACTCAGTCCCACCCACTGGAAGCCCCCGAAGCAAAGGAAGAAAAGAGGAGCTACTAGATGATAGAGAGGCTTGACAGAAGTGGTTACAAAGTAAGGTCACCAATTACGAGGTGTTATACGGCCACCTTGGGTACATCTACACTATGATAAAAAACCTCCAGCACCAATCTCAGAGCCCAGGTCAGCTGAAAATTTGGGCTTGAACTGCAGCCTGGGCTCTGAGACCCTCCCCCCTCATGTGATCTCAAAGCCCAGAGTCCAGCCCGAGCCGCAAAAGTATACACTGCAATTTCATAGCCCTGCAGTCCATGAACCTGAGTCAGCTGATCCCGAGCCAGTTGTAGCCATGCAGCTGGTCTTTTATTGCAGTGTAAACATCGAGTTTGCAACAGCCCCCTGAGTGGGGGGGACATTTAGAGTGCAAGATGCCTCCTCCCGCTCCTGGATAGCCAGCCAGTGCCTTAAAGCAACAATCGAGTCCAGGAGAATGCATTCCTTTCTTATGGTTTCTACAATATTTTTCACTGTGACTAATTGTTCAGATTGTTTGCAAACTGGTGGCCGTGCGAGTTTGCCACTTGCATTCACCCTATGCAATTGCTTGCTCACCCAAGTCCCATGATTTTGTTTCTGTTCATTCCCTAAGCTTTATAAAAGAAAATAATACATTTGTGGCTCTGAAGGGGGGCTGGTGGTAGAGCATATTGCCAGAGGAAGAAGGAGAGAGAACAGCAGATAAGCATTCCAAGAGAAAATTTTAGGCCATTTAAAATCTGTTCCCTGTCTTTCTCTGCAAAAGAAAAAGCAGCTTATTTGGCTAGATCCATGGAGCCCAGATTTAAAAAAAACTTGGCTCCTTCCTGACTGAAAGAGGGAGAAAGGTGTAACTGACTTTATAGTTTCTTCTCATATTCATACAGAGCAATTGAGTTTGTATGCAGAGTTTTGCATCAGCCAGGCATGCTCCAAAACTGACTTGGGTCAAAGATGCCATTGTCTCCACTGTGACTCAAGGAAATCCCTGGGATTCAAGAGATTTGGAGGCTAGATCCTACCTTCCAGAGATTGCCAGACCTCCTCAGACATGGCAAATGATCTGTTGGAGATGACTGAGAAGACAAGGTATTTATACAAACATTATTTTAATCCTCCAAAGATTTGGGTTTGTTTCAATGTTTTGGTCAGAGAGCCAGTCCATTTCTTATTTTATCCAATCCACCCTTCTCTATAGGGGACACTACTGATATGATAAAAGGGACACGCCAGCCACATTAAATGAATGTCAAGCAAGACAGAAGAGACTTCTGCAGAAAGCCTGCTTTCTTACAAAATGAGTTTTGCCAAGTTTACAAGAATCATGAGTGGAATTATCCAATTTGATCATGAATGTTGCACATTTTGGTTCAAAGAAATGGTGAACAAAGTTTGCAATATGCCTTAGACTATGTAAACAAGTGGCACAGAGGTTGCTCTAAGTCAGGGGTGGCCAATCTGTGGCTCCAGAACCACATGCAGCTCTTCCTAAGTTAATATACAGCTCCTTGTATAGGCACCGACTCCAGGGCTGGAGGTACAGGCGCCAACTTTCCAGTGTTCCAGAGGGTGCTCACTGCTCAACCCCTGGCTCTGCCACAGGCCCTGCCCCCACTCAACCCCTTCCCCTGAGCCTGCCGTGCCCTCGCTCCTCCCTCCCTCCCCCCTGCCTACAGCCTCCCGTATACCATGAAACAGCTGATCGGGAGGTGCAGAGAGAGAGGGGGAGGCGCTGATTGACGGGACTGCCAGTGGGTGGGAGGCACTGGGAGCGGGGTCGGGGAGTTGATGGGGTGTTGCTGACGTATTACTGTGACTCTTTGGCAATGTACATTGGTAAATTCTGGCTCCTTCTCAGACTCGGGTTGGCCACCCCTACTCTAAGTATTCACAGAACAATCTGCCTGTCTCTGGTTTGTTTTTTCCTCCTTTGATTTTCTCTGTTAGAGTGCTATTCTTTGTTTTAGTTATTTGGTTGGGTTTTAATTTTTTTCCCCTCAACAAAGAATCATAGAACCACTTTCTTATAGCCACGAACTTTAAACATCTGGCCAGAAGTCTGTATTGATCTTCAACTGATTGTACGTAAGCCAATACTTCTGAAACTAAAGAACTCTATAATCACCTATAATTGCTGGATACTGCCACTGAAGAAAGGGACAACATGAGTGGATCTGAAGAATTAACTGGACTTGTATGTACTCTCAGTGTATGTAATAGCTGCTTCCAAAGTGGATGGCCATGAGAGGATCAGGAAGAAGGTTTAATGGATAATCAGTGATTCAGCATAAAGGAACTAGATGATTCAGTTTATTTAATAGGTCCTGTTTTTCTTTTCTTTGTTTCCTTTTTCTTATGCTTGTCTATTTGTCCCAGAATTAATTGTTAGGATGGCACATAGTTTCATGGAGGAGAGTTACTCTAATTCAGGGGTTCTCAAACTAGGGATCAGGACCCCCTGAGGGGGTTGTGAGGTTATTACATTGAGGGTCGCGAGCTGACAGCCTCCACCCTAAACCCCGCTTTGCCTCCAGCATTTATAATGGTGTTAAATGTACAAAACAGTGTTTTTAATTTATAAGCGGGGGTTCACACTCAGAGGATTGCTATGTGAAAGGAGTCACCAGCACAAAAGTTTGAGAACCACTGCTCTAATTAAACTGTGAAAGGATTACAGACTTGTGTTTTTAATTTCTCTCGTCAGTTGAAGGAACTGAGAGGTGTTAACATCAAAATATGCTATGCTCAGAGTACACTAAAAGAATACGATGCAATCCAACTTGTTATTTATTATAATATGGCCAATTAATATATGCATGGCTCTGACCTGTAAAAGGAACAGAGAAGAAGAGAAATTTTCAGAAACAGAGCGAAGGAAAGACACAGGGAGAGATCGAACAGATTGAAATGAGATAATAAAGAGAAAGAAGAGAGGGAAATTGTGGCAAGAAAAGGGGGAACGGAAAAGAGAAAAGGCAAAGGAAATGTAAGAAAAGTAAAAAAATAAAAACGATTTTATACACGTGATTGTCTGTATTTTGCTGCATTTCTTGGGCAGATATACCACAAGTTCTGTCAATTTGCAGGATAAAAGGTGGTGCAGTAAGAGAAGTTTGTGTGAAGGGACTGGCATCTCATTGGTCCCAGGCATGGAACTAGTTTAATGTTACTGACAATATATGTGTGCACACAACTTATTGGGTGTGTAGAGTATAAATGAGCCAGGTTCTACTCTATCCATATTGCTGACAGAGGCAGCAGGTATTTTCAAATACTGACACTAATCTTTAGGAAAGGTAGGGTTTCCAGTGATGTACTGACTATCTTCCCCTTCTGGCCATTGTAGGTTCATGGTAGAGATGAACCTAAATGAAGACTAGAGAACCAAGCATCTCTGAACTTTGAGGATCTTAAGATCTGGTTGAGCTTTTTACTGCCTTATAGCTTTATCACAGAGTGACACAGTGCAAACTCTGAGGAAGTTCGAAAGTTGATCCAAATCTGAACTTAGTATTTTAGGAACATATCTAATTCAGATGGACAATCTGAAGTATGCACCAAGCATTCAATAACTATGTGTGTATGTTATATTAAAGATCTCCCTTAAAACAATTTAGCATAGAAACCACAGTGCCGATGGGTGGATAAAGCTATTGAGTTCAAATACAAGAGTGGATTACAATAGGTGAATAGGGAACTCAGGGCGGAATACTTGCAGCACCACCCTTAATTTCCTTTTAACTTACTTAGTCAGGCACATATTCATACAACAAAAATAAATGCAACATCCATGTCCAGATTTACTTGTCTCTTAAAAAAAAATAGATGAAACATCTTTAATACAGTTTCAATGCATTTACTTTACTCTGGTAGACAGTTTTAAAAATGTAGGGATGATAAAGGCAAAAGAAGGAGAAAACTAACTACATGATACTAAATATGTACAAATATTAGAATTCACATACACATTATGAAGATGTTACTCACCCTTAGTATCAAAGCATGTTGCAGCAGAGAGGATCTTGATGATGATGTCAATATACCTCTACAGATGAGGGCCATGGGGTCTGATTCTGACCAGGTTATTTTTTGAGCAATACAGCCAGCTATTCAAGGGTGTTTAGCTCCTCTTGGTCTCAATGGCGGCTGCTGAGAGAGGAGCTCTTTTGAAAATCTGGCCAATAATGACAGGCACAAATATCAGACACCTGATTCTGAAGAGGCCTTGTTCCTAGGAGCAGGGCACCTAACTGCCATTTGTGTCTTTGAAAATCTCCCTCTAAGTTATGAAAATTTAAGGTTTGTCTACACAGTGTTGGGATTCCCTCTGAGACCTTTTCCACTTGGCTTATCCAGAACACCTCTTCCAGTTCTCGGAGAATACTTCATCTGGTTCTCTGCAACCCAAGAAATCAGTTCAACTCCAGACTCATCACTGTGGTTTCTTTTCTGGCATACAATCAAACTACACTTGAGTTGAACAGGCTCAAGTGTAGCAGGTGGGTACAGGGTATAACCACACATCCACCATACAAAGTCATGAATCAGCTTATATATACACTTACATGTAATACTATTGGTTAATACTTCATATCACACACGTTATGATTGGTCTACTAATTTTTGTAACCAGTGCCTGTACAGATCATGAACTGCCCACCAGTTGCAAAGTCTTCTAGTAAGTAAAACTGCAGCTGCAAGCTTATCACACATTACTCTTCTTTAATCTACTAACTACAAGTTATTTACAAGGCCATTCGTGAATTTATGCTGTGTCCATTGTTAACCTCATTTTCCTTTCTTCTGTTTTCTTTCATTTTTCAGGCAAGGCCTACACATAGTACTTTAGTCTGCACCAGAGAGGTGTAAATTTTAGACCATAGTAGCATGGTCTTCACTAACTGACCCACGTGGACCCTGCTGGAACACACTACATGTTCCCTAGTGTGTGTTAATAGAAAAGGAGAACTTGTGGCACCTTAGCGACTAACAAATTTATTTGAGCATAAGCTTTCGTGAGCTACAGCTCACTTCATCGGATGCATTTTGTGGAAGTTCTACAGTAACATGCTAGGGAGCTTTTAGTGCATGCCAGCAGAGTCCATGCAAGCCAGTTAGTGCACAACATGTTGGGATGCATTAGAATTTACACTCCAGCCAGTGCAGACTAAAGCAATGTGTAGACGAGCTCTGAGATGACTTTGGTAAAGTTAATCCTGATTTATGCGGCTATAAAGGAGAGGAGAATCTGACACTAGGTCTCCTCAAATTCTTCTTTTTTCCTAAGTTTACTCTCTTATTCAACCAGCTCTCCCATTATGGAATATTTAAACTTCTTGGTGATTTCAATTTCTTTTAGTTACAGCATTCACTGTCAGCAGGAACTTTTCTGTGGCCTCTTTCTGTGTGTCTGGCTCTCTAGATACCAGATACAAACAGAAAGAATTCTGTGTCACTGGGGTTACAGCTGCCTAATTTATTTTTTCAGCTTTTTTACTTCTTCCTGCTAGGTATGGACCACAGGTCATTGCCCTAGCATGTGTGCTAAGTTTCTCTTCTCCCTGTAGTTCCAGTTCAGTGAATGTCATGATGGTTGAGGGAGAAAGCGTTTTCTGCTGAGTGCAGATTCCTAGGTTTAAAATGCTTCCACAGTTCTACTTCTCACTGGAATATAGTCCTGCTTGTAGGGAGTTACTTTCAAGGAGTCATTGAACACATTCAATCAGATTTCAAACCAACTCATTCTTCACAGGGTTGAAATTCACTCACACAATTTCTTTTTGAAGCAGTGCCTCTGTGACTTATTAGCTAGGGAGAGGGAGCAGAAGTGAAGAGAAGGCCTGGGGGCAACAGCAACACACCCGTGACTGGGAGGATGGTCTTCCTCTGAGGCAGGCACATGGAACTGTGCGTTAAGAGCCTCTGTGTTCTAATCCCAACTCGGCTACTTGCTTGCTTTGTGGCTTTGACCAAGTTAACGAACCTCTCTTTGCCTCAGTTTCTCCATCTGTAAAATGAAGATAATAGTCTCCCAACCTCATGGGGTGCAGAAAAGATTAATTAATATTTGAATGGTACTTTGATGAAGCAAAGGGCTAAGACTTATTACTAATGTAGTTTGAATTGTTCCAGGACAATATGAAGAGCAAATAAAAAGTATGTCCCCTGTAGGAGTAATGACTGCATGTACATGCAGTGTAGGTGAAGAAAGAAAGGGGGTACAGTAGCATGAAGAGGAACAGAAAAATAGGGTGGTTTAGAGGGGAAGAAAGGGCCTGGAGTGGAGACAAGAGAGAGGGTCAGATGTCTAAAGAGAGGCAGGAGGAAAAGACTAGAACAAAGAAGAGCTGATTAGATGGGAGAAATGGGGGATTTGACGTGATGTGTGTGAGAACAAAAATCTCTGTTATGCTATAATATACTGTATGTACTATGCTATATAATAAAGATAGAGGATATACTGTGAGCAACTTCTTAACTCTTGCAAAGCACCAAGTGAGAGAGCAGGATGGTAATGGAGGTCCAGAAGTAGAGCTGGGCAAAATTATTTTGGCAAACAGTTTATTCACCACTAAAATGCAGTTTCTGTCGACATACAGGTATTCATGAATTCATGTCATGTTCACCAAATCGATTCACCTGAACTGAAAAAAAATCAAACCATTTTGGGAATGTTGAAATGAAACATTTCATTTTAATCTAAGTCAAAATTTTAATTTTGATGTTGAGTATTTTGACAAGTGCATGCCCCAACCACTGGTTTGTGGGATCTTCTGGTGTTGGTCTTTCTGAATCATTCCCATAAAAGCTGTCCCACTTTTTATAAATAAATTAAATAGTCATTGGAGTGGGGACTTGAGTCTCCTACATCCTAGGTGAGTGCCATTCACAATGAATAGTCACTGGGCCAGGGGAAGAGAGTGAGAGTGGTCAGGGCAGACCCCATCCCCAAACTGTTAAAATATGTTCTTTTAAGGCCATAAGTGAAACTTGAGGGAGTGGGCACATTTTTCTGGACTACCGTCCCCCATCAAAATACATTCTCTTTGGAGTGGGGGTTTAAACCAAGGAAGTGGTTCACATTTGATGGGGTCGCCATACCCATCAAAATGAGTCCTCTTTGGGACTGAGAATGAAAGTCAGGGATCATTTGGATAAGCTCCTACTACTCATTGCATTGTCAAGAGTGAAGATGGCATAGAGGTATGTTTTGTGGCAGGCCACATTTTGACATGTCCCTACCTCATCAATCCTGCTATCTTCAGAGAGGGGGATGGGAAACTCTACCTCCCCTACAACTAAGATTTCTCCTTAGCAGAGGGGAGCAGGAGGAAAAGCCATTTCTCCTTACCACACAGACAGAGCCCCAGGCTAACAGTCGGGAATTTCTCTGCATTCTGCCTAGCATCAAATTCTGGAAGCTGCTGCCAATGACAGAAACAAATTGGCTCCCTTAGCCCAGTCAGAGCCATTCCTCAGGTACGGCAAATCACGGCGACTGCACCAGGCCCCAGCGCCGATGGTCCCAGATGTGATGGGTCAGTCCCGGCAGTGTGGGATTCATCATTTGTTCCCTGGGCCCCAGACCCCTCTAGGGACAGCCCTTGGACTCAGTCTTCATAGCAACATCAGACAGGTGCTGTAAATTACAAAGCTCATTCCTAAAATTTAACCCCTGATTTTTTTTATTTTTTTTTTTAAATTACTCCCATTGGGATTTAACAGTCGAAGCTTTACACATTTCTCTGTAGCTCTTACAGCGGGGAGAGAAATACTTTATGGAGGATGACTGAAATCCGAATTGCTACAGAGCTTCTAATGTTTTCCCTCCCAAAGTATAGTATCTTCACTGAGGCTTGAAGTTGCAGTGTACAAAGGCACAGTATGTCTGCTGAGTAAGAAATTAGGCTGACAGTTGTTAGGATATAGATATTCAGGCCTGTCTGCAAAGGCCTATACTTTAAGAATTTAGGTTTATTCTTATCACGTAGCTAGTTATAGAAGTATAAAAGAGAATCAAAATCACAGTCTGCCTGTTTATGGGCCTTCTCTTACAATGTGATATATGCCATCATGTGCCAGCAATGCCCCTCTGCCATGTACATTGGCCAAACCAGACAGTCTATACGCAAAAGAATAAATGGACACAAATCTGACATCAGGAATCACAACATTCAAAAAGCGGTAGGAGAATGCATCCGATGAAGTGAGCTGTAGCTCAGGAAAGCTTATGCTCAAATGAATTTGTTAGTCTCTAAGGTGCCACAAGTACTCCTTTTCTTTTTGAGGATACAGACTAACACGTAACTAAGCAGTCTAACACAGCTGCTACTCTGAAACCTGTCACTTACGTCTTTATAGATGTAGTTGTGAAATCCTCACTTCTGTATTGTTTTGTCATTATAGTTCCCACTTTGCTATTGTTTACTTGCATGGTCTCTGTTTGGTTCTGTGATTGTTTCTGTCTGCTGTATAATTAATTTTGCTAGGTGTAAACTAATTAAGGTGGTGGGATATAATTGGTTGGCTAATCATTTTACAATATGTTAGGATTGGTTAGTTAAATTTCAGTAAAATGATTGGTTAAGGTATACCTAAGCAGAACTCAAGTTTTACTATATAGTCTGCAGTCAATCAGGAAGTAAGGGGGGGGGGATGGGAACAGGGAATGGGGGTGGAGAAATTGGAATCATGTTTTGCTAAGGGGGGGAATGGGAACAGGGAATGGGAACAGGGACACAGGTAAGGCTCTGTGGTGTCAGAGCTGGAAAGGGGGACACTGAGGAAGGAAACTGGAATCATGCGTGCTGGAAGTTCACCCCAATAAACATTGAATTATTTGCACCTTTGGACTTTGGGTATTGTTGCTCTCTGTTCATGTGAGAAGGACCAGGGATGTAAACGGACGAAGGAATAAGCCCCTTAGCAACAGTCTTGATGGAAATTACAACACATAGGGTTGCCATCCTGGCTGGAACTGAAGTTGGTTATGCAACAGCTACTTGGTGAGGAGAGTTCAGGGCACAGCAAGCCTTAACTCTCCTTGACTTTGTGAGGCAAAGTCTGACACAGCATGCTATCATAACCTAGCAGTTTTCTGTTTAATTTCCTTTGCTCCCTATATCAAATACTCCACTCCCTACAGAACAATAAGATGTGTTATGCTGTGAAGCACCAACCATAATTTTTTTCTCTCTGTAACTAAATAATAAAACTCACTCGTTTTGTTTAGGAAGATACTGCAAAATCACTCTGAAATCAGTAGTGCAAGTGTCCTATTCAT